>NC_053430.1:10601045-10972813 GCF_007990345.1 Gossypium hirsutum
TATATATCTGAATAAATTATTGATTGAGGAAAATTAGTTAATTTGATAGATTAATTAATTAAATGATTAAATTGCAAAAATTATAAAAGTTTGGGGTAATTGTGTAAATTAAAAAAAGGTATTAATTGTGAAGTGAATTGAAAGTGAAATTTATGCTAATGAATGAGTAATTTTATATTTTAGATCAAGATCCAGTAGATACTCGTGAAAAAGGAAAAATAGCAGAATAGTCCTTGAACTTCTACAATTACTACAATTCAATCCAAGTAAGTTCGTACGGTTAAACTTTAATATTTGTATAAATTGATGATTGGTATTAAGCATATATTTTATTGTTGGAAATAATTTATTGTTCGAATTATAATATTGAATTGGATATTCGATTTGAATTGAAGGCGAGATTTGAGTACATTCGTGATTTGGCGTATGACGGTATTGGAAGAAGATATCGGAAAATTACCCAAGTAAATCGGGGTTCAGCAGTTGTTGTGAAATCTCATGTTTTACTTTTTGTTTATCTTTTTCGAGCTTCTGTTCTACTGTTATGAGTTTTTATTTAGCTCTTTCGAGCTTCTGTTCAATTCTTATGAGTTTCTGTTTAGCCCTTCGAGCTTCTATTTAACTTTCGAGCTTCTGTTGGTGTATTTGGGACACCAGCTCTTATGAGCTTCTGTCGACAATGTACTATTATCCGTAAGTCGTTCTTCAATTTGGGAAAGTCTTGGTAAAGTGATATATTTATTGAATTTGAAAGACATGTTATTTATTTTGTATTGACTTGAAAACAAATTTATTTATCAATTGAAGTTGTAATTGATAGGGAGTTGTCGTGAATGATTTTATTATTTGATTTATTATAATTAGTTCGGTAAGATTTTTGTTAAATCCGTCAAACTTACTAAGTTTCATTAAGCTTATCTGTATTGTTTAATGTTATTGTAGATTTTCGGAAGGTTGGACGATCGAATCAACACTCAACTTACACTATCTAGCTTATCTCGGTAGTTTTTGAAACATTAAATATGGTTTATATGGCATGTATAGGCTTTTGTACAACCTTGGTCAAAGTTTAGCTTATACAAATATTATAAATAATATTATGTTTATATAATCAACTTACATATTGGTATGAGATTATAGTATAATTGTGATGTCAGTATGTGAGATATATGTATGTATGTAATTGAGTTATATTGAGATTTGGTAACTTGGTTAGATAAACTAATTAGGTAAGGTTGGATACTTGATTGACATTTTTTAGATTGTCATTTGAGGTGCTTAATGTTTTATTAGTTGTATGTGGTGATAATACATGTTTAAGACTTGATTTTTAGCTTGATTTGAATGCCTTATTATAACTTATTTATGTGCATTTTGTTGAGGCTAGGTTGATGTCAATTTGGGTGAGAAATGTGGCTTAGAAAATGACTTATTTTCGTTCACATAGGTAGAGACACGGGCGTGTGTCTCAGCCGTGTGTCAGGCAACACGGCCTTGTGTCCCTTGTATCTTTTAATTTGTGTAAGTCAATATGCTCACACGACCTAGCACACAAGCTTGTGGCTCGGCCGTGTGACCCAAGTCAGTATACTCACGCGGGCACAGACACAGGCTAAGACATGGCCGCATGTCCTTATTTCGAATGCCCACATTGCTTGGCCACACGGCTGTGTGACCCCTGCAATGTTAAAAATTTTAAATAATTCTGAAAAATTCTCTGAGTTTCCGATTTAGTCCCAACTTTTTTCTAGTATGTATTTCGGGTCTTGAGTGCTCGTTTAAGGGACAATATATATGATTTTGATTGGTTTTATTATGAATATTGATATGTAATGAAACGCTTGAAATTTCTTTTTGATTGATTCGTAAACCCCGATAATGTTCTGTAACCCTATTCCGGCGACAGATATAGGTTAGGGTGTTACATTCTGGTTTAACCCTAGGTGTATGTTTATTGTCTTGAGGTTTTGTTGAGTTTTATTCTTTGGTTTGTTTTTCAAAGAAATTCACGGTTTCAACTCAAACATGCTGAAAGAGTGTTGGTTCTGCGATTTCCTTTGCAAAGGTGGGTAGGATTGTGTGTTTGTTTATGGGATGTAATTTATACAAGGTGGGAATCTAATGTTTTGAAAATGCTTGCGAGATGGTTGCAACAATTTGCTTCATATTTGATGTTCTTTGGATTCGATTACAATAGTTGGTGTCCTCTATTGAGATTTGTGCAAGGTTCTACTGCAATCTACTTTTTATGTTTTTGTATCATTTTGGTGTCTTTTTGTTTCCTCGAAGATGGTTCGAGATCTGAGGTTAGCTTGATGGTGGTTATCGGTGTTAGGAAATACAATGACAAAACGGAGAGCCAATAGGGTAGTTTGGCAGATTTTCAATTTTTAGTGTTAATGTCAAGGTGTTGTTGCTATTTGTTGTGGGTTATCTTTATTGACAGAGGTTGTATTGTTTCTTTTGGCATTTTTCCGTCTTGCGTTGATTAGGTGTCGTTTTGGGTATGGAATCATTATGTGCTATTATGATTGACACCACCACATTTATTCACCATTTCAATAAAATTATTTTTTAAGCAAAAAAAAAAAGGGATTAGTGTGACTGCCAGGTTTGATCTTTTCCATTTCAATCAGCTCACTTTAATTTTTTTGATAGAAAATAGCTTAGAGTTAATTTTTTAAAATGATAATGGTTAAAGATAATTTTTTTTATTTACCTAAGGCATTAGTTTTTTACTATGTTGCATAAGTAGAATACGTATAAAACTACATTTTCTATATTTAACTTTGATTAGAATAAGGTTTTTTAGCCTTTAAATAGATGTAGTTGGAACTCCACTTGTATCATTCGATTTTCAACACTAGAGAATTTTCTTCTCCTCTGCCTGTGGTTTTTTCCCGAAAAGGTTTCCACATAAAATCTGTGTTTCTTTTCTTATTGCTTTCCAATAGTTCTATATTGTCATTGCCAACTTTCAATTTTTACAGCATAATTTAACTATATAAATATATTTTTTAAGAAACAATATAAACATTGCAAGGGAAGAAAATTGATAAAATATAAACGAAGGTTATTACTTAATAACCTATGCATTTAGGAGAAGAAAATTGTAACCTCCATTTTCATTCTTTATGTATACATTTTAGTAAGAATTTTGTTTTACAATATTATAATCGATCTACTAATTGTATATAAATTCATCCACTTGAACTTTAAAGAAGTCACTTGTTATAAATATATTTTGGAATTATATTTGATATGCATTAAAATTCTTCAATTCATTATCGATTGAGTCTTAGTTCAATTGACATTGGCATTGTTAACAATGTAGGAGGACGTAAGTTTGAGTGTACTGACGCATTATCTTCCTATTTAAAGATTGGGGAAGGACTATGAATAATTATAAACATTGTATCAAAAAAAATTCATCAACTAATTAATGAGAAAAATAAAAAAATAAATACTTTTTAATAAATACTTAAAAGTTTATTTAAATTTAATTAAAATTAATTATATATTTCTCTCTCCAATTTTCTACTCTCTGTACCTGTGTATCTACAGAAAATTGAGAAAGCTTTAGAGTTCATTAAAATCTTAAAAAAAAAATTTGGAATTTATAAGACTGGGGTTTAGGATTAAAGTTGGATTGAAGCAAAGGGATTGTGAAATTTGAATATCTGGAAATTTGTAAAAGTCAACAACATTCTTTTTTTGGTTCAGAAAAACTCTTCAATAAACTAGTTATTAAGAGTCATTCTTGAAAGCATCCTATCAAATTTAACAATTTTAAATAACAATAATTAGCCTCAATCACATGTATATATTTTAAAATTTTATTTATTTAAGCAGCTGATTAAAAAGCCTAAAGGAATTTATAAATTTTTAAAAGTTTATAATAATGTAAATCAAGTTTAAAGCAGTACTTTCAAATTAATTCTTGAAAGTAAATTTTGTTATTGTCTACCCTGGGCTTCTCATAGCTCCCACATTTCCATGTTTTTACATACAAACTTCTATACCATACATTAAAGTATATCGAAACCAAATACTTTATATGTTACTCTTATTCATTTTTCTTTCGAATTCACCTTTTAAACATATGGAAAAAAAAACCATATAGACGAGTAAATGATGTTGCAACAAGTCTATTTAGCAATTATGGAGGTGAAAAAAGGGGACAAAGCTAATGTTAGTATGATGAATGGATTACAAATAAATGTGTGATATTTATGCTTTGATGAAGTGGTGGGAAGAACTCAAGCGACATTGAAATTGGAAAGGGTCTAAAAATGGGAGGTATTTTGTCAAAAGAAGATGATGAAGAAATTCTTATTTAAATTAACAATTCAAATCTTGTTATCCTCTTCAATGCTTATCAACTTGAAATCTTATTATTCTAACATCCTGTTGGGATTTTTGTTTCCTCAATTAAATTGTTAATACAAGGAAAATGAAAAAATCTTCGATCACTCGAGCATTTCTTTTTTCAACACAATATAGAGTGTTTACAATTGAATGGTTATTGGAATCAGCTTGAGTTGATATATAGAAATAATTTAATATTTTGTTGGGATTTTTGTTCCCCTCAACAATGGGTGAAGCAAGAAAATTGTTTTGAGGCCAGAAATGAATAATAACTTTTTTGGAAGCCAAAGTACAATTTTACCATTATACTAACTTGTAATTTCATAAAAGCTAAAAGAATTATATAGAGAATTTTTCATTTTGGGTCAAAAGATCACTCACTACCAACCCCGTCTTTGCCCCTACCCACCAATCAAATGTTAATAGAAGGGAAAAGAAATAAACCTTTGAGCACTCAAACATGTCTCTTTCAACACTACAAATAGATTTATAAGTACAATTCAATAAAGAATTAATGAAGTATCAAATTCATCAATGCAAGACCATCAAGAAGATTTTTAAATGTAAATTTTATATGTTAGATATGTCACGATTACACAATATAAATATAACATGAAAAAAACATACACGCAACACGAATACATTATTCATATTTAAGTTGGAAGCATGATTTTATATGTTAAATATGTCACGATTACACAATATAAACATAACATGAAAAAAACATACACGCAACACGAATACATTATTCATATTTAAGTTGGAAGTATGATTTAATTATTAGTTCATTATCTATATTTTTCAAGATCAACCAAGTCGTTTTTAGTATAACAAAAAGCAAATTAATTCTCTTTACACCTATTTTTATTCACTAATTTTTAGTACAAATTATTGAAAGGCCTAAAATTGGAGCCTCTGAAAGAAAACAGTATATTTTTTATGCAGTACAATGGCACAAACAATAGCCGCGCACACAGTTATAGTGTTTGCAACCTTGTCCACATGGCTTGGCGCAGTCTGAATCTTTGCTGCATTTAGCATCATTAGATGGTAGTTGTAACAGCCCGATTCTGGGCCTAGTCGGAATAGTGGTTTCGGGACCACAAATCCGACGAGGGAAAATATGGTTATTATTATATTTTTATGATCTACAATTTCACGGAAAGTTTTCGTAAAAATTTCGTTCGAAAATTTCGACGTTTGGGCACTCAATTTAGTCAAAAGGACTAAATTGTAAATAGTGCAAAAGTTGAGTTCTATATGTAGAAGTATCTAATTGATATGAAATTTTAAATTGGAGGTCTTTATGTGGTAATTAGACCATTAGTTAGTTGATGGACAAAAATAGACATAAGAAATGAGAGAAATAGATTTTTTTAAGTGGGGGCATATTAGTCATTTGGTAATAAAAAAAATAAAATGGGAAAAAGATGACAAAAATCATCATCTTCCTCATTAGTTGCTGCCGAAATTTGAAGGAAGCCATAGCTAAGGTTTCTTTGCTTTCTCAAGCTCATAGTAAGTGCATCCTAGCCCCGTTTTTAATGTTCTTCGCATTTTTGGAATCCTCGTAACTCGGTTTAGCTTATTCTAGCAATAATTCGTGTTAGGGCTCATATTTGGAAAAATACCCATAGGTGAAATGTGTTTATTTTGCTGTTTTATGGTGGAATATGAAGCTATAAATTATGTTAAACAACTTTTGCTAAGCAATTTTAAGCGAAAACGGGTAAATAGACATAATCGGTAAAAATAATTAATATTCAAAAGTATGTGTTGGAGTGGGAATTTGATGT
Organism: Gossypium hirsutum; assembly: GCF_007990345.1. Taxonomy (NCBI): domain Eukaryota; kingdom Viridiplantae; phylum Streptophyta; class Magnoliopsida; order Malvales; family Malvaceae; genus Gossypium; species Gossypium hirsutum. Next base: position 10,607,210 of record NC_053430.1, read on the forward strand.
TTCCATAGAAGGGAAAAATGTTCAGCATGTTATAAAACTTAAGAATAAGTGATGAAGTTTAATTTCCGAGCTTGGGGACAAAAGTGTAATTACGCAAAAGTTTGGGGGCAAAATTGTAATTTTTCAAAAAGTTGGGTGGTGGATTATTTTAATGAGTGTGAACATTAAATGAGTTAAATTTGCTATTATAGATCAAGAAAGACGTGAAGAGTATATCAAACGGGGAAAAGAAAAGATAGGGGAGTAAAGTGCAAAATTACGATATTTTGCACCGAGGTAAGTAAACACGTGACTTAATGTATTATTTTGATATTATTTGATATATGTTGAGATTTATTTGGAATTAAAATAAATGTTTGGCCATATCCTAAAAATGTTGTTAAATCGGGAAAGGTGGTAAAGGGTTGCAATATATGGTTTATGGGTTGAACACTCGGAATAAGCCGGAGTATGTTGTATATAAAGGGGTTGCTGTGTGCTGATTCCCCGATTCATTGGTGGTGCTATGTGCGTGATCCACCATATCTTTGAAATGTGAAAAGGGGGTTGCTATGTGCTGATTCCCCCGAGGGGTTGCTAAGTGCTGATTCCCCGGTTCATTGGTGGTGCTAAGTGCGATATCCACCATATCTTTGAAATGTGAAAGGGGGTTGCTATGTGCTGATTCCCCCGAGGGGTTGCTAAGTGCTGATTCCCCGATTCAGCGGTGGTGCTAAGTGCGAGATCCACCAATAACGGTTAACATTCCAAGTGTTCAACGAAAAAGTGTGGAAGATGAATATTTCCATATGGTGGAAAATTTTATGGGGTAAATATTGAGTTGAATACTAAATCGACCCATGTATGAGATGGGAGAAAATATCAAAAACGCAAAAGGAACGATTTAATTATAAACTGTGTTGAACAACAGCAGTTGGGTAACTTTGAAAAATCACCATAAATGGTGGAAAATGAATGGGAAGCTGAATAATATATGAAATTGAAGCTGAATGTGTCTATTTTCATATGAAAGAAATAGAATAAGCAAAAGAGTTGTATTTTTGGAGATATCTGAATTTTACTGAAACAGGGCTGGATTGATTTCGAGATCCCCTGTTCTAATTTTGGAAAATTACCAAAAATTGTAAAAAAATAATTATGGCATGAAATTTATATCCCTGGAATCCTTATTGAGTCTATTTTTATTAGAAACAAGAAAAAACATTTTTCAAATTTTGTACAGAGAGTTAAGTAAATTTTAGTGAGGAAGGGTCAGAACCGTTGGGCAGTGAAACAGGGGAAGGTTTAATGAATAAACTGTACTAATTGGCTGGGTTAAAAATTATGAAATTTTTATGGTGAAATGGTATATGAGTCTAGTTTCAGGGAAAATTTACGAAACTCAATTTGGAGCCCTGTAGCTCCAGATAAAAATAAATTAGCGACTATGACGCAGAAAAACAGCTTGCTGGAAATTGCCTAAACAATAAAGTTATTCATGAATAAGTTTATATTTTGGTGTAGTTATGGGAGTAATTACTTATTTATCATGTGTTTACTTACTAAGCTATATGCTTACTCGATTTTATTTTTCTCTTGGTTATAGTGACTTCCAACAACTCGGAAATTGGAACGAAGTCAGACAATCATCTACACTATCCTTCACATTTGGGGTATTTTACTACTAGTGTTCCGAAATTTTATGGCATGTATAGACACTTTATGTAATGTGGGATCATCATGTAAATATATGTTATGGTTCCCTTTTAAATGTAGTGTTTATTAATAGTTAAACTATATGTGTGTTTATACAAATGAAATTGGTTGGTATATTGGAATGTGTTCTAAATTTGCAGGAGGTTTAAGCAAAAATAAGTAGGAATGCTGTCGAAAATTTTTAAAAATTTAGTAATACCTCATACTCTGTTCCGGTAAGGAATACGGGTAAGGGGTGTTACATTTTAGTGGTATCAGAGCTACGGTTTAGTCGGTTCTCGGACCAATAAAATACGTGTGGAAGTCAGTCTATACATGCCATAAAATTATTGTGATAGTGTGATGATTTCTGACAATTTAAAATTTTGTTTTATATAGTAAATGGATCCTAATCGAAGTATGGCAGATGATGTTGAAAGTAACACGCCGGTTCCCGCACAAGGGACCGCGCATGAAGAGAGTAGACATGAGACACATGGACAGGATGAGGCTCGAGAAGCCTTCCTCCGAATGATGAGTAATTGGTATACAGAATATGTCCGTGTAAATCCGAATGTTCCTCCTCCACCCCCTCCTATTCCTCAACCGGTCCCCGTAGCTCCACGGAGTGCCGAATTGGTGAGATCAAGTAAGCCATCTGTTGATAGAATTCGAAAGCATGGGGCTGAAGATTTTAGGGCCAATGTTGATGATGATCCGGAAAAAGCCGAGTTTTGGCTTGAAAATACTATTCGGGTATTTGATGAATTATCTTGCACCCCTGAGGAATGTTTGAAATGTGCTGTGTCTTTATTGAAGGATTCGGCATACCGTTGGTGGAAAACATTAATAATGGTGGTTCCAAAAGAAAGAGTTACTTGGGACTTCTTTCAGGAAGAATTCAGAAAGAAATATGTAAGCCAACGGTTTATTGATCAGAAGCGCAAAGAGTTTCTCGGATTGAAACAGGGCCGAATGTCAGTAGCAGAATATGAACGGGAGTTTGTCCGGCTTAGTAAATATGCCCAAGAATGTGTGCCTACGGAGGCTATTATGTGTAAAAGATTTGAAGAGGGGCTAAATGAAGACATCAGATTACATGTTGGAATTTTAGAGTTAAAAGAATTTGTGGTATTAGTTGATCGGGCCTGTAAAGCTGAAGAACTGAGTAGAGAAAAGAGAAGGGCAGAGATGGAATCTCGAGATGTAAGGAAGAGGACAATGGGCAGAACATTTCAATCTCATTCGAAGAAGTTTAAAGGGATGGATCCACGACCAACTGGTTCAGTTGGGTATTCACGCAGAGACCGAGGGAGGTCGTATTCTGGAGCTACAACTCGAGCTACCTCTGTAGCAAGTGTGGGCAATGTAGGAAACACCCGGCCTGAATGTCAACAGTGTGGCAGGCGACATATTGGTGAGTGTTGGGGATTTAAACGAGCTTGTTTCAGGTGTGGTTCCCAAGAGCATTACGTAAGAGATTGCCCTGAGAGAAGAGAGGAAGAAAATTTGCCAAGAGCTAGATCGGGTGATATTGTTAGTAGAGGGAGACCGCCGAGAAATGTGGGAAGCAAAGTCAGTGGTAAAAGTGTGATGAAAGATGCAGCTGGAGGATTAGAAATTAGAGCGCCTGCCAGGACTTATGCCATACGTGCTCGAGAGGATGCCTCATCTCCCGATGTGATTACTGGTACATTTTCTCTTCATGATATAGATGTTATTGCTTTGATTGATCCCGGCTCTACTCATTCATATGTATGCATGAAATTGGTATCTAGTAAGAAATTGCCTGTTGAAAACACTGAATATGTAGTTAAAGTATCAAATCCATTAGGCAAGTATGTCTTAGTTGATAAGATTTGCAAGAATTGCCCCCTGATAATTCAAGGTCACTGTTTCCTGGCTAATTTGATGTTGTTACCATTTGATGAGTTCGATGTTATTTTGGGGATGGATTGGTTGATATTGCGTGATGCTAAGGTGAATTGTAGACAGAAAATTCTTGAATTAAAGTGTGAAAATGGTGAAATTCTCCGGATTGAAACAGAGGAGCCGAATAAGTTGCCTATGGTGATTTCGCACATGTCTGCTCAGAAATACTTGAGAAAGGGATGTGAAGTTTATCTTGCTTATGTGTTGAATACTGATATAACTGGGTCGAAGCTTGAATCAATGCCGGTAGTCTGTGAATTTCCAGATGTATTTCCAGAGGAATTGCCTGGGTTACCTCCGATTAGAGAAGTTGAGTTTTCTATTGATCTGTTACCTGGTACTGCACCGATTTCTATTGCACCGTATCGAATGGCTCCGACTGAGTTGAAGGAATTAAAAGCTCAGTTACAAGAGTTGACAGATAAAGGATTTGTGAGACCGAGTTTTTCTCCTTGGGGTGCTCCTGTGTTATTTGTGAAAAAAAAAGGACGGCTCTATGAGACTTTGTATTGACTATCGTCAGCTCAATAAGGTGACCATAAAGAACAAGTATCCTTTGCCGAGAATTGATGATTTGTTTGATCAATTAAAAGGGGCAACAGTGTTCTCCAAGATCGATCTGAGGTCTGGTTACTATCAGTTGAGAGTTAAAGAGTCTGATGTGCCGAAAACCGCCTTCAGAACGAGGTATGGACACTATGAATTTCTGGTAATGCCTTTTGGGTTGACTAATGCTCCAGCTATTTTTATGGACTTGATGAACCGAATTTTTCGGCTGTACTTAGACAAGTTCGTGGTGGTGTTCATAGATGATATTTTAATCTATTCTCGGGATGAATCGGAACATGCAGAACATTTGAGAACTGTGTTGCAGATTCTGAGAGAAAAGAAATTGTATGCTAAATTCAGCAAAAGTGAGTTTTGGCTTCGTGAGGTTGGATTCTTGGGACATATAGTTTCAAGTGAAGGTATTCGGGTTGATCCAAGCAAAATTTCAGCAATTGTTGATTGGGAGCCACCAAAGAATGTGACTGAAGTTAGAAGCTTCCTGGGCTTAGCTGGGTATTACAGACGGTTTGTCAAGGGATTCTCGATGATTGCTTCTCCTATGACTAAGTTACTGCAGAAGAATGTCAAGTTTGAATGGACCGATAAATGTCAACAGAGTTTTGAAAAGTTGAAGGCATTATTGACTGAGGCGCCAGTGTTGGTGCAACCTGAGTCCGGGAAGGAGTTTGTAATTTACAGTGATGCATCGTTGAATGGCCTTGGGTGTGTGTTAATGCAAGAGGGCAAAGTAATAGCTTATGCTTCGAGACAGTTGAAACCGCATGAGAAGAATTATCCGACGCATGATTTAGAATTGGCTGCCATTGTTTTTGCTTTAAAAATTTGGCGTCATTATTTGTATGGTGAAAAGTGCCGAATCTTCACTGATCATAAGAGTTTGAAATATTTGATGAGTCAAAAAGACTTGAATTTGCGGCAACGAAGATGGCTCGAGCTAATCAAAGACTATGAGCTAGTGATTGATTATCACCCCGGGAAAGCTAATGTGGTTGCTGATGCCTTGAGCAGAAAATCTTTATTTGCTTTGAGAGCTATGGGTACGATGTTAACTTTATCTGATGATGGCTCAATGTTGGTTGAATTGAGAGCTAGACCATTATTTCTTCAGCAAATTCGGGAATCTCAAAAGAATGACAGTAAATTGCAAGCCAAGAGAGCTCAGTGTGAAGCAGGTGTTGACTCAGATTTTCAAATTGGTTCAGATGATTGCTTGATGTTCCGGGATAGAGTATGTGTACCAAGAAATGATGAGTTAATTCAGACCATTTTATGTGAGGCACATAGTGGTGACTTGTCAGTTCATCCGGGTAGTGTGAAAATGTATAATGATTTGAAGAAGTTGTATTGGTGGCCAGGCATGAAAAAGGATATCTCGGAATTTGTATCAAAGTGTTTAATCTGTCAACAAGTGAAGGCTGAGCATCAAGTGCCATCGGGTTTACTTCAACCGATAACGATTCCAGAATGGAAGTGGGACAGTATCACGATGGATTTAGTGACAGGATTGCCTTTAACTCCAAAGAAGAAAGATGCTATTTGGGTAATTGTGGATAGATTGACAAAGTCAGCCCATTTTATTCCGATACGCATTGATTATTCACTTGACAGGTTGGCTGAATTATATGTTGCTGAAATAGTGAGACTACATGGGGTGCCTAAATCTATTATATCGGATAAAGATCCGAGATTTACTTCGAGGTTTTGGATAAAGTTACAGGAAGCTTTGGGTACGAAATTGAATTTCAGTACTGCATTTCATCAGCAAACTGACGGGCAATCAGAAAGGGTGATTCAAGTTCTTGAAGACATGCTCCGGTGTTGTATTTTAGAAATGAAGGACAGTTGGGAGAAATATCTACCACTGGTTGAATTTGCTTATAATAATAGTTATCAGTCAAGTATACAAATGGCACCGTATGAAGCATTATATGGGCGTAAATGTAGAACCCCTTTATATTGGACTGAACTCGGTGAGAATCAGATTCATGGAGTCGACCTGGTGAAAGAAACTGAAGAAAAGGTGAAAATAATCCGTGATTGCCTAAAAGCTGCCTCAGATCGGCAAAAGTCGTATGCGGATTTAAAGAGAAAAGAAATTGAGTTTCAAGTGGGTGATAAAGTGTTCTTGAAAGTATCCCCATGGAAGAAGATTCTGAGATTTGGTCGTAAAGGCAAACTAAGTCCACGTTTTATTGGACCATATGAAGTTACCGAGAGAGTTGGCCCTGTAGCATATCGGTTAGCTTTACCGCCAGAGTTGGAAAAGATACATAATGTATTTCATGTGTCGATGTTGCGACGTTATCGTTCGGATCCTTCACATATAGTTTCCCCTACAGAGATTGAGGTTCGACCAGATATGACTTATGAAGAAGAACCCATAAAGATTTTGGCTCGGGAGGTCAAACAGTTAAGAAATAAAAGTGTAGCCTTAGTGAAAGTGTTGTGGCAAAAACATGGAATGGAAGAGGCTACGTGGGAACCGGGGAAATTATGAGGAAACAGTACCCAAACCTCTTTTCCGGTAAGATTTTCGGGGACGAAAATCCCTAAGGGGGGAGAGTTGTAACAGCCCGATTCTGGGCCTAGTCGGAATAGTGGTTTCGGGACCACAAATCCGACGAGGGAAAATATGGTTATTATTATATTTTTATGATCTACAATTTCACGGAAAGTTTTCGTAAAAATTTCGTTCGAAAATTTCGACGTTTGGGCACTCAATTTAGTCAAAAGGACTAAATTGTAAATAGTGCAAAAGTTGAGTTCTATATGTAGAAGTATCTAATTGATATGAAATTTTAAATTGGAGGTCTTTATGTGGTAATTAGACCATTAGTTAGTTGATGGACAAAAATAGACATAAGAAATGAGAGAAATAGATTTTTTTAAGTGGGGGCATATTAGTCATTTGGTAATAAAAAAAATAAAATGGGAAAAAGATGACAAAAATCATCATCTTCCTCATTAGTTGCTGCCGAAATTTGAAGGAAGCCATAGCTAAGGTTTCTTTGCTTTCTCAAGCTCATAGTAAGTGCATCCTAGCCCCGTTTTTAATGTTCTTCGCATTTTTGGAATCCTCGTAACTCGGTTTAGCTTATTCTAGCAATAATTCGTGTTAGGGCTCATATTTGGAAAAATACCCATAGGTGAAATGTGTTTATTTTGCTGTTTTATGGTGGAATATGAAGCTATAAATTATGTTAAACAACTTTTGCTAAGCAATTTTAAGCGAAAACGGGTAAATAGACATAATCGGTAAAAATAATTAATATTCAAAAGTATGTGTTGGAGTGGGAATTTGATGTTTCCATAGAAGGGAAAAATGTTCAGCATGTTATAAAACTTAAGAATAAGTGATGAAGTTTAATTTCCGAGCTTGGGGACAAAAGTGTAATTACGCAAAAGTTTGGGGGCAAAATTGTAATTTTTCAAAAAGTTGGGTGGTGGATTATTTTAATGAGTGTGAACATTAAATGAGTTAAATTTGCTATTATAGATCAAGAAAGACGTGAAGAGTATATCAAACGGGGAAAAGAAAAGATAGGGGAGTAAAGTGCAAAATTACGATATTTTGCACCGAGGTAAGTAAACACGTGACTTAATGTATTATTTTGATATTATTTGATATATGTTGAGATTTATTTGGAATTAAAATAAATGTTTGGCCATATCCTAAAAATGTTGTTAAATCGGGAAAGGTGGTAAAGGGTTGCAATATATGGTTTATGGGTTGAACACTCGGAATAAGCCGGAGTATGTTGTATATAAAGGGGTTGCTGTGTGCTGATTCCCCGATTCATTGGTGGTGCTATGTGCGTGATCCACCATATCTTTGAAATGTGAAAAGGGGGTTGCTATGTGCTGATTCCCCGAGGGGTTGCTAAGTGCTGATTCCCCGGTTCATTGGTGGTGCTAAGTGCGATATCCACCATATCTTTGAAATGTGAAAGGGGGTTGCTATGTGCTGATTCCCCCGAGGGGTTGCTAAGTGCTGATTCCCCGATTCAGCGGTGGTGCTAAGTGCGAGATCCACCAATAACGGTTAACATTCCAAGTGTTCAACGAAAAAGTGTGGAAGATGAATATTTCCATATGGTGGAAAATTTTATGGGGTAAATATTGAGTTGAATACTAAATCGACCCATGTATGAGATGGGAGAAAATATCAAAAACGCAAAAGGAACGATTTAATTATAAACTGTGTTGAACAACAGCAGTTGGGTAACTTTGAAAAATCACCATAAATGGTGGAAAATGAATGGGAAGCTGAATAATATATGAAATTGAAGCTGAATGTGTCTATTTTCATATGAAAGAAATAGAATAAGCAAAAGAGTTGTATTTTTGGAGATATCTGAATTTTACTGAAACAGGGCTGGATTGATTTCGAGATCCCCTGTTCTAATTTTGGAAAATTACCAAAAATTGTAAAAAAATAATTATGGCATGAAATTTATATCCCTGGAATCCTTATTGAGTCTATTTTTATTAGAAACAAGAAAAACATTTTTCAAATTTTGTACAGAGAGTTAAGTAAATTTTAGTGAGGAAGGGTCAGAACCGTTGGGCAGTGAAACAGGGGAAGGTTTAATGAATAAACTGTACTAATTGGCTGGGTTAAAAATTATGAAATTTTTATGGTGAAATGGTATATGAGTCTAGTTTCAGGGAAAATTTACGAAACTCAATTTGGAGCCCTGTAGCTCCAGATAAAAATAAATTAGCGACTATGACGCAGAAAAACAGCTTGCTGGAAATTGCCTAAACAATAAAGTTATTCATGAATAAGTTTATATTTTGGTGTAGTTATGGGAGTAATTACTTATTTATCATGTGTTTACTTACTAAGCTATATGCTTACTCGATTTTATTTTTCTCTTGGTTATAGTGACTTCCAACAACTCGGAAATTGGAACGAAGTCAGACAATCATCTACACTATCCTTCACATTTGGGGTATTTTACTACTAGTGTTCCGAAATTTTATGGCATGTATAGACACTTTATGTAATGTGGGATCATCATGTAAATATATGTTATGGTTCCCTTTTAAATGTAGTGTTTATTAATAGTTAAACTATATGTGTGTTTATACAAATGAAATTGGTTGGTATATTGGAATGTGTTCTAAATTTGCAGGAGGTTTAAGCAAAAATAAGTAGGAATGCTGTCGAAAATTTTTAAAAATTTAGTAATACCTCATACTCTGTTCCGGTAAGGAATACGGGTAAGGGGTGTTACAGTAGTGGCTCAAATACTGGCAAGCAACTACATTTTTTGGTTTTTAAGTCACAAAGGCCGAGATGTTCACAATTCAATTGACACTCTGAGTCATGAGTACATGCTTCTGAGTTCAATACACCTGCAAATTAAACAATAATTTTCATCATTTATTTGTTTTATTTAATTATCTATTTTAGGTATATATATATAATGAATTTGAGACAAATGAGATTTAAATCACAACAATTGCAGCTCCTCTTTTATCTTTAGACTATAAACTCTTTTGTACTAATTTTTTTTTATGATGTAACGATTAAAAATTAGAGTAGAGAAATATTGTATATACTTACAAAATGTTGCAATCAAAATCACGAAACAAGAAGCAATGCCACAAGAAGCCATTGTTTGCAAACTATTGAGAGATATAACTAAGAATTGATTATATGAAGATGAGCTAGTTATGTACAAAGTATGAGATATGTTATACATTTTATAGTTGAATTTGTAAACCTTTTGAACCTAATATTAAATTATGCAATAACAAGTTGATGATTTTTTTCCAATTGTGTACAAAATAAAAACCCCATATTAGGAAAATAGAGATTTTGCAATTTAATATTCACATCGCTTATGGTATAACAAGGTTAAGAGTACAAGTAAATTAGTTGTAGTTACCATATATATTAATACTTTTTTTTATATTTTTACAATTAATTGAAATAATTTTCTAAAATAATTTTTATTTAAGTTAAATTATTAAGTTAAGATTTGGGGTTGTTATTATTTTTAGTTGAAAGGTTAGATGGGTGACAAAATAAATTAATGTAATTCATAAAGTTGATGGCATGAAAAATTTTATGTTACGTGTCATGATTTCTTTCTTTTTTATACTAAATACAAAATTGTAAGATGCTCAAATGAGTTAGGCAACACTCTTTAGTTAAGTTTCAGTCTATTTAGAGATTTGGATACTTCGCTTTTAGTCTATCTTAAAGCTTTATGATTCTTTTGTGTGCACTTGTAAAGACATTAAAAAGTTCTATTCTCCAGTGTAGAAAAACTTGCTTTCCCTTAATAATTCTTCCAATGAGTTTGTTATTTGTCCAAATTTTGCAAAATAAGATTTCAAGTTGAATAGTTATCACTAGAATGCATCAGACAACCAAAAGCTTCCTAACAATTAATTCATTTAACGAAAGGCCCTACATATGATTCAAGATGTCTTGTGCTTCGATATTTTCATCAAAATGATGTGACTTACAAGTGTACCTTGTTTACTTCATCCTAAAAAGATAATGGTTGTTTACTAGCACATACCTTTGTGAGCCTCATTTTTCTTTATTTTGCCATATCTAAGGCATTCTAGTTTCATGGTGTGTAATGATTTTTACTAGACAACTATTATTCGAAATTGAAATTGAAACTCAGATTCTTTAGATATGGTATAGTTTTTAAGTTTGAATTTGTAAATGAAAAGATGTAGTTTGGAATTCTAATTTGTTTTAATTGTTCCCATTTAATTATAGCCTTTCAAGTAACTGATTGCATTATAAGATACCACTTGAGATCAGTCTGGTTGCCAGGTTTAATCATTTCCATTTTGATCAGTTCACTTTATTTTTTTATAGAAATTGATTAGAGTTATTTTAAAGACAATCTTCTTGTATGTTGGGGATCTAATGTCTTAGTGTAGTGATTTTATTTATGTACTTGTAATTTTTCAAATAAACTGGTTTAATAAAATATATAATTATCATTAATATCTTTGTATATTGTTCTCAACAGTTTTTGTACACAAAGAAAAATGAAAGTAAATATTGACCCATTGATTATCTAAACGTTTAACTAATATTAGGTTGCATTACGTGGTAGGATCGTAATTCGAGAAAAGAACTTACATTAGTAGATAATCTAAATACGTCCTTAGTATAATCGGAGTTGAGAAAATTGATTAAAATACTAATATGTCATCTATCAAGTCCAAATAGAGAGGTACCTTATCTTTGGTATCGGAGCGGATAACTCCTAAAAAATATAGGCAGAGGTGTGACTGACTAGATTACCACTACATCGGACAAGAACCAAGTAGAATAGATCCTAAATATGTTTAAGGGTTTATTAACTTGTGACGTTTATAATGTGACTTATCTCAATCCTGAATAAGTGATTGACTATGTGTGCGTGACTCATATATTTCGATGTATTCATAGCCTGTGTTCAATTGATAATAGAACCGATAGCTAGTACGTTGGTACACAACTTCTACATGACACAACTTCACTTGCAATAGTGGAATTCAAAGCTCAACAAAGGATAATGATGTCCTCTCATAGCCATTACATGATAGATGGAAAGTAATGTGACCATAGGTCATTTGTCTTAAAGATAAATGACCTAATTTTTATTTGCTAGTAATTGACTTTTTATAAAGGAAGATGTAATGGCTACCATGAGATAAAATAGGATTATATTTGGAAAACAAATTTATCCCAAAGAGATTAAGGACATCCTATGAGAATAACACACTTATGATAAGGCTATTGGACGAGCAGTTGATGGATAGCTTTCACAATGGTATATAATAAGGAAAAGTTTAATCATGGTATTATAGTGGAATGACTCCATAATTAAATAATGTTATAATTAATAGGCAAAGAGCTTAAACTTAATTATAAATTATTTGAGCTCTAGTTGTATATGTCTAATCGACCACTCTACTAGCTTGAGATAACCTAAAACTAATTGCATATAGAATCAACATTGTGGAATGAGTGAAAATAGTGAGTAAGAGAAATGAATTGCATGTATCACAATCTGCAGTGAATTCATATTCTTGTTAAGTACAAAAGGTGACTTAGAAATTAATTTAATTTTACTTAGAAATTAAATTAATTTTACTTAGAAATTAAATTAATTTTATTGAATTATTAATTAATTTTAATTATAGAAGTTCGAAAGTGAGAACTAAGTTAATTAGTTATCATGAATTTTTTGAATGAGACAACTAAATATATTTCCTCATAGAATCTAATATGATAGAATTGTCATGAATTTAACGAAATAAGAATTGGGTTGAGAAAATAATTTAATTGGGAAACTGATTTAGTTAAATTAATTAAATAAATAATATTTTGGGAAATAGAAATTAGTTATTGGGTTGGATAAGTTATAACTTTTAGATAAATGTCTAGATAACACATATAATTGTACCAAATATAGGAAAAGCCCCATAGGCCCAATTTCAATATGAGGGGTAGCAAACCCTAGTTTCCCCAGGGATGCTACCCCCTTTATTTTACTTTACATAGAACTTTGTATTTTCTATTAAAATATGATTTTTAATTACACCTTATTTAATTAGAACTCTTGTAATGTTTCTCTATAATTAAAAACTATGAGCTAACCTATTTAAACACATATTGAGTGTCATTATTCTGTCAAAAAATAGTGGTAAATTATTCTTTTAGAATAATTTATATTTTTGTGAAAAACTCGTAGTTTTCGATTATATAGAGAGAATTAACTTTTCCATTGAAAGCTAAGAAAAGTTTTTATTTTTTGCACTTGGTTTGTTTTGTTTGAGCCCACAGACAAAGTAATTTGAATTTCAAGGATAAATGAGAACATCATTCGATAGAAAGAAAAGATTATTTATGAGACTTGTTGGAGCAGTGAAGAATTTTGTAGAGAAAATAAGGAATTTTGCTTCTATATTGGAACAACTACTTGTTCATAGGCCTTAAAACATATGGATGACATTTTTTTTGTTTAGTACAACAACTATGGCATGCATTGGGTAAGACCAAGGCTGAGAAGTTATCTACTGCAGTTCATTGTAGTAGATTAAACCAATTTCTATTCTTAAGGAGCTCGTATAAAAGCAATTTAGTTATGTGTTTACTTAGTTTTCATTTTTAGTTCATAAATAATAAAAAATGTGAATTGTGCCATTTATATGACCTTAGGGGCCAAAATAGGCCTAAAGGAAGGCTCACGTATTCGGTGAGAGTGCAGAACATCATTTGACTGCATAGGAACACAAGACTGGTCGCGATGTTGTAACAGGAAGCGTTAATGTCGTAACATAGTGAACAAAGCACTCAAAAGGAGCAAACTGCCTTCAATGTCGCGACAAAGATAAAGTGTGTTGCGACACATCCCTGCAATCCAGTATAAGCTTGTAAACTGCCATCAGTGTTGTGACACAAGCTGGGTGTCACGACACAGAGACCGCCTTGACGAGGAGAATTGATGAGCCAAGGGCGTTTTGGTCTGCATAACAAACTTTAGTGCAAAAACGTCAGCCGAACTAGGTCAATGGACACCAACCAACCCTAAGCCTATAAATAGACAACCTTCAAAAATGGTTTTTATTCAAGTTTCAGTAGACGACTTCATATAGTTTAGTTTTTAGTTTATTTCTAGTTTATTTTGTACTTAGGTTTTCTTTTATCATTGTAATTTTACTTTTTTTTCTATTTAGTTCTTCGAAGATTTTGATTTGGGGAGATAATCGACTTTTTGTGGATTATCATTCGTGATAAATCAATATATCATGATTCTTCTTAAACTCTTTACTTAACATGTTCTTTATGTTTATCTTTTCAATTAAGTTTATGATGTTTATGAGATCCATGAGGAACTAATCCCTTTTGTAGGGGATTAATGAGTGGACGTGGGAATAATTAACTCTTATGTAGGGATTCTTAGCGGATCAACTGATTGCGATAAGAAGAGCTTGAGACCCTAAGCCTGACAACCCTAGGAAGTCATCTAGATGGGAATGAACCCAAAATTGGTATTGCCTATCCGTGAACACTTAGAGCCCCAAACCCGGACGAGACAGTCCAACCTAAATTTCGAACGTTACATTAGCCACCAAAGTCACTCTCTATAACACCACGGAACACACCATCCAACCACCACACCACACCATTGCAACATAATACATATTAAAAAGAAATCCTATTTGCATGCTTTTCTAGCAATAGCCCAAATTTCAGCGATGTAGGAAATAGTGGTTCGAGACCACCAAATCCGGCAAATGAACTCGTAAATTATATTATTTAATATTTACGAGCCAAATGTAGCTTTTAAAAGATTTTTGAAATAGTAAGTTGTGTTTTATAAAGATTTATTTGGTTAAGAAATTGAGAAAAAGAGGTATTGAGATCTCGGTATTATAAATCGAGCCATAAATATTTTATGAATATTTACGGAGTGTCAATAAGGTAGTCAATTAGATAAAAAAGACTAAAGTGAAAAGGTGCAAAAGTTGCTAAAGTGATTAAATAGCTTAACCATTAAAAAAGGAAGGATTAAAAGGGAAAACGGACCATTTTAAAATGGCTGAGGCGGCATAGCGTGAAAAAAATCAAAGATTTTTATGTGAAAAGGACAAAAGTGGAATTTTAACAAAAGTTACATGGCCAAAGTTGATTTTAATGATTTATAGGTCATTTCTTCTTCAATTTTCTGTAAAAAATCGCCATGGAAAAGGGTTTTGAGCTGGTATTTCATATTTTAATTCAAGTAAGTTCAATTCTTGCTTTTTCCTTAAATTATTATATTTTTGGACTTTTACAATTAGGTCCAACTTAGTATTCTATTAGTTTTTGATTTTGTTGAAAATTTGGAAGTTATCATTGGTAAGTTCATATGATTTTTTTTATTTGATGATGAAATTGAGATGTTAATGGATGTTTAAAGGTCTTTTATTAAAGAATTTTGGATGAAAACATGTTGTAGGGGTTAAATTGAAAAGTGTTGAATTTTTGGAAAATTCTAAAATTTCATGGATTTCATGGGCTGTGATTGGTATGTATGAGAATAATTAGGCTTGGAATAAGGATTAAATTGCAAGAATTTCATTTTACGAGCCTAGGGACGAAATCATCATGTATCAAAAGTTTAGGGGAAAAATAGTAATCAATATTTTGTACTAAAATAGTTTTGGACAGTAGCAGTAGTCTAACTTTGAAAAATAACCAAAAATTGTGGAAATCAAATTAGAGGATGAATGAATATTAAATTAAAACTTGTTGAGTCTAGTTTCTCATAGAAGAAACGGTGTAAGTAATGGAATTGTAAATCATGAGATATAATAAATTTCGTGAGACAAGGTTAGAATGATTTTGGATTCCCCTATTCTGAATTTGGAAAATCATCAAAAATTGAAGAAAAATAATTATGGGTTTAAATATATATGTTTAAATTCTTTTTGAGTCTATTTTCAAGAAAAACAAATAGGAATATCATCCAACTTTTGTGTTAAGAGATAATTAATTTTCAGTAAGCAAAGGTCAAAGCTGTCAAACAGCAGAACAAGGATAAATTTGAAGATTTTACTATAATAATTGGCAAAACTATAAATTCTGAAATTTTTATGGTAGAAGGATATATGAATCTAGTTTCAAAAACATCAAACGGATTTTAATTTGGAGTTCTGTAGCTCAAGATAAAAGTAATTTAGTGACTATGACACGGATGGATAGCTTTGAATATACATATAAGTAAATAGTGAAATTATAGATAATGTTACTTATAAGCGTGATATATACATTAAGGATGTGGAATGGAGAGGAGGAGGAAAATATATGAATTACTTGTGTATAAATTGATCACAAGCCCGATTATAATCGATAAACGTTGAATTAGAAATGATATAATGTTTTATTTCAAATATTTATTATGAAATTAAGATTATCATTATGGTATAAAAACCGAATTGTAAGTTTGTGTAACTTGAATTGTATTCTTAAATGTTTGAAATGTATGTTTATGTGATGGAAATGTATTTTGAATTCTCAATGTATGATTATTGATGAAATGTTGATAATATTCAATAAAAAGAGAAATAAATCTCGGTTGAATAGAATGGAATTCGATGGATCACTGAAAAGGATTTGAAGGTAAAAAGGATCTAGCCCAGATGAGTGATCCTGATATAAGCCCTCCCGAAGAATATGTGTTAAAAGGATCTAGCCCAGATAGGTGATCTTGATATAAGCCCTCCCGAAGAATATGTGTGAAATAGATTTAGCTCGGACGGGTAATTCAAAGTAAATGTGAGTCTAGATTTAGCCTGGACTGGTAATCCAGAGAAAGCTCTATAGAGTATTTGTCATTGTAGGGGATTTAGCCTGAACTGGTAATCTTGACAATACTCTTTGAGCATATGTTACAGGGGATTTAGCCTGGACTGGTAATCCCGCTACAAGAAATGAGGTTCGCGAGAGTGTGCTTTCTTACAGGGGATGTAACACCCCCAACCCTTTTTCGACATTGGAACAGGATTATGGAGTATTACCAGTCACTATAGATTAAACACGAATAATACAAGAATATTTATTATACAGTTCAATAATTTGTCTTATTGACCCTTTAATGGACTCTCGAGGCCCAAAGAAGAAGTTAGAAACGAATCAAAATCTGATCAGAAACTTATAAAACTTTTCGTAAAATTTCCGAAGTATTTCTTATGAATAGTACCTACACACCCGTATGGTCTAGGAGACACGCTTGTGTGTCTCCATGATACGTCTGTGTTGACTAACCGTGTGGCTCACACGGCTAGGACATGCCCGTGTCCTTTACCCGTGTAACTTTCTGACTTATTGTTCATGAGCAAATTAGTTTCACATAGTCAAGACACAAGCTCATATGCTTAACCCGTGTGGATTTATTTTCAATTCAAATCTAATGCAATTTTCACACGGCCAGGGCTTATGCCCGTGTGCTGTGGCCGTGTGCCTCACATGGCTGAGACACACGCCCGTGTCTCTACCAGTGTGGCTATTACTGGGCATTCTGTTTACAACATTAAAGGTGCAGGGGACACACGGCCTAACCACATGCCCGTGTATAAGCTGTGTGTCTCACACGGTCTGATCACACACGGTCTGATCACACGCCCGTGTGCTAGGTGTATGGACTAAAAAATGAGCCTTTCAATTCAAGTTTACCAACCCTGTAAACCTTGAATAACAAGCAACTTAAAATCTAATTTTTCAATCAATGCAAAACACAATTAAATACATTTAAAACATGTCAAAACTGTCAATATAACGATCTAACTCATGTATGTTTATAAAAATCTAACATAAATTCTCTAAACAATTTATTTAAATACCATCCAAATCAATTCAAAGTAAACCATGTAAATGACCATATTATAAGACATATGTTTGTATA
Organism: Gossypium hirsutum; assembly: GCF_007990345.1. Classification (NCBI taxonomy): domain Eukaryota; kingdom Viridiplantae; phylum Streptophyta; class Magnoliopsida; order Malvales; family Malvaceae; genus Gossypium; species Gossypium hirsutum. The sequence goes on from NC_053430.1 coordinate 10,624,801, forward strand.
TATAGATGATAAACCGTAATTTATACATATTTTTACCCCATGTTAAACGAATTTTATGGATGATTTCCTATTAGAATTGGTGAATTCGATGCTCCTAATGCTTTAATTTCATGTTTTATACTTAGGAGAGCATAGGAGAGCGAAAGGAACGAGAAACGAGCCAAAAACAGAGAAAATGGGCCAAAGTACGAAATCAACACGGCCTGGACTTCCTCACACGACAGCCCACACGGCCGTGTCAATTTGCCAGAATCGAAGCATGACTCACACAGGTAGACACACACTGTGCTATTCTAACAGGCTCGAGCACGGCCTGAAATAATCACACACGGGCGTGTCACACGGGTGTGTCCTTGTCGAGCCCAAGTTGAGTCCAATTAGGAAAAGGCAACTTTTGAGGGCTCTTAGGCATCCTAAAGCCTATAAATACACCCTAGAGGAGGAAAGAAAGGGGAGGCAGAGAATAGGGTGTAAGGAATTACTCCAAGGAAGCCGATTGATCCATCTCAGAAGCCGGATTCACCATCAAGACTGAAGATCTCTCTTCAATTTCCCTTCAGGAGTTTTGGGTTTTCTTTATGTTTTGTATTCGTTATTCTTCTGAGATGTTTTCCTTTTTAGTTATGAACTAAATCCCCTAAATACCTAAGGGGAATGAAACCTAAGACGAATCTTGTTATTATTTTCTGAATTATATGATAAATATTTAACTTGTTCTTAATTATGTGTTCTTAATTCTAGTTTTGATATCCCAGGATACTGATTCAAGATAAGCTCTTATTCAGAGGAGGAATAGACCCTGTTTAAGAGTACATTTGTCATAATTAAGCGGAGTTGTTTGCGCGCCTAGACATAGGGTGACAAGATTTTACTGGATTAGGGTGAAACCTAATAAGGGGATCCATTGATCGAGTTAATGCAACCCTAGGGTGTTAATTAGAGAAAAGTCTCAATTATTCAATCTAGGGATTAGACGTTATAGTCTTGAATAAGGATAATAACATAACTTAGGGATCTCTACGGAACAAGTTAAATGAATAAATCGTCCGATTCGGGGCCAGGATAACAAGTGCAGTCTAGGTGGATTTTTTCTTAGGTATTGTCTTAATTCAATCGATTTTCCCAAAAGTAATTCCCCAATTCCATTCTCTGTGAATTCTTAGTTTAGATAATTAGCTAGTTAAAACAAAAACCTCTTTATTCTTAGGCTAGATAATGAAAAGACAGTCATTACTAGTACTTTTAGTTCCCTTGGGTTTGACAATCCGGTCTTGCTAAAACTATACTACTGTTCGATAGGTACACTTGCCTACATCGCGATAATAGTTAGTTTCAAGAATGATAAATTATAAATATTTAAAACCTATCATGAAATCACGCGATCAAGTTTTTGGCGCCGTTGCTGGGGAACTAAAATATTAGGAACACTCAATTTTTATTATTTTAGCCTTTTATTTTTCTTACAATCTAATTTTATTTTTAATTTTATTCTAATTTACTAAATTTTCTTTCTTTCTTCTGGCAGGTTTTTATAGTTTATGACTAGAAGAAACCCGTCAGGACCACTACTTTTTAACGAAGAAATCGATCGTACAGTTCGTAGAAACCAAAGAGAAATAAGGCGAAGCCTAAGATACACAGAAAACGAGCAAGAAGACGATACTCAACCCCCAATCAAAGAGATGGCTGAAAACCAAGACAATCAGCTACCTCCTGCAATTGCGGCTAATCAAAATCCTGCTCCACGCACTATGTATGATTATGCTAAACCTTCTTTAACAGGAACTGAATCAAGCACAGTTAGACCTGTTGTAGCTGCAAATACTTTTGAACTGAAACCTAACACAATTAAAATGATACAACAGTTTGTTCAGTTTGATGGTTTGCAGGATGAAGATCCCAACGCTCACTTATCAAACTTTTTGGAACTATGCGATACATTTAAAATTAATGGCGTTCTGACGATTCCATTCGTCTCCCTTTCTCATTGAGGAACAAAGCTAAACAGTGGTTGAACTCGTTACCACAAGGGTCAATTACTATTTGGGAACAAATGACCAAAAAATTTTTCCTAAAATATTTTTCGCTGGCTAAAACGGCTAAATTACGTAATGATATCTCTTCTTTTGCGCAGATGGATTTAGAAACACTCTACGATGCGTGGGAGAGATACAAGGACCTTTTGAGAATGTGCCTTCACCATGGGTTACCGCTTTGGCTTCAGGTTCAAACATTCCATAATGGCCTGAGTCCTTCGACTCGGCAAATGGTTGACACAGCTGCTGGTGGAACCATTAATAATAAAACACCTGAAGATGCTTATGAGTTCATAGAGGAGATGTCACTGAATAACTATCAGTGGCAAGTCATGAGGACAAAACCAACTAAAATAGTAGGCGTTTATAATGTCGATTCGATTACTATGCTATCAAACTAGGTAGAACTTCTAAATAAAAAGATTGATGGTTTTCTTAGTTCTTCACAGGTTCACCCAATAATGCAGTGCGAAGCAAGTGGAGGTAGAACAAGCCATTCGGATTACCAACCTTATGGGCACAACATCGATAACGAAGCAATTAAATTACATGGCTAATAATCCTCGACCTCAAAACAATCCATATAGTAACACTTAAAATGCAGGTTGGAGGAACCACCCTAATTTCTCGTGGGGCAGTCAAGGAAATCAAAGACCACAACCACCTCCAGGCTACCAACAACCACCCTACCAACAGGAAAAAGAAACTGAACCTTGAAGAGATGCTCACAAAGTTTACCTTGTGTCAGAAACCCGTTTCCAAAACACCGAGACAGCACTTAAAAATTAACAAGCGTCAATCCAAGGGCTCGAAACTCAAATAGGCCAGCTTTCCAAACTAATCTCTGAACGACCACAAGGGAGCTCACCAAGTAATACTGAACCTAACCCAAGGGAACAGCTCAACGCGATTAATGTTCAAGATGAAGAAGGATTCGTTGAGCTTGAGTCAGAACCGAGGCAAGAAACTGTGGTAAGCAAAGGTCAACGTGAGGTAGATCACAATAAAAACAAATCGGTGAATGTCGAATATAAACCTCGTGTGCCATACCCCAACGGGACAAAGAGAGACCGCTCAGATAGACAATTTGGAAAATTCCTTAAAATCTTAGAAAAATTACATATTAACTTACCATTTATTGAAGCTCTATCATAGATGCCAAACGCAATGAACTTTTTAAAGGAGCTTTTAGCAAATAAGCGGAAGATGGACGAGGCATCGCATGTGGAGCTGAATGCAGTTTGCTCAGCTTTTCTCCAGAATAAACTACCCAACAAACTTAAAAATCCAGGGAGTTTTACAATTCCTTGCTTAATTGATAGTTTAGATGTTAATAATGCATTAGCTTATTTGGGGGCTAGTATTAATGTCATGCCTTACAAAATGTTCAAACAATTAGGTCTCGAGAAACCCAAACAGACTAGGATGAGTATTCAATTAGCAGGTAAAACTATAATATTTCCTAGGGGTATTATTGAAGATGTGCTAGTGAAAATCGATAAATTTATATTTCCCGTTGACTTCATTGCTTTAGACATAGAGGAGGATAGCAACACTCCTTTAATTCTAGGAAGGCCTTTTCTAGCAACTGCTAAAACAATTATTGATATTGGCACAGGTGAACTCACACTCCGTGTGGGAGACGAAACAATACCCTTCAAGCTCGCAATTCTAGCAACACAGTGGAAATTGAAGGTGATCGTCTAAACCATTCTACTAAAACTAACAATATGGTGCAACCTTCTTTGCAGGAAATGAGTCTGAAGGAAGTACATGAAGCATTCTCAAGCAATAGTAGAAGACCCATTCATGAAGATCGAAGGCTACACATCGAGGAGCTAGATGAATGGCAGACACATAAACCGAGAACACCTGACAAACCGAATCTACGATAGAACAAGCTCAATCCCTTTCCAAATCAACTTAAGGTTGGAGATAGAGTCTAATTAGATACCACAAATCCCCACATTGTCGCTACCACATCAAATGAAAAAATTCCTCTTACGGTACTCAGTATTTTCCCATTCGGTACGGTCGATGTGAGTCATCCTAAGTTCAGCACTTTTAAGGAAAACAACACTCGTTTAAAACCTTATTTTGATGAGATTAATAGCAGGAATGAGGAGTATAAACTCCTCAGACCACCATGATCTTTCAATATAAACTCCTCAGACCACCATGATCTTTCAACGGAGAGGTAAGTCAAGCTTAGACTATAAATAAGCGCTTCTCGGGAGGCAACCCGAGCACTAACTGTATTAACTTCTTTAAAATTTCGTCTTCAACATCTAACTTACTAACAGAGCGCTTGAATAAAGGTTTTCCACAGGGACATGGCCAAGAGCACGGGCGTGCTTAGGGCCGTGTGAAAACAGGACAACAATTTTTCCCAAACACGAGCTACGATAAAACGCCATGGCCGTGCAACATGGTCGTGGTTGAACCTACCAAAACAACATGGGGGTGAGACACGCCCGTGTAGAAGAACCGTGGGTGAACCTGTTAAAACAACACGGATGTGCGACACGCCAGTGTCTAGCACCCGTGGACGACACGATCAAAATAACACGAGCGTGCGGAGAGGTACACGACCGTGGGAGAAGCGAACCGTGCCAGACACGGCCGTGTGACACAATCATGTAGCCACACGGCCTAGACACACGGGCGTGCCAGAAGGTCGTGTGACGACATCTCAATTCGCGACGAACACGGACGGGACACGATCCACACAGGCATGTGCACCGGTCGTGCCACTTGAAAATTTTGATTATTTATCTTATTTTATCTTATTTTATTTTATTTTTCTTTTATTAAGTTTTTAAGATTCATTTGTTTGTTTTTAAACACGACTTATCTTTATCACTACTATCAAATTATTCCCTTAACTCTCCTTTTATCATTCAGAATCATGCTTGCCCTCCAGCTTTATTTCCAATATTCGATCTCACCAATTCAAGAATATCATCCATTCTTAATTCAAGAAGTTTCACTTCTCTCCCTATCTTATTTTTATATTCTAATATCTACCTTTGTACATTAAGGGCAATGTACATCTTAAGTGTGGGAGGTATTTATTTCATTATCAAAAAAATCCCTAAATGACTACCTTGTGCTCTTGAAAACCTTTCATATCATATGTAGGATAAATTTTGATTGATTTATGATTTTTACTGATATATCTTGAATTAAAACATAGGCATTTATGCATTGATTGTTTAAACTTTAAGACACTAGAGAATCAAGCATGATAAGTTGATTTTTAAGAATTTAAAATTATAGGTTTTTTCCCCAAGTCTAGGTATTCTTTGAATTGGAATTCACGAGTTTAAACATCAAAAAGCCATAATTTTTGTGAGATTTTTGATCCGTTTGAGCATCTATTAATTCTTTCATGCTCACTTTTATTATTGCTTTGAGTGCATCAATATCGAATTGTTATTCTAGAACTTGCCTGATTATGCATGTCAAGACTACACTATTTGATTTGATATGTCAAGATGATAGGGGCACTTAGGATTAACCCACTCATGCCATGAAAAGCCTACCTCCACGATTAACTCTTAGTAAACCCTTTTGAGCCTAACAAGCCATTCCTTGTATTACCCTCAATATCAACCCTTAACCCATTATTATTGAAATCCCCTAAATTAATTTGATCCCTATTTTTTCGAGATTTAAGTTGAGTAAATTGCTTAGCTATGTCTTGTTTGTAATAAGTTAGTCTATGTTATTTAACTTGTTCTTAAAAAAAACTATGTATAAAAATTAGTAATTCCATATTCTGAGAAGAAGCTCTGTTGTACGCAAGTGATGTTAACTCTTTTTCTAGTTAGGCAATTTTTTAATTCGATCTCGATTCTAACCATTTCTTTCAGCTTGTGACCACCCCCCCTAACCAAGCCTCGTTACAACCTTCTAAAGACCTTTTGATTGATGTTTCATCTCAATTTATAGTGGTGGAGATTTGATTTTCATGCAAGCCTAAGGTAATGACTTTTCATTATTGACTATTGAGTACTTCATTTATTGTCCTTAAAACACTTCGAGTGATTTGAGTGAATCTGTAGTGAGGATGTGAAACTCTGTGATATTTTGAATCAAAGGTAATTACTTAGATGAGGGGAGACACCTATGTTTGCATGATTAAATACTCAACTTGGAATGTTTGAAACTTTTATGTTCTTTTAGTTGAATTCTCAATGTATGATTGCCTATGGATTATTTTGAGATATTATCTATAGAAATTATAAATTGAGAAGAATTTATTCTGATTATAAGTTGAGAATTTTGCTTGAGGACAAGCAAATGCTTAAGTGTGGGGGTATTTGATAAACCGTAATTTATACATATTTTTACCCCATGTTAAACGCATTTTATGGATGATTTCCCATTAGAATTGGTGAATTCGATGCTCCTAATGCTTTAATTTCATGTTTTGTACTTAGGAGAGCATAGAAGAGCGAAAGGAACGAGAAACGGGCCAAAAAAAGGAGAAAATGGGCCAAAGTACGAAATCAACACGGCCTGGACTTCCTCACACGAGCAGCCCACACGGCCGTGTCAATTTGGCAGAATCGTAGCATGACTCACACAGGTAGACACATACCGTGCTATTCTAACAGGCTCGAGCACGGCCTGAAATAATCACACACGGGCGTGTCCTTGTCGAGCCCAAGTTGAGTCCAATTAGGAAAAGGCCACTTTTGAGGGCTCTTAGGCATCCTAAGGCCTATAAATACACCCTAGAGAAGGAAAGAAATGGGAGGCAAAGAATAGGGTGTAAGGAATTACTACAAGGAAGCCGATTGATCCATCTCAGAAGCCGAATTCACCATCAAGACTGAAGATCTCTCTTCAATTTCCCTTCAGGAGTTTTGGGTTTTTTTTATGTTTTGTATTCGTTATTCTTCTGAGATGTTTTCCTTTTTAGTTATGAACTAAATTCCCTAAATACCTAAGGGGAATAAAATCTAAGACGAATCTTGCTATTATTTTCTGAATTGTATGATAAATATTTAACTTGTCCTTAATTATGTGTTCTTAATTCTTGTTTTGATATCCCAGGATACTGATTCAAGATAAGCTCTTATTCAGAGGAGGAATAGACCCTGTCTAAGAGTACATTTGTCATAATTAAGCGGAGTTATTTGCGCACCTAGACATAGGGTGACAAGATTTTGTCGGATTAGGGTGAAACCTCATAAGGGGATCCATAGATCGAGTTAATGCAACCCTAGGGTGTTAATTAGAGAAAAGTCTCAATTATTCAATCTAGGGATTAGACGTTATTAGTCTTGAATAGGGATAATAACATAACTTAGAGATCTCTACGGAACAAGTTAAATGAATAAATCGTCTGATTCGGGGCCAGGATAACAAGTACAGTCTAGGTGGATTTTTCCTTAAGTATTGTCTTAATTCAATCGATTTTCCCAAAAGCAATTCCCAATTCCATTCTCTGTGAATTCTTAGTTTAGATAATTAGTTAGTTAAAACAAAAACCTCTTTATTCTTAGGCTAGATAATAAAAAGACAATCATTACTAGTACTTTTAGTTCTCTTGGGTTCGACAATCTGGTCTTGCTAAAATTATACTACTGTTCGATAGGTACACTTGCCTACATCGCGATAATAGTTAGTTTCAAGAACGATAAATTATAAATATTTAAAACCTATCACAAAATCACGGGATCAATAGATCAACCAATATTATCTTATACACCATTAATATTCACATCTCAAAAATGATATCAAAAGACAACCTAGGTACATGCCATTTTCAAAAGAGAAAATACATCACCACGTATTTGAGTTCGGGATTGGCTTGGATGCTGAGTAGTTAGTCACTTTTGTACCTAACCTATACACAGAAACAAACCATACGCTGAGTACACACTCAGTGGTATTTCTATAAATCAACACTTAAATCAATTATTAACTCAAATTCATTTAAACTATAAAATTTTAATTTTATAACAATAACTATATTCACAACTCATTCTCAAAGAAATATTCAATTCAATTCAAAATCAATCAATAACAATTAGTTATTCAGTACAGTAGTACAGTCATTCAGTTGTTCAGTACAATAGTTTGCCTCTATTAACATAACTCGGACCTAAACGGATACACGGATCCAACCAACACACTAATACGGCACTTAATGCCTCATTGGCTTTGCCAAAATAAACAGTAACAGTACGGTACTCAGTACCTCATCGAATTAACCGAAGTAACAGTAACAGTACGACACTTATAGTGCCTCATCGACTCGAGATCGAAGTATCCCTGAACACTTCCAATCCTATGGCATGCCAACTATATCCGACTTAGCCTGATACTGTTAATAGGGTATTCATTTCACTTTCAATTTTCAGATAACAGTCAATTCACACTTCAATTCAATATTCACAACTTATTTTGATCCAATAGAAAAATAGCAATTCTTACCTCTATCTCACTTCCCATACACATTAAATAATAAAAGCAACAGTTAATTATTTAGTTTGGTTTATAGTAATACAAATCGTAATTCTCAGATTACTCTCCGTCAACCTTCTTTTTTCCAATTCTCGGATTACTCTTCGTCAACCTTCTTTTTTCCTTTCTTTTTTGGAGTCTCCGGTACTATATTAGGTATGGAAATTAAACAATTTACACTATTAATACAACATTAATTCACAATAAATAATTGAATTTCTATTTAATTCAAACATAATTTTCAATTTGATCCTAATTAACTCATTTACTTGTATCACTCAATTCATACTTCATTTCTATTCGATTTCCTATCATATTCACCCTAACCATCAAATATTCATGATAAAACCCTAATCTCAAGTTTCTTTCAATTTCGTCCCTCAAACACAAAACTTATAGCTTCTTTTATAATAATCCCTTAATCAATTCTAACTTGATATTCATTCAATTAAATCCCTAATTCAACAATTTGTTCAACATGAACCATGCTTAAAAACTTATAAAACTCTAAAACGTCAACTTTATTCAACAAAATTTTGTTTTAAAGCTTCTAAAACATCAAAATTAAAATAAATAGACTTAATTGACCTACCAAATTAAGCTTCAAACCGTAAAACCTCAATTTTCCCTTTTCTTTTTCTTTCATTCTTTCTTTCTCCCTTTTCGTTTCGTTCTCTGTTTCTTTTCTATTTTGTTTCTTTATTTTCTTTTACTTATTTTATGTTTTATTATATTATTATATTATATTATAGTAATAATTATTATTAACTTAAATAATAAGTAAATACATACATGTATTACAAATGTATGTATAATATTTATTACACATGTATTTAATTTTTACCATACATTTGGCACCTATGGCTTAATTGCTAATTTAGTCCCTTGATTTTTCTTTATTCTATAATTCAAATTTCACACTTTATTCAATCTAGTCCTTATACTAAATTAACCTTAATTCAAGCTAATTCTCTTAACCAAAATCTAATTAATCACTCAACTAACATTCGTAAATATTTCTAATAAATATTTACGAACCCAATTTATGAGAACAGTAACCTAGAAATACAATTTCTGATACCCATAAATTTCGGGTCATTACAAGGGATTTAGCTTGGACTGGTAATCCTACTATAAGAAATGAGGTTCGCGAAAGTGTGGTCTCTGAAAAGGACTTATGTATATATGTGTACGAATTAACAGTTAATTGTACACCATGAGTGTACTATAGGAACCATTGAAATTCTGAGAAATTCAATGGGATAAATATGGAAAACAGTAAATACATGGAATTATGAAATTGGTGAGCGTATTCACAAGAATTTATCATTTGAAATTGTGATTGACAGGAAGAAATAGCGAATTGCATACTTATGTATGGTTACAAGTATTTATTTGAAACACAAATGATAAACCATAATATATATTTTTTTATCCCATATTTGGCATATTTTTGGATGATTTATCATAAGATTTAGTGAATTTGATGCTCCTAATCCTTTAATTTCATTTTTTATACTCAGGTGAGCATAGGAAGGTGAAAAGAGTAAGAAACGGGCCAAAAATGGACAAAATGGGCTTATCCCAATATTTCACACGGCCTAGGCATTTTCACACGGATAAACCACACGCCCGTGTGTCATAGCCATGTCGACTAAAAACCAAGTCAGAATTGCATACAGCCTGAGGACCTTCACACGGGCGTGGCACACGGCCGTGTCCCTGTCGAGCCCAAGTCTAATTCTACTCGAAAAAGGCTAATTTTGAGGGTTTTGAAGCATTCCAAAGTCTATATAAACACCCTAGAAGAGGATCAAAAGGGGGACGCAGAGTGGAAGGAAGAAATTACTCAAGGACAGCCATCGGAATCAGCTTGGAAGCAGGATCTACTTCAAGACTGAAGATCTCCATTCAATTTCCCTAGAAGTTCTTTGGGTTTCTTTATGTTTTGTTGTTTTCCTAATTTTGAGATGTTTTCTATTATTATGAACTAAACTCCCTAAATACCTAAGGGAGATGAAACCTAGGACGAATCTTATTACTATTTGAATTATATGATAAATACTTATTCTTATTCTTAATTGTGAGTTCTAATTCTTGCTTTAATATTCCAATATATTAATTCAGGTTTTTGATGTGCTTATTCAGTGGAGAAAAAGTCCCTGTTTAAGAGTAGATCATTCATAATTAAGCGGAGTTGCATGCAATCCTAGAGATAAGACAACATAAATCTACCGGATTAGAGTCAAATCTAATAAGGGAATCCATAGACCGAGTTAACGCGACAATATGGGTTTTAATTAGAAAGAGGTTTCAATTAATCAACCTAGAGTCAGTTGTTTTTAGTCTCGAAAGAGATATTAACATAAATCAGGGATTACTACGGATTAAGTCAAGTAAATAAATTGTCTAATTCAGAAGTAATAAGTGAAGTCTAGGTGGATTCTTCCTTGGGTATTGTCTTCTCCATCGGTTTCCTAAAAAGTATTTTCCAATTTTAATCTCTGTATAATCTTAGTTAATTGGATAATTAGTTTAGTTTAGAAAACAGTCTTTCAATTCTTAGGCTAGATAATAAAAAGATAGTAATTACTAGTACTTTTAGTCATTGTGGATACGATATTTCTGATCTCACCATAACTATACTACTGTTCGATAGGTGCGCTTGCCTTAGTCGAATTTTTAGTTAGTTTCACGACTATCAACAAGAAAATGATGGTTATTGATATATGGAGACATGAGACTATGATATATGAACATGGAATATGTTTGATAAATATTTTCATAGTTATAGAATTATGTACCTCATGTGTACTATTTGCATAAAGATGATATTTCAAATACTTTGATGAGTAAAGCTTAAATATAAAATAGTATGAAATCAAGACAAGTTGTTATGAAATTGTATTTAAAATATAGAGATATGGTTGCTATATGTTATATGATTACATAATGTGAAATTGTCTATATACATGAGAAACTTAATGAGAATTGAGCCCATACATGTTTCTTGGTATTTATATGAAGTGTACGACTAACAAGGGTGATGAGGTTATGTGTTAGGGCTCGTGATCAAGATGATTGAATATGCCTTGTATGTTTATATTAAATTTAAATGAGTGAATTTTCAGAAGCTCGTTGGTTAGGAAGCTCGACGGAGATCACTCACACTATCCATCGGCATATTTTGGTATGAATGGTAAATGAATTATGGTTATAATAGCATGTATAGCTCAATTAGTTAATGTTGGTTTATAAATGATCTAACTGTAACTAGCCATTGGTATGGCTTGTATTTAGTAAGTTTTGAGTTACATATAATTATGATTTTATCATATTTGATATGGGTTTAAAATGAACAAATGATGAGATGGTATAAGTATAGGGATGAAGATGATGGTTAAGAATGCTATAAAAATTTATGAATATGTCTATCTATATATGAATAGTTGATTGATAATTTTAGATATTTAACCATATAAATTGAATCTTGAACATATTTAAATGTTGGTGTAAGTAAAAGACCAAGTGGGTGAGAAATGAGGCTTGGATATAGCTTTGATTTTGTCCACATGGGTAAATACACGGGCGTGTGATACGACCGTGTGAATCCTGCACCTAATTTGAAAATAAAAATTAACCACACGGCTTAGCAACACGGGCGTGTGCCTTGGCCGTGTGAGATCAATTTGTTCATGAGTTGCAAATCAAGGAGTTACACGGCCTAGGGACATGGGCATGTGACCCCTATAATAGAGAAAAAAAGTTTTGGAGATTATGCGAAAATTTCTCTATGATCCCGAGTTAGTCTCGAATCGTTTCTAATGTATGTTTTGGGTTTCGAGAGCCCAATAGAGGGACATTACAATTACGTTCAGAATATGAATAGTAAAATGACTCAATTTAATGAAAAATGATTCCGTAAACTCCAGTAATGCCTCGTACCTTATTCTGGTAAGGGATACAGGTAAGGTGTGTTACAACACACCCCTAAAACAGTTTGAAAAATTTAGTTTTTTTTTGCCTCATGCAAACCCACATTGTAGTGAACCTAATTAAAAACCTTAGTAGCTTGCAGATGTTCTGGTAACCTCCTAGGTTGCGACTTACCTCGCAGACACCTTGTTTCCAACTTGCCCTACGAACTCTTATTGTTGGCAAACCCCTCTACTAGGCAAACTCAGACACTAATCTTCCCCTGAGTTAATAGGTTGTTTTGTTGGTGGTACGTTTACGAACTCCCTTACCTTGGCGTACCCACTTATATTGGTGAACCTAGTTACTCTAAGCGAGTTGACCTACCTTGGCAAACCTTCTTTTTTGGCATGTACCCTACTGGCAGACACCCTATTGACGAACTCGTGGTTGTGGCGAACCCCTCACTTTAGCAAACTATTATCCTGGCAGACTTTCTATTTTGGCATACTCTCTCCTAGTGGCGAACTATATAATTAGGCAAACTTTACCCCCAATATAGTTATATCTTACTAAACAATTTAATTGTTGTGGTATATAACATCATTTTTCATAAATGGTGAGACATTACTAAGTCTACCTATTGACACTTCTCTTGTACAGTTCATAGGTATTAATATATCATACTACAACTTGCCTTTAATGTATACTAAGTTTCATTTTAATTCAAACAAACATGGGATATAATGGCATAGCTCATAATCTGAAGAACTCTTTGTTCTGCATAAGTATGTTAGTTCATCAATTTATCAACTACCATCATGCAACATAGTCCAATCACTCAACATCCCATTAAGCAATTATAAAAGTTCCCAAAATCCAAAACTAAACAATCCATAATGTCCATTTGCAACCCACCAAAATTTATTTAAAATTCTAAGTCTAAATCTAATCTCATGAAAACAATCCCACATTGCCTTCCTTTTTAAGGTTTAGAAACCTATCATATACTCAAGGGATTTTCCTTGCAATGGATCACTGGAATGCCATACTTCACCACTTATCCTGCATGCTATTTATCTACAAGGTATGTGCAAGGAGTGTGAGCTTATTGAAGCTGAGTGAATGCTTAAGCATACGACATATAGACACATCAATCATGCTAGAATTTAAACATGCTATAACAGCTCACATAACAATTACATTACTCATACACATTATAGTGATATATTGGCAATTTGTAAATGTGAAACAAAATCATAATTTATATGCTTTAGATAAATAGATCTCCATACACTCCAAAGGACTCAAAGAGTCTTGTACTATTTCCAAGAAGTATAGCACAAGTGCTCACACTCTTCAAACACTCCATGCTATCTACGGTGAATGGAGTTATGCTCAAAATTCTTTTATCTCTCCAACGCTATCTTTGGGCCACAATGCCCTAACACATAATAAAAAGGGTGAGGACTCACAACCCTATGGCATGCCAATGATATCCAACAGTTTCAAGTGTTTACAATGCCAACATATCATTTTTAACACATTCACAATACACAATATAATGGGGCTTGCAATACTGCAGAGCTCTCACGTAATAGTTCGCAATATCACAGTTTACATTTTGCAGTGCTTGCAATACATATAGGTTTGCAATAACATGAGTTCGCATTTATCATGGGTTCACATATAACATGGGTTCGCATGTACATTGGTTCATACAATATATAGGATTCGCATAACATACGGGTTCGCAGAACATGTAACAGGGTTCCCATAACGTAAGGTTCTGATTCGCCATAATTCAGTGTAACAGATTAAACTAGTTTTCGCACTTTAGGAGCTTGAACATGAGCATTTTAGTTAAGTTTTAATTATATTTTCGTAAGTATTACTTATGTTAATAAAATTTGCAATTTGAGTCCTTTATTGACCATAGGGGCCGAATGAGGCCTAAAGGTGAGCTAATATACTTAATAAGTGTGTAGGAGACCATTAGAGGGCATATTAACCCAATACTAGTCACTAGGTTGTAACACGGAGCATGCAATGTTGCAACATAAAGAGCAGAATAGAAGAATTCCAAGACTGCCTTTAATGTCATGACACAACCTGAGGATGTCGCGGCATACCCTTGAAGACACCCTGAAGCTGAGCATACTACCCTCGATGTCGCGACATAGGACTTGGTGTGTCACGACATCGCCTCTGAACAGGAAATAATTACGTGCCAAGGGCGTTTTGGTCCTCACAATCAAATATTAAGCACGAGGATGGTAACTGACCTAAGGTTGAGGATGAAAACCACCTTAAAGTCTATAAATAGGCTCATTTAGCACATGTTACCGAGACCTTTTGATTTGTATAATTTTCTCTTTAGATTTAATCTTTAGATTTTCTCTTTAGATTTAATCTTTAGATTTTCTCTTTCTTAGGTTTTAGATTTCTATTCTTGTTATTTTATTTTTGTGAATAAATCAAAATTTGGAATTACTGTCAAACTCTGTAAGGATTCTGCGCTTAAATTCAAGTACAAATTAGGCTTCTTCTAAACTCTATTCTTGAATTGTTCTTTATGTTCATTCTTTCATTCAAGTTTATATCGTTAATTATATTCATGAGGAACTAATCTTCTTGTGGGGGATTAGTGAGTGGAGGTATGAATAATTAACTGTTTTGTAGGGATTTCTTAACGAATCAGCTGTTCTGGAAATGAAGAATCTAAACCTTAAGCCTGACAACCCTAGGAAGTCATCAAGGTGAGAATTAACCCAAAATTGGTATGGCCTATCCGTGAACTCCTTAACCCTAAATCGGTCTAGACTGTGAGGTCAGAAGAAAAATAGTTCTTGCTGACTTGGTATTTTAGTGGATGCATCGAAAGATCCTGCTAGGGAATTAACTAGTTGATTGAACAAGAAAGCCCAAGACGACAATTGATTATGACTACCAAAGCGAGCTAATCACTCATGCCCAGATTTGATACCGATTCTATTATTTGATTTCTTGTTTTTCATTTATTTCCTTTCTTATTATTTTTTATCAAAAATCTTTTTTTAATTCTTCGTACTATAATTCGATTAAAGTACTAATTAGATCTATTTATGATTAGATTAGAATTAATTTAGTGATTGCTTCCCTTGGGTGCAATCCTCGGAGTACTTACCTACTCCATTGTAACTATATTACAACCTGACCTGTATACTTGCGGATACCTCTTTTCGCATCTTTTGTGCAGGATTTCTACTCTGGACGTTGGTACGTCTGGAGGCGGTCAAGTTGTTGGCACCATTGCAGGGAAGGCAACGTCACTATTTTAGTTTTAATTTCTGTATATTAATAGAATAATTAGAAATTTTTTAGGTATAGTTATAAATTTAATTTTCTTATTTTCTACTAATTTTATCTTTTTGGGTTTAATGTATGACTTGTAGTAGGGGAACACCTATGAGCCAACTACAAATCTAGAAAGATAATAATGTAATGAATCGAATTTTATGGTTATCGAAAAATTTTATTTTCGGGTCTTGTGTTTGAAAAATGGATTCATAAATATTTATTAAAAATATTTACGAAGTTAATTGAGTGATTAATTAAAGTTTAATAAGGTGAATTAGCTTAAATTGAGGCTAAATAGGTATAAGGATTAAATTGAATAAAATGTGAAAGTTGAATTATAGACTAAAAGAAAATGTAAAGGACCAAAATGGCAATTATGTCAATAATTAATTTATTATTATGGTTATTATTATTTAATTGATATTAAATTATTATATTATTAAATAAATTAAAATAGTGATAAATGTGTGGTAATAAAAATATACATGTGTAATAAATATTATACATACATTTGTAATACATGTATGTATTTACTTATTATTTAAGTAAATATTATTATATTAAAATTATTATTGTATATTAATTAACTAAAGTAAATAAATGAATGAATTAAAGAAAGACAAATGTGTGATGATGATTTTATACAAGTGTATTAATAAAAATACATACATTTGTAATACTTGTATTTAGTTATTAAATAGATAATTATTAAGTAAAATATATTTATTAATTAAATAATAATATTATAAGATTTTTATGTAATAAATAAATTAAATTATGACAAATGTATGATTATAAATGGATACACATGTACTAATAATATACACGTATATAAATAATAAATAAGTATTACTAATTTAAGTATAAATAATATATATATAATAGTTTAATGAAAATAAAAGAAAGAAACATAATAGAAGAAACGAAACAAAGAAGGAAGGAAAAAAAGATAGAAAGGAAAGAAGAAAAGGGAAAATTAAGGGTTAATTTGGTATGTGATGAATTTATAATGAAAATAGATTAATTTGGTATGTGATGAATTTATATTGATTGAATTAAATTGAATTATATTATATATATATATGTATGTGAATGTGATATTGTGCAATTATGACAATTGAATTTTGGGGGTGTTACATTCAGTACAGTTCATCATAATTGCACAATATCACATTCACACACACATATATATATATATATATATTTATAATATATAATTCGATTTAATTCAATCAATATAAATTCATCACATACTAAATTAATCCATTTCCATTATAAACACAATAATTCTCACTTCAACATTTACTAAATGCATTGAATAAAAAATATAACAATTAATAACTAAGTTCGGATTATAGAAATACAAACCGTAATTTCCGAGCTAACCCTCGTCGACTTTGCCTTTTTCTTGCTTAGCCGAGATTTTCGGCACAATGTTAGCTACGGAAATTAAAACAATTTAAAATTCATCAATATACAATTTCATTTTATTTATTTCAATTTCAACTCAATATTTACATAACTTCTAATTTAATCCCAATTCAAACTAACTTGTTTTCTTTGCAATTTATTCTCTATTTTTCACTCAACTATCACTTAAAACCAAATTTCAACTCTCTAATTTCTCCATAAATTCATAATTTCAAATTTCTTTCAATTTAGTCCCTAAAGCATAAAACTTATGAATTACTTTACAATTCAATCATTATTTCACTTGTAACTTGAATTTCTATCAATTTAATCCCTAGTTCATCATTTTATTCAACATGAACCATATTTAGAAATCTAATATCTTCCAAAATATCAACTTAATTCCATCAAAACCTTATTCCAAGGCTTTTAAAACATTAAGTAAAAAAGGCTAAATTAACTTATCTATTTAGACTTCAAACTTCAAACCCTTAATTTTCCCTTTTCTTCTTTCCTTTCTATCTTTTTTTTCCTTCCTTCTTTGTTTCGTTTCTTCTATTCTGTTTCTTTCCTTCTTTTTCTTTCTTTTATTTTCATTAAACTATTATATATATTATTTATACTTAAATTAGTAATACTTATTTATTATTTATATATGTGTATATTATTAGTGCATATGTATCCATTTAACCATACATTTGTCATAATTTAATTTATTTATTACATAAAAAATTTATAATATAATTATTTAATTAATAGATATATTTTACTTAATAATTATCTATTTAAAAACTAAATACAAGTATTACAAATATATGTATTTTTATTAATATACTTGTATCAAATCATCATCACACATTTGTCTTGCTTTAATTTATTTATTTATTTATTTTATTTAATTAATATACAATAATAATTTTAATATAATAATATTTACTTAAATAATAAGTAAATACATACATGTATTACAAATGTATTTATAATATTTATTACACATGTATATTTTTATTACCACCACATTTGTCACTATTTTAATTTATTTAATAATATAATAATTTAATATCAATTAAATAATAATAACCATAATAATAAATTAATTATTCTAAGAAGAATCTTAGTTTTTTCCATCTTTTGCCGCGTAAATTAGGACAAATGGCATAATTCTGATTTTGGTCCTTTACATTTTCTTTTAATCTATAATTCAACTTTCATATTTTATTCAATTTAATCCTTATACCTATTTAGCCTCAATTTAAGCTAATTCACCTTATTAAACTCTAATTAATCACTCAATTAACTTCGTAAATATTTTTAATAAATATTTACGAATCCATTTTTCAGAAATGAAAATCTGAAAATAATTTTTTCTGATAATCATAAAATGCGAGTCGTTACACAGAAATCGTCAGCAACAACAACAGTAGCAACAGCAGATGCAAAATCCACCACTTGTTGTAGGCAACGTACCACGTCAGAATCCATTGCTCGACGAGGCTAACAATAACAATCTAGAAGATCCACCACCACCATAACTACCCACAAATATAAATGTGGCACGCAACAAGAGGATTCTGAGAGAGTATGCACTACCGAATCTGGATATGGTTCAAGGGAGTATAACAAGGCCAGCTATCATAATCAATAATTTCGAGATTAAGCTAGCTATGATCTATATATGATTTAGAATAGTTTGCAGTTTCGCGGAACAATGACAGAGGATTCGAGTTAGCATTTAAAATAGTTCCTCTAGTTTTATGATACCTTCAAATACAATGGGGTCACTGATAATAATTAAGTAAATTTCTAGTACTGAAGGTTTATTGTTGTTCCATATTTTAATGAAACATTATGCTGGAAATTTGAGTAGAAAATAAATGTTATCTTCCATGGAATGGCAGTTCCTAGGTTTCATGTTCTTTAACAAATAAAAGAAGATAATGACGCTGATGGTGTTAGAAAAGAAAAAGAAATAAAAAAATATTTTTAATATTAGTTTTTTTCTTTTCTAATTTTATTATTTTTTAAATATATTTTTTAGATTATGACATTATTTATGTCATATGTAATAATTTTATTTTGCCATCAGTCCTGAATTTAATGGTATTGGACTCTGATTAAGTTGACGGAAAAAAAGTGGACAAAAAAAAACTATAAGTACTAATTTTATATTTAACTATAATTTTTTGAGAGTTTTATTATTATAAATACAATACTTTCACAAATATAATATAAATACAAATATATTTGACCAACTACGATATAAAATTAAACCAATATAAAACACAAAGTACGAGGAATAAAAAAAAATCCTACAAAATCTATACATATTATATACACATGATAGGATTAGAGACACATATTTCAATAATTTATCCTGAAATTATAAATACTCAAATCCTCCACCATTACTTCTTTTATATTTTTACAATAAATAATTTTCTAAATAAAGTCAATAAAAATATTTTTAAGTAAAAATAAAAAAAAGAAAATCATTTTGTCTTACCCTATTATCATTTCTATTAAGTACAGGTGTTTATAAATTTCATATTCAGTGGAAAATTTTTAAAATTTTCATTCAAATTCATTTAGATTGGATTAGCTCCGATAACTTATATAATAAAAAAGTATGTTTTATAATTAAAGTTTTATAAAGTATTAATTTTATCATTAGAATAGAAAATCAATAAAAATTATTTTATTCAAATCTCACCTCAAATCGAAGTTATAACAAACTTGAGTTTAGGAGAAAATTGAGGGGAGGACCAAAAATCAAAGGTCAAATTTTGTTATAAGTCTTTGTACTTTGCAGAAGTTATGGATTTAGTCCATTTATTTTAATTTGGTCAATTTTTATTTTTGAAGTGTTTAAATTTTGAAATTTCAAACCTAACTAAATAGTAATAGTTAAATCTATTTGATTAAAATTTTTAATTGGTCCTGAACTATGTCTAAAATTGTAAAATTAGTCAATGTTCTTCAATTAGATAATTTATTAGTATTTGTACTTTTTGAATTTTAAAATTGTAATCTTGATGCAAATTACACTTTAAATTGTTAGTACTTTTTTTTGCAAGTAGTATGTGGAAACATCAAGCTAAAATGACACTATATATGTGACAATATATTTGTCACATTAAATATAATGTAATGAATTTTATAGAATTTTAAAATTAATAAAGTACAAGAACTAAAAATGACTAAATCAAAATGTAAGAATTAAATCCACCTTGTGAATAGTACAGGGACTAATGACAGTTTAACCAAAATAAAATATTGGACCAGGCTTAAACAAAGTCGTTTTGGGTCGATGAACATCGGAGAGGAGAAGAGAAGACTTGCTAGTGGACCTAAAACAGCATTTTAAAAACTACTCCCCATGTTATCTTCTCCTTCTTCTTCATCGTCTTCCTTTGCTGCCTTCTCAACTGAAGCAGATTTGTTTTTTTTTTCCTTTTTTAAAGTAACCATTTTTAGCGACAAAAAGTAAAGAAAATTAAAAATGAGTGAAGATCCCCAGAAACTCAAGAAAATAGCTGCGGCCGCCTACGATTACGAGAACGATCCCAGGTGGGCTGATTATTGGTCCAATATCTTGATTCCTCCTCACATGGCTTCTCGCTCTGATGTTGTTGATCACTTCAAGCGCAAGTTCTACCAGCGCTATATCGTTTGTTCCTTTTCTTCTCTTTTTCTTTGCATAATTTTACCAATTTGGGTATATTTGAGATTCTCTGTCTGAGTTTTTATTTCTCTACCAACTTGCAATCTTGATTTCTTAGCTGATTACGACGGAATTTTGCTATCTCACGTCTGCTTTTTCCTCTCTTCTTTTAGTGTGATATTCAAGAATCTTGGAATTGACATTTGGAATTTTCCACTAGGGTTTTCTTAATATCTTATTTATTAACTTTTGTTTCTGGGGTTTGTTAATTTATATATGATTATTTATTAGTATGATGCTTTTTTGGGCTATTAGATACTATAAGACAGCAACACAAAAAACAATTTCGAATTGCTTTTCTTCTAACCCAATTTGATTTTGTTTTCGGAAGTTTTACTTCTCAAGTCTTCATCAAATTCCTATGGAGTTGCTAAAAAAACTAAGTAAACAGTATAAAGCAAGACCATTATTTATTAAGAATGAAAGCTCAAGTGTAATGCAACTCCAAATACTAAAGGCAAGTGGTAAAAGAAATAATTTAATATATTCATAGTTGTTAATTGTTAAAATGGTCTACATAAGGATCATAGGGAATGCATGTCCTATTTCAATGGTACTTGGCTTACATGTTAATGTTGTTTGTGCAATTTCTTGCGATCGTTCTACTTTGCTATTTGAGGGTAATTCACATTGTAACACATTTCTCTTTCAATAATGTTCTAGTTCCCTGACCTGCTCATAACTAATGATTTATGGGATGTCTTTCATGAAAAGGATCCTGATCTTGTGGTAGAGGCTATGTCATCAAGTGCACAAACAGGATCAGCAAAACCAACTTCATCGTCAGCCTCATCATTGGTAGCAAATGGTGAAGCTCGAGCGCACAGTGCAGGTAAAAAACCTTTGCTTCTGAAATTGAGGTTATGGAAAGAAACTAAACTCGTAATAAATAACATAAAAATTGGATAATTTTTCTATTTGATCTTCCTTATTAAGGTGTTATTTCCTTCATTGAACTCAATCGTAAATTCATGATCTAGGCTCTACAGCTAGAACTTCAGGGCCATCAGCAGGTTCAGGTTCAAATACAACTTCTCTGCACTGGGATCGGCACACAATACAATTTTCTGTCAATGCTTGGGTATACTACGCCCCACTATTCCATTTCTTTCTCCCACATGAACATATTTGTATATTAGCAGATGATTCTTGCCTTCTTATCCCTCCTTTTTTTTAAATGAGTAAAGAGTGCATTTTGTTTCCCTCTTTATTCTTGCATCTGCCATAGAGAGACCACCTTGTCGAGGAGCTGATTGGCGGTTAATGTATAATTAAATTTATAAGATGTAATATTTAGCCAGTTGCTAGTCTTGTAACTTGGGCCATTTTTGACTTCATGTACATATTTTTGTTAGATTCTTTTTTGCTTAGTTTTGTTTTTTATCTTGCAGGTTTTTATTGTGGCTGTGCTTGCCATCTTTCCACTTGTCCCTAAAAGTCTTTCAAATAGGGCTTATCGGCTTTCATTTATTGGCACTGCTTGTTCTTCTGTATACTCTTTGTATGCACTATATGGGGTAAACATATTTCTACTGACTTGTCATACATTTGGTAAATATATGATAGTTTTTTGGATAAGGAAAGTGCCTGTTTGGGTGGCTGGGTTACAGTGTTTCTTTACCTTCTTTTTTTTTTTGGATTGTCTGTTTTAGTTTCTTTTGTTTTGAGAGAGTCCGGGCCTTGTTTTAATTTTAATAATAATCCAGCCATTCTTTTTTTCAAAAAATATATATATATGATAGTTTTTTCTGTTGAACCTATTCTATATGTTATGCAGAGGCCAAGAGCATGGACTTTACAAGATGTTCAAGTGTATTTTCAATCAGTAATTGCAACCAAAGATTTTATCTACTTTATCTACTGCCTTACATTTGTCACTTCACATCTTTGCCTTAAATGTAAGCATTCTTCTGCTCATAAACACTTTTTACATTGTTGCTCCTGAATTCTCTTTATTATTATGTAGTATGATGAATTGATATGGACCTTCACTGCAGTTGCTTTGATTCCCATTTTATGCCGATCAGTCGAACGCATTGCAAAGTTCTTAAGGCATAATTTTAGTCGTTCTACCTTGTACAGGTAGACCTTTATTCAGATAAACTATCTTCTGTATTACAGTGGTTTAGGTTTTTTTTTTTTTTAAATTAATCTTGTGATCAGACTATTAATGTTCACTACAAGAAATTCAGTTAAATTTGCTGGGTGATATTTCCTTATATGAAATGGCATAAAGTTCAGATGGATGGAAATTGTGTTGTTATCTGAAAAGGCACAGTAAGGAAGATTATACACTCAACTTTTGCTGAAAGGAATGGTGCTAATAAACAAAAAAATGTACTTCGTGAATGTTAATGCTACTTATCCCTTTTTTCACTTTAACCAATTCCTTAGATGTATTCTCTCAAAAAAAAAAAAATTCCCCAGATGTATAGTACTTCAATTTGTTTTATGACATTCATTTTGATGTCACCTCAAACCTGGATGAAATGAAATGCTTGCGTCATGCATGTGCATGTGTAACTCTGAGGGTTTATTGAACAGGAAGTATTTGGAAGATCCTTGTGTGTGGGTAGAATCAAACACCACCACCCTGAGCATTCTATCATCACATGCTGAGATTGGACTTGGCTGGCTTCTACTTGTTTCCTTGTTCTCGTCAGTTGCTGATATCTTTTTTCTCTTTTTGGTTCATATTTCCCTCTAAGCTTATACATTCCATGACCTATAGCTTTTCTAATTTGCTGAAATTTTCTATTAAATTTTGTAGGTGGCAACGCAACATTGTACAAACTTTCATGTACTGGCAGGTCTGTAACACTACTTCTTACTTTTCATGTATTTACCTTTTTGTTTATTAGTGATTCTTTGGATGGCAATGGCATGATAGGTGGGTTCAGTACCTAGTTTGGTTATTACCAAAAAACTAGTATTGGAGCATATGACTTGTCAGTTAGATACTTATTGATCCTTTGGTCTTTGTTCATATATTAATGAATGTGTTCTGCTTGTGCTGTATGATTTTTATGCATCTTATTATTCAGGAATTAATTTTTTTGCTCTGTAAAAAGAAAAAGAGTTGAAATACAAGTTATTAGTTCTCTCTTTTTCCATTTTTAGTTTTAAATGATTTTGAATATAAAGTTTCTTGAACTTGTTTATATAATTTTCTTTGCATATAAAGATTGGTATTTGATGTTTCTTCTTGGATTGATCTTCAGATATGTCCTTTTCCCTTCCTAGTGCTTCTGTCCCCATTTTTCTCTCTTGCATTGTTCGTATCAATGATATGTTCAACTTCATTCAGATCATGGAGCTGTTACTTCATTGATGCAAACAATGCTTTTACTAATATTATGGGGAAAAATATTAAATACGAAATAGTTTTGTATAGAAATCTTTCTCAACATCGAATGCATTTCAAACGGTCTAAACCCTTTGTGCTTTGCTTTTATCCCCTGTCTGACAGCTGTTGAAGCTTATGTACCATTCTCCTGTTAGCGCTGGTTACCACCAGAGTGTGTGGGCGAAGATCGGGAGGACTATTAATCCACTTATCCTGCGTTATGTACCATTTTTGAACACTCCGGTTTCTGCAATTCAGAAATGGTGGTCCAGATAGAAGTAATATACAAAGGATTCTTTCTTCGTTTTCTAGCTTTTTTTTTTTTTTTGTTGGGTGGAGGGGGGATAAAATGAAGTTCTATTCCAACATCCAAAATGCAAGATAAACTTGCTACGTGAGAACTATGGGTACTGCCTTACAAGTTACAGTCTACTACATAATTGAACATTGACAGCAGTGTATGTGATAATTCCTACAACCCTTGAATTGAGTCTCTGAATTGAGTCTCACAATATTAGCAATAATAATAATAATCTGATATGTTTTGGCATTGCATTGAAGATGGACATCCCAGTTGTGTGTTTTAGCAAGTGACAGCTTGAAAATGTTGTTTGTTTTTGCTGTCAAGAAAGTGATGCGAAGAAGTTTTTCTTTTTCTTGCAATCTATGATAGTATATGAAAAAGATAAGTCCAATATTCTTACATGACACATGTCCACTTGATAATGATTAAGGGTTTTTTTCTTAGTATATAACAATGATCAATTTTCAGTAATAGTTCTTATACTAAAATTAAGTTTGAGACTTATGCTTTATTTTTTGTATATTATTTGATATTTTAACTTTTAGTTCATTTAAATATTTTATTTTTATTAAAATATGTTTAGGTGAATTTTAAAAAAATGTTAATACGGTTAAACTATATTCTTATTCCTAAAATTAAATCCATTTCAATATATATTTTGTTCTGTAGCTGAGTTTTTTTTCAATTTCAAAATATTATATTAATAAATTATAATTTAATAAAAGAAATTTAATTTGTGAAAATAAAAATATAAAGATTAAATTTTAAAAACACAAAAAATGCACAAATTTAAAGTTATTGTAACTTTTAAATTTATAATTTTTAAAAACTATTTTATCAATCAAGGCGAATCATGCCTAAAAGATATATTCTTATTAAAAATTCAAACTATTTATGATTTTAAAATATTTAAATCAGTTGGACAAATTAAATCCGACTCAAAGAAAGCCTAAAGGCTAAACATAGAATTTCGTTATTATTATTATTATTATTATTTGGGATCGAAACCTAAAGATAGATTTGATATGGGATTATCTTTGTCTTTAGAAACGTGCAAAAGAAACAAATTGAGTTGAGTCTAACACATAATACTATTATTATATTATAATTTTATTATTTAAGACATAAGATAAGATTTTGTATTAAAAAAAGATGTAAGATAAGATTTAGATCACCCAAAATCGAAAATGATAATTCATGCATGTTATATGTTATAACATCCTTTTTTAAAATATTAAAATTTTTTTACAATAAATTTATTTAAATTTTTAAGTCATTAATAATTTTCTATATTGATTTAATATGTTATCAAATTTATATTATTGTTTCCTATCACATTAGATTTGAATTATTTTTGTATTATTTCAATATTATAATCTAAAACAAACAAAAGGAAAAGATATAATAATTTTTATTTATTTATTTCGTATTATAATTATACTGATATTTATACCACATAAAAAAATATATTGATATTTATATAAATTTTGAAATGTTACATTAATTATGAAATTTTTTTTATTGCATTATATTTTATGGAAATTATATACATAGTCATCCAATTATAAAAAAAAATTCATTTTAGACATTCAAAATAAAAATTTAGTAATTTAGGCATCCATATTATATAATTTTATCATTTCAGTCATTTATATTAAAATCATAAGCAGTAAGTTGACATGGTTTTTTCTTTTAAATTTTGATTTCCATGTAATTAAAGAAAATCCATGTCATTGTCATTCATTAAAAAAATTATCATTTTAGTCCCCAAACTTTTTATTTAATTTAAATGAGGCATAACCCTAAAAAATTGGGATATTTGCTTTGTGAGCCTTTTGGTGTTAGTTTTAAACGCAACGGTAAAGAAGGAGGAATTGGAAAGGGAAGATAAAGGAATTTGGGTTAGGGTTTCATTTTCAAATCAAATTTGGGAATTTCAGGAATGGTAAGATAAAGGACCTTGTTTCCTTAAGCTTGGGTCACATCTACAACCCACTAACGTTCAAGCCACCACCATGTGGGGCGTCATTGTCACTATTGATGCTCTTTGGTCATCCAAGTTTCTTTCTTTTTAAATCATTATTTCTTTATTGCTATTAGATCCATAAAAAATTCGTTTTGATTGTTTATCATCAGATTTTTTTCCTGTATTCATTAAATTGTTTTTGGATCTATCTTTGTGCGATCTGAGATGAGAAAGACGATGTAAAACAGTAAAATATTTTTTTTAATTCTAAGTTAAAATTTGAGGAAAATTATGTCAGCTTAGACTTATGGGGGGTTTTAACTATTTAATTATTGTTTTCTTTTTTATTTATTTATTAACAATTAGTATTGACCAATTATATTTTATTTCTTGAAAGTGGTAATGTCACACCCAATGATTGGTTTACTTCTAAAAAAAAATGTCATGTCATATTTTCGTTAAAGTTTTAATAAGAGTGACTAAAATGAACAAATTATATAACGTAAGTGCTTAAATTGTAAACTTCTTATTTTGAGTGCTTAAAATGAGAACTTTTTATAGTTGGTGACTTTAGTGTAGTTTACCCAATATTTTATAACTAAAGTACATCCAAAGTCACTAAATTATTAATAAGTTTATGTTTCAGTTACTCAACTTCAAAAAGTAACAAAATGGTCACTAAACTACTCGAAAATTTTCATTTAAATCAAAGGTCTTCTTTGTTTGTACAACCCAAGCCCGACCTTGGGGGTCATTTGGAGGTGCGGCCGCCTAAGGCCTAAGGTTAAAAAGGGTCCAAAATATTGTTTTTCAATTTTTAATGGGCCCAATTTTTTTAAGTTTTAAAAGTAAAAAAAAAATTATCAAATTTTAAGGGCTCAAATTTTTTTATTAACTTTTAAGGAACCTAAAATCCGATTTTATTGTTTTGCCTAGGGCCCCAAAAATGTCAAGAACTAGCCTGGTATCGCCTACACCAATAAAAAACTCTCATTCCTATTCTATTCTCCAATCTCCGACACTAACCATTAAATCGACTTGGATATAAGGTATATTCATCTACTTGTCGATGGGTACTGATCCATTGTATCGATCATCAGATTGTCGCTTCAAACTTGTTAGCTAAACTTCAAAAGAAATTTAACAACTCAGTGACTTACATAAAAACTTTTGTATAAATTAATGACTTAAATGAAAGCTTTTAAATAATTCAGTGACCATTTTGTAATATTTTAAAATTGAGTAATTCAAATATAAATTTATTAATAGTTTAATAATTTTAGATATAGTTTCTACATATTTTATTATTATTTAACAATGTTGCACTTTTATCATGTAATTGTACCCAACATCGCCAAATCAAACAGGCAGGCTGTCATCCATGATCCACTAGCGTTGCTGATCTGGTTATGACCCACGACGCATTGATTGGCATGAGCCACAGTGTGATTATTTCTATTTTTGGCGAAGTATACACTAAACCCAAACTTATCCATTTAATAAAATATACATTTTCTACTCAATCAAACTCTGACATTTAAATAGCTGCCACCTTCAACTTTTAGATTCGTATATAAATATTATTATTTGTAATTTTCAATCTTTTATAAAAATAAAATTATAATCATAACGTTTATTTTGTTTTATCATTTTAGCTTTAATTCTTTTTCTTTTAGATCACTTTGGAATTCAACATTTTAAATATTAACTATTCAAATTTTAACAATATTAATATAAAAATTTAGAATTTTTTTAAATATTTTTAAATTTTTATGAAATATATGAAAATTATTATGTAAGCTATTAGTATTTTAATGGTGTCGTCAATTTTTTATTTAAAGGAAAACAATTTGATTAAAATAATAATAAAAAATAAACTTATAGTGATAGAAAATAAATGTTATTATTATACCAAAAATGGAATACAATCTTATCTATTTTATTAGGTGAAGAAATAAATTATAATATTTTTTTATGAAATTTAAAAGTTAAATATAATTTATTTAGAGATGAAGCAAAAATTATTCATAATAAAAATTAGAATTTTTATAATTTAGATGTTTTGGTGGTAGTGATATTTTAGATAATTACTTTTTGGAAGGAATATTTTAAAATTACTTTATGTATTAAATAAATATGTTTGTTTTACTTAAAGAAGAAAACAAAAATGAAAAAATTGGCAATCCAATCCTATCGTGTCTGGGGTATTCTAAGATGGACCCCACTATTTAATCTCTTGCCACGTGGCACGACATTAATCGTACTCCAAAGTAGTAACATCAATACCAAAAGCAAAGGAAAAAAATTACCTAATGACAACAATAACAACAAAATTTGAACCAAACAAAAAGAATAAAAAGGCTTTGAACAAAGCAAGGCAAAGCAAGGCAACAACACAAATCATTGACTAAAATCAGATTAAATTTAAATAAAGAAAAAATTCCTTTCGTAAATCTGAGATCCCCGCTCTTTCTTATTTTTTTAATTTTTAGGGACCGGCGATGGCATCAATGTCACCGCCGATACATGACCTCCGTCAACACGATGAAACTGCTACTCATTTTTATTTGGACGTTAGGTGTTTGATTTGCAGGTTCCTCGGCTTCATTTTTGGGACGGAGACCTTCGGAAACCACCAGCAACAGCAGTTCCCTCGGAAGCCGGAAAATATGGAGAGGCAGTCGTCTTTTAGCCGAGACTTCGGCCATGCGGCCGCCGAGACTTATCTTATTACGCGGCTTACATTTACTCTCCTTCGATATCTCGGGTATATAATATACATTGATATTATATTATACATATTATTTGCGAATTTCAATTGCTTTCATTTTATACTGAATTTTGTTGAAGTGGCACTTTTATAAGAATCGAGTTAATATTTTTTGAAATTAATTTAGTTTAATATTTTCGATTCTAGGCGGTATTTGGTTGCCTAGGTAGTTGAAGGAAAGAAGAGAAGCAAAGTGAATTACGTAATTTTTTTGAATGTTTGCTTAGGAGTTGAGAGAAAGTAGGTTGAGTCGCGTTGTGTTCCAATTGAGGATCTGCGGCTCTATTAGGTTGAGCAAATTTTCACCCGCTTTATGATTTAATGGAAATGTTTTTATCACTCTCAAGTCTCAACCTTATTCTGCTACATTTGAGCTTGGTTCTTCTCAAAATTGCTTGCTGCATAGTGTTTTGTTGATCATCTTTTCGGTACTTTTAGGCATGTTATTTGGACTCTGGTGTGACTTTTGGATATGAATATGAGCCCGACTTACCTTATGTTTAAATTTTATAAGGTTTTTCATTTACGTGGAGGGTGCTTAGAGGGTCATATCAAACATGTTTGTTGGACATGGGTATTAAACACGGATGTTTGAAAGAAAGATGAAGAGTTGTAGCAAGGTAGATTTAGAGATAAAATTAATGAACAAAAATAGTTCCTTTTTTAGCATCATTTACACAAATATGTATATTTACGTTAGATTTTAGAGATAGAATCAGTGAACAACAAAAACAATCTAGCTTGTGCATGCAAATAGGCATATATGTGTACATGTTTTATTGTCCACAAGCTTATTTTGTATTGCTTTCAACTTCATTATTATATGTATTTGTTTTAATCATACATTTGCATTCAGGGTAGGCTACCGGTGGTACACAAGATTAGTTGCCCTTGCTTGTTATGCTTTGCTTCTTATGCCTGGTTTTCTTCAAGGTATTTTCTATATTATTGATTGATGATATCTTCTGTATGAACTTGCAAACTTGTTATGAGGAATAATTTACTTTTCTTCTTACATGAAAATAGTAGATTTTGGCTAAAGTGAAAGTTTAACAAGAGGTTGCCTCTTGTAAATCATCTAAGAAGCAAAAAGGGTAAATATAAAAATGAGGAAAAAGGAAAAGGACTTCAAGGTGTTGGGAACTTAGTATATTTTGCATAACCTATTCATTATTTTTTGTTTAGCTCATTTGATATGTAGCATTATCTAAAAACTTTTGAAATTATCAGAGTTCCTTTCAAGCTCATATATATATATGACCCGCATGATATTTTACAAAAATATTTGAATACTATATATTGACCCAATATTTCTTTCCCGGTGGGGTCATTTTAGAATATTCATTAACAATATATGTTTCTAGAACTTTTTGAAGTGTCAGTGACCAAGTGAATTCATTGACTGAGCTGTAACTCTACCCTATGTGTCATAGTTCTCCCACTAACTGGATTCAAGGGGGACAACTTTTCGTGTCTGCTGGGAGTTGCAGTCAAGTTTGTGATCATACAGCTGCTTGCATGGGGATAAATGACAGTTGCCTTATGTTTGCCTTCATGCTTAGGCAGTTTAGAGATAATTATATTTGTGAAGAATGTGATCATACAGCTCTCTGCTTTTTTCTTCGCCTATGCCAGAAATAGTTACTTTTGTTGGTTGCTTTCAAATATCTTCAGATTGATAGAATATGATTTCTTAAGCATTTCTTGTTAATCTTTGCAGTTGCGTACTGTTACTTTTTCTCGAGCCAAGTGCGACGGAGTATTGTTTATGGAGATCAACCAAGGAATAGGTATGTGAATATGTGACACATATAATTATGGAGTTAGGCCAAGAACCATGCATTATGCTGGCAGAATGCTGGACTCTTACTTCTAGTAGCTATGGATCAAACCTGGCTCATCAAACAAAAAGACTAGCAGTAAGATTTTACGAACTTGCTTGTTACATATCATATATTAATGCTGCTGTTTTCTCTTTGATGGTGGATTGACAGATTGGATCTCTACTTGCCCACAAATACTAATGGCCCAAAGCCAGTTGTGGTGTTTGTGACTGGGGGAGCATGGATAATTGGGTGAGTGACTTGAGATTGCTGCATGGTGTATCGGTCTCATTTTAATATACAACTGTGGATTTTGCATTTTCATTTAATTTGGTAGAGTTGAACGTTCGTTGGTTCAGACGGTTTCAAAAACTGATTAAACTGACATAAAACTGACCAAACTGATGAATTGATTTGATTAACTGAAAAAATGAGTGGGAACTTGGAGGATGAGAGAACATGGGGTGGAAGAATTAGTGGGAACTAAATCAAACTTTTATAAAAGGGAAAAACGGAGGCAGAGAGAACATGAGGTGGAAGAATGGGTGGAACTAAATCAAGCTTTTGTTGCTTCCAACCATAAATCCAACATAAGTATGAAATACATGATATAGCTTTAAAATTCCTTAATATTTCATGAAGGGTTCTGCATTGGGTTGTTCTTACGAACTCGATGATCATCTATTGAAATTTATTATTTGAGGTCTTTATAAACCCAAAGAGAATTTAAGGCTGAAATTGCTCATTCAGTGGACTTGAATGATCAAACGGTGTATCAACCTCTTTCATGTCTAGCTGACCGTTAATATTTATTGTAAGTATATAATATTATTCATTGTTTTTAATGTTATGTTTCTGAACTTTTCTGTTGATTTAGGTACAAGGCTTGGGGTTCTCTTCTAGGACTACAATTGGCAGAAAGAGATATCATAGTAGCATGTGTTGATTACAGGTATTACTTTGGTTGATGCCACGGCATGGTTCTAGAGTTCATGTTTGCCAAAAATGCCACCCACGTATGAAGTATTCTAAGTGTCGAAATAAATACTTCATTAACAAAATACCATATCCAATGAATGATTTTGCCTCTATGCTCCATACAGTTTCTCTCCCCTGTTATTAACTGATTCATTTATGAATCTTCTCTTTTTTCTTCTACTGCTAACCATCTTTGCTTGATATTTGTATGCAGGAACTTTCCCCAGGGAACCATTAGTGATATGGTGAAAGATGTATCTCAAGGGATCTCATTTGTCTGCAATCTCATTGACAGATTTGGAGGTGATCCTAATAGGTGACTGACTGCTTTCTTTGATTTTGCATGCCTCTTCTATTTCCTTATTATCTCAATTTACTCTTTTATGGTTATTTTGAATAGAATCTATTTAATGGGGCAGTCAGCGGGAGCACATATTTCTGCTTGTGTTCTTTTGGAGCAAGCAATCAAAGAATCTAGAGGAGAAAGCACTACCTGGAGTGTCTCCCAAATAAAAGCTTATTTTGGCTTATCTGGAGGGTAAACTTTTATGGTTTTTTATCTATTATGTGCAGAATGTCATACTTTCCCAGTTTTTGGGGCTTAATCAGTGTATATAAGCAACGGGATTAACGATTCACCAGGATCTTTATGTGGCTACCATGTTCATGATGCTATCTGAATACCCTTTTATTACCTTTTGTATGATAAAAATGTTTTTGTCCTAATAATGAATGAGCAACCAGCTACATTTTTCATTTCTTCTTATGTAGGGTGCATGACTGTCTCATTGAAATGGTTATGAACATTAATGCTTCAGATAATACCCAGCTGAAAGACATTTAGCTATACCTTTTTTTGTGAAGCATTTGTTGATGGTTTTTTTTTGGAAAGTACATCTTGTCAATATCTTGAATCACTGCTGTTGTTTTGTTTTGATGGTTTGTTCTAAGTTCATGATTTGTAAATAATTCTCCTTAGATTTCATGCATCTTTTCACTCTGGAATTTGATCTTTTTTATCATAGTTTCCATCCTTTCTGAATCTCCTAAAAGATATCTTGCAAGACAATATCACTGCACTGGGAATGTCTTGTGTACGGTGCTTTTTGTTATGTTATTTTAAAAAGACATTTTGTGGTGTATTGATTTCTCAAGTATCAGCCGGTAAGCAACCTGCTTCCTACCTGTCATATGCCAGAAAGAAATTTAGCTTAGTTACTACACACTAAATTTTGCCTTTTAAAAGAGACAACATTAACTGAAACTAGTTTTCTTATGGAACCAGTTAATCCTTTTCTGTTGATTGATAGTTGTACATTATATGGTCTTATTCCCCTGTTAAATTGTATAAATAGATTGCTAGTTGTACCCGGATACGTGCTTATTCCCGTTTAAATTGTGAATAGGTACAATTTATTTAATTTGGTCGACCATTTTCACAATCGAGGCCTTTATCGTTCCATCTTTTTAAGGTATAGTCCCTATAATATTTTCTGGTAACTATTCTTTCTATGCTTATTATTTTCCTTTTACTACCCCATGTACCATTTATTGGCCAGCTAAAGCTCTGTTTCAATGTTACAGCATCATGGAAGGGGAAGAATCCTTTGAACAATTTTCTCCTGAAGTTAGAATAAAAGATCCACGCAATAGAGAAGCTGCTTCTTTTCTTCCTCCTATTAAACTTTTTCATGGAACTTCAGATTATTCAATACCATCAGATGCCAGGTTAGAATGCCTGTTGACATAGTGGTAACTAAGTTCTATCGGATATAGCACCTAGATGTTAACCATTTAATACCTTCGTTTACTTCTATTTAATTCCATTACTATATTTTTATTCTGGAATTATAAGATGTATTAAGTAATAACAATTGCAATTGGAATGATTCTGCCAGATTGTGCTTTGTAGTGAATGTATTTTGATGAACAGACATCATACTGCTGCAATGGATTTACTGCTATTTTTCACAGAAACAGGTGTATTGTTTCTTGACATTGATGTTTACTGTGCAGTATAAACCTTGTAGAAGCTCTTAAGGGGGTAGGAGCTGAGGCAGAAGTAATTTTATATGAAGGAAAATCCCATACTGATCTGTTTTTACAGGTTAGTGATTATTGCTAGCTTTTTAATGTCAATATAGGTTTTAATAGTCTTGTTTTACTGCAGTCTACTCATCCACCTCTAATATTTTGTTATGTGAATAAACTAATATAAAAAAATCGCATTTCACATTCATTATCATACTTGACTCATGGTCCTTTTAAATATACATATAAACTGGGATGACAATGTCGAACTTCGGTTTAGTTTAACTTAACAGGGAAATGAATCAATTTCCCGAGATCTTTGTGAACTTAGCTCAAACTACTTGAAGCTTTACTTGGAAACAGTAATTCTAATAGTACTGACAACTAGCATATGCTGTTTTACTGGTGCTTGGAATTACCTCACTAAATGCACCCAATTCACCAAACAATGATCTCTACTGCATTTCTTTTTTTGGTACGGCACTTGAAGGTTTCCCAGCTTTCCAGTCCTTGAGCAGTTAAATTTGCAACAAATATCTGTCAATATGGCATCAATAAACTCAATAAAAGTAGCATGGAGGCCCTTGTACTAGGAGTAGGATTGCATTTTGCCTCCTCTACTTAAAAAATAGGCAAGTTAGTCCCCATATCTTAGATCAAAGAGCAAACTAATCTTTTTGTTAAAAATTACATCTATTTTTACTGTTAAAAATTTGTTCTTATATGTCAGCATGAGGTACACATGGCACGTGACGTATTTATCCTGTCCACGATACTTATATTTTGTAGTACAAATTGATGAATTTTTTTAACAGAAAAGGCCAATTTGCTCTTTGAACTAACGTATAGGGACTAATTTATTCATTTTTTAAGTAAAGGGTCAAAATACAATTTGACTTTTAATACAGGGACCTCCATAAGAATTTTACCGATACCCCTAAAATTTACTACTACTATGCAGGATCCATTAAGAGGAGGAAAAGATGATCTATTTGATCATGTGGTTTCCGTCATACATGCTGGTGATGAGGAAGCTCTTGCCAAGGATGCTTCGGCACCTCCGAGGAAACGCCTCGTGCTGGAGATTTTGTTAAGGTTGGCACGTCATATCAGCCCCTTTTGATTTGTGGCCGAGATGTTTCTTTTCTTAAGCTGAATTTCCTCCATATTCATATTCCTTGTTGCAACCATTGGGTTCTTTCGTTCCTATTTAGATATTGTAGGAACATCAGCCTGCCATGAAATATACAGTGCATTTTCCTTTAAAACATAGGCAGCGTTTGGTGTCATTTTTTAATATCCCCACAGTGATTTTTATTATTAGGATTATCTTATCACTTGTGGTTTGGAATCATTGATTGATTATTGGGGATGTAAGAATCACTGTGTTTTGTTTTATTAAAAATCAATTATTATTTTGTTTGAATGTCTCGAAATAATCAGGCATATTGCACAAGTTAATCATTTCAATATTGTGAAAATATTAGTATTTACTCTACATTGAACTCCAGTTATATTATTAAAAAGTATTTGTTAAATATATATATATGTAAAAAATGAATTATAAAAGAAAACTATACATTAAAATTAAAATTAAAGATGATTGTTTCGGAATCTCGGATTTCATCAGAATTTAATATAAGGGTAAAAATATGGAATTAAGATAAACAGATTTCTTCACTTGTTTAAGCACTTTGAAACTTCCTTTCAAAAAAAAAAAAGTGTTTAATTTAATGTAAATATGATATTTAAGATAAAATGTAAAATTCATTAGTTATATCCAATTCGATATTCTACTGATTTTATAACGGTTAAACATTGATTCAATTTTTATCTAATTAGTTTTCACCTGCTGAACTCAACTGGTAACATTGATTAAATGTTATGTCGTAGGTTCATAATAATCCTTATACACCACCTGAGAAAAAAGAGTAGCGATGTATAACATATTTTGAGATTGAATTTAGGACCACGTAGCACCTTTCTTTGATAGTCAGCTTTTTTTTCTGCTTTTTTTAAATCATAAAATACATTTATTTAAAACAACAACCCCAAAAAAGAACACTAATGAAGCAAATAGGATACAAGGCAGGGCAGGGTCTGAATGAAGGAAATGACATACCTAGAACAAGTAGACCAAAAAATTCTAATGGAATTCACCAAATGTCGGCTTTTTGGGTATAGGGCGACGGTATGCAGTTTCAACGATGTCATGGTTTGTGCCACATACACGACGCCTTAGCAGAAACCGTTTCAACTTACTGCATCTGCTGCTCTTTTTCCTGGGGTCTTGATGATCATCTACAACAAAATCTGCATCTATCCTCAAAAGCTCCTCGTAGAATTGGATCCCACTCAGCTGAATAAGATGATCAAGTCTCTTTGAAATGCTTTGGACTTCCCAAGGATCCAGTAGAGAATTATGGGTGGTGGTGGTGGAAGATCCCATGCTGTTCTTGTTGTTGTTTCTCATGGCTTCTAACTTGTAACGTGAAGGGCCAGGACCAGGAGCTCGTCGAGTCCGTATGACATCAAATTCTGGTATGGCCATAGGGGAACCGGAACTACCACGCTGGTACCATGCCCAAGCAGCTGCTTTCACAAATTCTAAATCCTTGTTTGCCATGAGAAAACTCAGTCACTTAGAACATGTGATATTGGGTTGTCATAGTTATGTTTTGGCTTTAACGAAGGAGGAGGGTGGGAGTGGTTGGGATCTAAATCGGGAGATTGCTTGGTTATTAGAAATGAATGAGAGCATTAAATGAAAAAGGGCAATGAACGAGTCACTAAAAGAGAAGAGGTTGAAAGTTAAGCTAATGCGGTTGGGTTGGGTTGGTTTCTCACTTGACTTCGACAATCCAAAAACCAAACAGTTGGGTTTTGGGTTGTCCACGTCACAGTCCTAGGAATTTACTTGTTATGAAAAATAGAAAATGGCATTTCTTTTATTTGGGAACTCTCTTTTTTCATGTGTATGCTCTGTTTTGTCTTTCCCTTCACATTCCAATTTGGAAATGCGATGCCCCGCCATAGCATGGATCTAATTATTATTATTTTTTATTACTGATAGGATAAACTCGATACTAAAAATATTTAATATTTTATACTACATAAATTGTTAAAACTTCTTGTAATATGTTTGCTGTTGCATGTATACAACGTTTATAATACTCATTTTTATGTATTACATATGTATATGTTACAAATATTGTATACTTAATAAAATAACCATTTGATCATTTTTACATATTAGATATGAAGTATAAAGCTACATAAATAAATTATGACAAAAAATTATGAAACATCAGAAATATTTGGCATTTTGTGATATTATATATAATACTCATTTTATTACTTAGTTTTAACATTTTAGTATATGATAACATATACATCACTTAATCATGTTTTATGTGATGCGCTTTATTAATTTTATCTATAGTAACACATGTACATTACCGATTAGGAAAATTTGTATATTTCAACAAAAATTGGGAGAGGGATGTGAGAGACTATGCCAACTGATAGAGATCAGCAAACAAAACCCAGATGGGGTGAGGTTGGCCCTTTTGCTAATAACCCACGAGCATGCATGCGAGGCATTCATCCTGTATTCTAATTCCAAGGCCAATGACATACAAAAAATATATACATACATATATATATTTTATTAAGGCAAAGGGATATCAGATTTACATATATACACATAATGTAGTCCCTAATGTCTTACGAAATATACACATAGCTAGCAAGTGCACAATCAAAGGCCTAATCAATCTTAAATTAATTCCTTGTTAGTCCTAAGCTTAACCTAACCTACCTACATACCAAGCAAGTACAGTCAAACTTGTTAACCAACAAGCTTGGTATCAAATATCCAACGGCGCCGTTTAATGGAATGAGATTTCAAGCAACATTGTACCCATGGTGGATTTCTAGCACCACCCTCAATTTCCTCCTGTCCATCATCATCACTATTAGGTATTCCAAGCAACTCATTTAGCTTCCTTTTCAGTCCACCAGTGGATAATCCATTGAAAAATTTCTCCTTAAGCAATGCAGATTAAATAGAATTAACCAAATATACAGGACGCACGAGGAATGCCATGATATATACAAAGTTGCAATCATGATCCTAGTCTGCAACATTGAATTCAAGAGTTCCTGTAAAATGATTGAGAAATGGTTGAATGTATGTCCTTACCCCATCTTCAGCATAAGAATAAGCATGGATTCGGGCAGTTGGATCCTCTAGGGTGAACTTAACCCTATAAACTCCATCAGAAGAGCGGAAATCCTCTACTCGCCATGGAATTACAGCAACGAATCGTATTACACACCTGAATTTCTTTCTTACCTGGAAGGTTATCCAAACAACAAATAAACACTACTCCAGTTAAAACATTACTCTCTAATTCTAAAATGCTGTGGCCATAGCCTTCAAGCTAAATATGACCATTCCCCATCCCCTTTACTCTCAATGGAAACACCTTGAACATGGTAAAACCTTCAAGCTTGGTCCTCTCTACCAAAAGTAGTCACTAGCCTATCCAAGACATCAAGATAAAAGAAGAGAAAAGCACCCAAACAAGACTATTGCAATCAAAAAAGAGAAGAAAACCATCTTTTTCATCACAAGAAAACAGAAAATAACCAATGCTCAAACTACTTAGACCATCCTGCCAGCCAATGCCAATTGGAACCACTACGGCAATTAAGCAGCCAACCTTGAAACAAAAAAGAATGTACACTACAAAGCCCAAACCGAGTTCAAAACAAGCTCAACCGGAGCTCACCTGACCTTGACAGACCAATTATGTAGGGGATTGATTGTGAGGAAAAAAAAAGGGATTGCAGATGATTCAAAAGGTTTCAAAAGTGCTCGGGTATTTTGTGAAGTAATGGATCAAGAGAAAGAGGTGGCTGGGACAGCAAGGGAAAGAGGGGACAGGGACCATCAATGTATAATACCTTTTGATCAAAAGAAAAATGCAGGAGTGTATAATACCTTTTGACAAGTGAGAACATCCATCAATGTAGCAAATGGCGCATTGCAGTTAACCTCTGGTCAAGGGCATATAAAAAGATCACAAGTACAGCATCTCTAATCGATTTCAATATGTTTCAGGAAAAATGTGACAACTGCATGTAGGAGATTGAATCAAATATATTAATAAATAGGAAATTAAAGCAAATTATAGTCACATGTGACCTGTGATTTTTGACGGCCACGGAAAGCTCCAGGATGGCATCCGATCTAGATTACCTAATGACCGGCAGTCATAATTGCTGACATGTATGGATAATGTAAGAAAGTGAGTTATCGAAAAGTTCCAAAAAGAATATCAATCAAAAGGGAATAAACAATCTATTTGTTTAATCCATTGACAAAAAGATCACCTCTGGCGCTCAAGAATGAGAATATCAACATTTGGTATATCTTGGATCTTCGAATATGATGTGAACACACCATACCATAATCCTTCATGCACTTTGCATTCCACACAAAAAAGTTTGAACCATTGACGAACTTTCAGCAACTGAAGGATATATGGCATGCACTCAACATCAAAGATCAGCCTTAATATAGTTCCAACGGTAGGAAATGTATGTAGCACATCTCCTGATGAAGGCAACGGTTTGAAATGTAGAGGGAGTGGATTATGCCCTTCATCTTCTGGCCTTGGGAGCATAGTCATCAAATGAATAAATCTGTTAGATTACAATAAAGAAAGAAAGAACTAGACATAGGCGCATAGCAAGCATCAGTATTGTGATTGTAAAACTAAAAGCTGTCCAATTAGGCATAAGTCATAAATGAAGTCAACTTTGATCATAACAGGGTAAAAACTGTTGATAGACCTACTCTAAATTTTAAGAAGATACTGTTCCCCAAAACTGTTGATAGATCTTTTGGGGGTGATGAATAGTCCTTTTTTTTACATCAAAGAAGTAACAAAGTTAACAACAATAGTACCAGAAAATAGCCAGCTCATACAGACCAAATAACTCACTGATTATGTATAAATGTAAATGACTATTAAAAGTTTTAAGTACTTGGATAAACGTTGGAAAAAAATTGGTTGCAAGGATACCAAAACAATGGTAGCTCATTGAGGTGGTCTAAATTCCTGCTATAGAAACTTCTCTATATGAGAAGTTAAATGCATGCCAGTGCAGCCCTTGAAGAAAATTAGAACTTATTTTGCTATGTACATTTAGAAATTTAGAAAGTTTCACCTATACTTTAAAGTTGAAGGTTTAAATAAACAGAGGAGAAACTAAAAGATATCAACTCACTTTTTATAAATACTTATAGGTGGCACATCAGTTCCGTCCCAAATAAAGGCCATCCACTTATCATCAGTAGTTTTGCATATATGTAGTACCTTAGTAGGACCAAACATTAAATAAGAAGATGGATCAGAACACCTCAAAATAATCTAAAAGCAGTATTAACATCTGAATAAATTGGATATATTTGAAAAATCCCAAGACTAAAAAAAAAAAAAAAAAGTAGTACAGGATAACCAAAGATGTGGTTTAATACCTTGCATACTAAATTTACCAGACCCACTTCGTTGATCTCCTTCAATAACGAGAAGTTCGGCTCTACGAAAAAGAAAAGGAATGGTGAGTTTTTTGCTTTTGTTGATGATAATGACCAGATATTTGGCATCATAATTAGATGACAGAATCACACAAAAAGAGGCAGTGCGCATGCATGGCTTTTAATCTATATACACATGGAAATGAAATCCCCACGCATTGTTTTAGCATAATACAAAAGTGATTGATGGCAAACTCTTAAATAGAAAAAAACCCTTAAACCAAAGACCAACCAAAAAAAGTTAGATAAGCATTGAATCCAGAAACAAAAAATAACAATATGAAGTTTTTGAATTTTTTAACAGAAGCATGAGAATGGAGTAGGAATGCAAACAGCTTCGGAAAACTATATTACTCCAACTATACAAATTTGACATTTGTTAGAGCATTCAAACTTAGATTGATGTTAATTGAGAGATTATAACTATCAATACTTAAGAACAAATAACCTTCCAGTTAAAGGTGAAATATAGATATCAATAGAAAACAAGAAGCATACCGTCAATGACATGTGAACTCGCTAACCATTTTCTCAGACCTGCTATTATCATTGCATCATGTTTTCTCGCTTCATATCTCAAAAGAACTTGATAAGGTTGGAAATTTTCAACATCTTTCCCGTCATATAAAGCAAATGAAGAGAACCTTTTGTTGAATATAGCATATACATCTCCTTCATAGATTCTCATCTGCATAAGATAATTACATTTTTCAAACTAAACTTATATAAAATAAAACACCATCTAAAATGAAAAATATGAAACTTGAAGGCAATAAATTATTCACCTGACTGACCACTGTTCATACAACAAGAAATACTTCATAAAATGCTAGACATTAAGTTTCAATCAAACCCAAAGCTAATACCTTAAACTTTTAGGATACTTGGCTGACATGCAACCAAAGCCTCTTAACTACTAGCCATGAGACTCAAATCCTTCCTGCCACTATGTAGTTATAAATACAAGTGCAATAATAAGCAAGTGCAGTTGACATCAAGTTGAGTCATTTTATATTAAGGTCACATATAACCTCTTTATACTAATTTCAATCACCAAATTCTATTTAATGGATAATGGGTACAGTTATAAGGTTAATATTAACCAAGGATTAGTTCCTTATACTAAATTCAGATAATTTCTTCCTAATCCCCTTCACTTGTTTAACTGAGAAGAGCTTCAACAAAGAATAGAAGCTTTTCAAGAAAAATAATAAATAAAATTGAAATAAGAACTGATCAAACACAAGCAATATCAACTTGAAAAAAAACTTCGAAAACAGAAGGAAAACAGGAAAACACATAGAATTTCAGAGTATACCACGACACGTGAAAGGTGAATAATATCACCAACAGCCGCAACAAAAGGAAGATAGTCTATTTCTTGAGCAAATACATGAACAGGAATCTCGGGGTGTGATTCATCAATTATTTTTAGCTTACATACATAATCTGCAAAGAAACCATAAATTCTGGTTGAGCAAAATAAAGTTTACAACAACCAGGAAAAAAAATACCATCAAGAACATTAATAGAAAAAGAAAAGATTTTTTTCCCCCAAAAAAGAATCATCTTTCACATTTCCATTTCAAATAAGGATCATAAATAAGCGGTAGCAGCCGTAAGTCCGGCTTTTGTATTAACACAACCAGTGATAGTAATAATCACAGTTAAAACGGGTAAAGAAGTTGTACGTACCGGTGCCTCTGGTTGTTTGGGGCAAACTGATGCTAAGAATGACGGCGATCAAATCAACTTTGTCGTTAATGCAAGCTACGGCATCTTTTATGCAAAGAAACCTGCGATAAACCATCTCTCTTTCGCTCTCTGAAACTGCGAGTGGGGGGGGGGGGTTGTAGTTGGAGGGGACTTAAGATTATACGGTGAGCAGTGGCGTCCTTCACTTCACTCCCTTTTCTTAACGATCTGGTTTTGGGTTTTTGCATTTCTCTTTACTTCATTTTGTTTACTGTTAGAGGTGTTAGTGGCCGGGTCGTGTCGGCTGGCTGATGTTGGGATTATTAATATATTTCATGTTTGCATAAGATTGCTTTAGAATGACCTTAAAATTTTGCAAACTCTGTCTATATTTGTTAATGGTAACTTAAGTTCATTTAATATTTACTGATTTTATATTTCTTATTTATTATAATTTTATATTTAATTATCTTATTATTTTTTAATATTTGCTTTATAGAGTAATATTATATAATGAAAAATATTCAGTACCCTCCCAATAGAATTTTTAAATTTCATGAATAAGATTGACAACACATGTCAATTTTTTAAGCTTACTTGTAAAATAAAAATAATACATTATTATTATACCAAATATTCATTTTTTTTTACAAACTAGTAAAATTCCTAAATAGCAATAAGGGACGTTGCATTCAAATCTTCATGCAGCAACTCTAGAGCTTAATCTGGGGGTTCTTCAAATCTATGTAAACTATTAAAATTATGACTAGTTACTTTAGCCATATGCTCGGTAACTTTATTATGGTCTTTAGGAATATATCGAATTTGTATACTTCAATTGCGTTTTAAGAGCTGATTAATCAGTCACAACTCTGTCATCTTATTAACAGCAACCTCTCCAACCAAAATCACTTCAACTACCATCGCATTATCACATTCTAGTTCCAAATGTCTATAGCCAACTTCCCATGCAATTTAGAGTCCTTTTAAAATAGCTCTAGCTTCAACTTTAAAAATTCTCTCCTTCCCAATTTTCATTGTGAAGCAATGTAACCGGTTTGCAGACGAGTCTCTGAAAACTCCTCCTATTGACGCGTCATTAGTGTTATTCGAAATAGCACCATCTATATTTAATTTGACCAAACCCTGCTTCGAAGGAATCCAATTATTAAAAGTAACTCTAGTATGTCTAAGAAAATCACCTGTACTTGATTTCTCCATGCTCATAGTCCATGTTAATGTTGTAGAAATTATTGATTCGATACTACTATGGTTGTTTTTGAAAATAAAATTATTACAAGGTTTCCATAATAGTCAACATATAATGGAAAACAAAGTCGGCCAGTTCATCTCTTTGCACCCAAAGCCTCTTTGATTAATCAAGTTTAACACTAACCACTCATTAAGATCATATGAGAAAAAAATACTTCTAGTATTGGAAGAAACCACAACATTCCAAACTGCTCTTGAGAAAGAACAATCTTGAATTGTATGAATAGACCACATCGGAGACAATGGCTCTCATTTGACATGTGCCTTCGAGATATCTCACCATTGGTCAAAATACGATCTCTCCACAATAGCCACAAGAACACTCGAACTTGTTGCGGAGCTTTACATATTACTATAGATTTAATTTTTATGTGTTATAAACTATATAATATATAAAAGAATAACATAATATACAATATTATCAACTTAAAAACGAGTCAAGCCAGATTCGGACATAAACCCTGGTTATATTTTAAACGGATATAATCTTTTTGCTCAATCCCATTTTTTGGATCTAATATTTTACTCAGACCCTAATAAAGGATAAAACAGTTGAATTTACGATAAATTATTATGTCTTTCCCTCTACTTTCCAACACAGCCGCACCTCTGAGCCTTCCTTGTCATTCAAATCAAATCAAAGTTATGCCTCTTTTTGTGCGAATGTACTAGAGTTATCTCCATTATAGTAATATGATCAAATTAATTCCGGTACTTGTTGAGTATACCACGTATTTCAATCAAAATTGAAAGATAATCTCTCAATTAAACTCTGTTTATTTGGTTCAATCGAACTCTAATTAGTATAGATTATTTTATTATTATTTGACTTATGAGTTTAGCCTATAAATATGCTCTTTTACAATCTTAAAAAATATATCTAGTAAAAGATTAGCACATTTGGAAAATTTTGTGTTTACGTTTTGAGGGTTCTTTATTTTG
This sequence comes from Gossypium hirsutum, assembly GCF_007990345.1. Classification (NCBI taxonomy): domain Eukaryota; kingdom Viridiplantae; phylum Streptophyta; class Magnoliopsida; order Malvales; family Malvaceae; genus Gossypium; species Gossypium hirsutum. The sequence goes on from NC_053430.1 coordinate 10,669,439, forward strand.
GGGTTTCAGGGTTTAATTTTTTATCTCTATCTTTTGTACTCTTCGTTCTTTTGCCATTCTAGTAAAATTATTTTTACCCGTGATTTTTTATCATTTTTGGAGGGATTTTTCCATGTTAAATTTATATATTCAATTTCTCAATTTCTTTCGCTATTTTTTACCTGTTTATTGCTTAATCGGGTCACTCTCCAACAAGTTGTATCAGAGTTAATTCAATTTTTGTAGATCAGCCCATTCAAAGATGACAAAAACAAGGTTTGACATTGAGAAGTTTGATGGTGTCACAAATTTTAATCTGTAGCAAGTTTGGATGATGCCAATTCTAGTTCAGATTTGCCTAAAAAAGTTGTTACCAGGAAAAAGACATGAAAATCTAGATCAGAAAGAATGGGAAGAGCTTAATGAAAAGGCCCTGTCTGCAATCCAGTTGTGCCTCGCGAATAGGGTATTGCAGGAGGTATTGATAGAGAAAACCTCATCTGCCTTGTGGAAAAGTTAAAAACACTTTATGCGACTAAGTCTATGGCTAACCATTTAGTGTTGAACGGCTATTTACGTTTCGAATGAACGAATGTGAACTTCTTAAAGATCAAATTAGTCAATTTATTATTCTTTCGAATGATTTAAAGAATGTTGAGGTTAAGATTGATGATGAAGATCAGGCTATGCTATTATTGTACTCTTTACCCTCTTCATACAAGTCTTTTAGAGAGACCCTGATTTATGACAGAGATAAACTCTCGTTTGAGGATGTGAAGGGTCATTTGTTGAGTAAAGACAAACTCGACAATGAGTTGGTTCCGATAACAATGCAGATAAGCAAGCTTTTGTTTTGGTAGGATCAAAGAAGCGAGACAAAATGTGTTACTATTGTAAGAAGTTAGTTCACGTCAAAGTAAATTGTTATAAACTGCGAAATAAAATGACTGCTGAGAGTAACGAGGAAGATGTAGCCGGTGCTAATTTGGCCGATGAAAGCAGTGATAATTTCTTGTTAGTGTCAACGAGCAATAACTCTGATCTTACGTCCGAGTGGATCCTATATTCAATATGTAAGGTAATCGATATTGGTACTATTGAAATTAGGATGCACGATGGGATGATTAGGACACTCTCAAATGTTAGGTATGTACCTGATTTACGAAAGAATCTCATCTCATTGAGTATTTGTAATACCCCGAAAATTTTTACAGTAAAATATTATCCGTGATATAGTAAAATAAGGAAATAAAGTGACAAAAAGGGAATTTTTGAGTGATGTCAATATTGAGAAGTATATTATGATATATTAATTCAAGAAAGGACTAAATTGCAAAGATGAGAAAAGTCTTGTTGCACAAGAGTAAATACTCAAAATTTAAGGGGTTGGAGTGTAAAAATAAAAAAGTTGAAGGACTAATGGTGCAAATATTTTAAGGGAGGAATGATCTAGAAACCAAGAAAAATTGATGAATTAGGACCAAATTGAATAGGTAAAAAATTATGAGGGACTAAATTATAATTTTACCAAATTAAGTGATGACTCAAGGATGGAATTCTAAAAGATCATGAAGGGCAAAATGGTCAATTAGTAAGAGAGAGAATTCTAGAATGTAATGATTATGTTGATGATATTTTAAATTAATTAATTAAATAAATATTATTTATTAATATTTTATGAGATGTTTATTATTATTATATTATTATTTATTTAGTATAAAAGGAAGGAAAGATGAAGAATTATCAACACATTACCTTTCCCATGCAAACTAACGTAAGATAAGAAGAAGAAAAGAAGTTTGCTTTCTTTACAATTTAGTCCTTCCACCAAAAATTCATTATTCTCACCTAAAAATTGAAAGAATTTCCATAGCCATCAAGAGAGAAAGATAGCAAGGAGATGATGGGGAGCAAGAATATCAAGTTGGATTCAAGAAATCGAAGCTGGAGGAGAGAGAAAAATCAAGTTAAAGATTGAAGTCAATAAGAAAAGGTAAGTACATCAAGATTTCAATATGTTTTTAAGTTTGTTATTATTGATAAAGCATGGAAATAATGTTATAGTAGAGTTTTCTTACATAAGGTCCTATGTTCTTGATATGTTAGTGAAGAAAAAATAAGAGAAAGTGATGAGAAATGGTGTAGAAAAAGAAAATAAGGATGTTATAACATGGTAATTAATATCTTGTACTAAAACAGTTTTGGACAGCAGCAGTAGTCTAAATTTGAAAAATCATCAAAAATTTTAGAAATCTAATTATAGGATGAATAAAATATGAAATTAAATATTATTAAGTCTAGTTTCTTATAGAAAAAATTATGTAAGTAATGGAATTCTAAATCATGAGATATGATGAATTTTGTGAGACAAGGTCAGAATGATTTTGGGTTCCCCTGTTCTGAATTTATAAAATCATAAAAAAATTGGATAAAAATAATTATGGGCTTAAATTTATATTTTTAGAATCCTGAATGAGTCTATTTTCAATAGAAACAAATATGAACATCATTCGAATTTTGTACAAGGAGATAATTAATTTTTAGAGAAGAAGGGTCACAACTGTTAGACAGCAGAATAGGGGTAACTTTAAAGAATAAACTGTTCTTATTGGCTAAACCAAAAATTCTGAAATTTTTATGGTAAGAATATATATGAGTCTAGATTCAGGTAAAATTATCGGATATTAATTTTGAGTTCTATAGATCCAGATATAAATAATTTAGTGACTATGATGCAGATAGATAGCTTGAATATTCATAAAAGTAAATAATAAAAATTATGGATAATGTTACTTACAAGTGTGTTATCTAGATTAGGGATGTGGAATGGAGAGTAGGAGGAGGAAAAACATATATGAATATTCATTAAGCATGGCTAATTTGAATATTTTAGGCTTAGGGACTAAATTGAATAAAAGTAAAACTTTATGGGTAATTTTGTAAAAATGTCAAAAATGACCAAATTGCATGAAATGAATTATTTTATTATTTAAATTACAAAATTGAATGAAATTATTAATTTAGTTCAAGATCGGGGGAAAACATGTTTTAGGGATTAAATTGAAAAGTGTTGAAATTATGAAAAATTCTGATATTTTATAGAATTCATGGACTGTTATCAATATATATGAGAATAATAGCTGGAAATAAGTATTAAATTGCAAGAATTTTATTTTCCTGACCCTAAGGATGAAATCATCATTAATTAAAAGTTTAGGGGCAAAATGGTAATTTTTCCTAGAGCATTAATTAAATGCATTAGAAGATGAAATGAATGAAAATGATGATCAAATTTATTTATAAAGATCCGGGCGACTCAAATATGAGACTTGATCGTGGAAAAGAAAAGATATCGGATTAATGAAATTATAAACACAAACAAGTAATGAGGTAAGTTTGTGTAACTTGAATTGTATTTTAAATACTTGAAATATGTGGTTATGTGATGAAAATATGATTTGAATGTTCAATTCATGATATTTGATGAAATATTGATAATACTCGATATAAATTGAAAATAAATCCCAGTTGAATGAAAGGAAAATTCGATGGATCTCTGAAAAGGAATTGACGGTAAAAAGGATCTAGCCCGGATGGGTGATCCTATTTTGATATAGCCCTCCCTAAGAATACGTGTAAAATGGATTTAGCCCGGACGGGTAATCCGAATTAGGGTCTGAATTTAGCCTGGACTGGTAATTCAGATCCAAGCTCATTAGAGTAATTGTCGTTGCAGGGGATTTAGCCTGGACTGGTAATCCCACTATAAGGATGAGGTTCGCGGGAGTGTGCTCTCTGATATGAAATGTGTAAGACCATGGTTGAAAGATTCCATGGCAGCTTGATATGGAATGTGTAAGACCATGGTTGAAAGATACCATGGCAACGTGATATGAAATGAACAAGACCATGGTTGAAAGATACCATGGCAACATGACAGAAAATGAGTAAGACCATAGTTGAAAGACACTATGGCATCATGTCAAAGATAAATAAGACCGTGGATGGGAGACGCTCTAACATCTGTTGAACAATTGATATTCAGGTAATATGTATCAGATGACGAATGGTTATATGAAATAATTATGAAGATAGATAAACGAAATAAGTATAAGTACATGGAATATAATTTATGTTAAGTTTGATATAAGCTATTATTGGAATAAATATACATAAAATATATAGAAATGATGGAGCATGAAATATTGATATAATGAAATGAATGATATATGCTTATGAAGAAACAGTAAGAGCATGATATGTTTCATGACATGTACATATATGATTATCTTTGATATGTTGATACAAGGAAATTATGTAAGTTGAGACTATTATTAAACTCAAGTGCGATATGTCGAGAAAATAGATATATCAATGTTGAATTTATATGAGATATGTGCAAGTATACTAACAATGTTGCTGTTTGATGCTTATACAAGTGTCAAACTGTTGATTGAATGGAAATATATTTATTTATATGATGCATTGAATCGGTAAGTATTTAAATTTTTTTTAGTGATCTATAAATGGTAGTAATGCTTCGAAACCCTGCTCTGGCAGTGGATACGGGTTAGGGGTGTTACAGTATTTTAGACTGGAAAAGTTGCAGAATTAACATCAAGTCGAGCGGCATTAAAGTGTCTTGTGGGGCTCTCGTTTTGTTAAAAGGTAAAAGGACCAACAATTTTTATATTCTAGAAGGGTTCTATAGTGATCGATGAAACCGTATATCCCTTGTTTGTTATGGAGTCGAAATCAACTTGTTTGGAGCGAATGCAACTTGGTCATAGGAAGGAAAAATGTATGACTATTTTGTTGAAGATAGGTTCTTTTTTGGATACAGGTTTTGAAAAGTTAGGGCACTGTGTTTGTGAAAATCATACTAGGGTTAATTTTGATTTGGCAATGCACAAGTCGAAGGCTAGAAATCTTTCAGCTTCTAAGTACATATTCGACTTAGTTAATTTCCTACATAGTTCAAGATAGCCCGTGACGAGCTTTGGTAAAGATGGTATTGTGGAAATATAAGTCAAGGTGGAGATTTGTTGAGTATGCCACGTATTTCAGTCAAATTTGAAAGATAATCTTCCAATTAAACTCTGTTTATTTGTTTCAGTCAAACTCTTATTAGTGTAGATTATTTTTTATTATTTAACTTATGAATTTAGCTCATAAATAGACTCTTTTACAACCTTAGAAAATGCATCCATTAAAATATTAGAACTTATAACACTTTTGGAGAATTTTGTGTTTACGTTTTAAGGGTTTTTTGTTTTCGGGTTTCGGGATTTAATTTTTATCTTCATCTTTTGTACTCTTCGTTCTTTTGCCATTATAGTAAAATTATCTTTGCTCGTGATTTTTTCACCTCTTTGGAGGGGTTTTTTCACGTTAAATTTGTGTGTTCAATTTCTCAATTTCTTCCACTATTTTTTACTTGTTCGTTGCTGAATCGAGTCAATCCCCAACATTACTATTAAATAGATCAATTTAGTTCAAATTAGAATATAGTAAATATTTAGATTCAAAATATATCATTTAGGGTTTAATAGAGTTAATATTTTTAAAGTTTTTATGGTTCTGTAAATAAAATCTTCTATTTAAAATTGAACTACAATTGAAAAAAATAATTTTCAAGACATTTTTTATATAGTAAATATTAAATCTATTATAATTTTGATTCATTTTATTCTTTTTAATAGTGCAATGATTAAATTAATTCATTTAAAAATAAAAAGGATTAATTTAATCTAGTCCCAATATTAGAACAAAATTTTTGTTTAAATTTAATGTTTTATGCATTAGTTTAAAGTTTAGTATATTGGTTTTTTTTAACATTAGATAATATAAAAACATTTAAATTTTATAAAAAAAATTCATCTTACATAAAATCAAACATGCAATAAAATTTGAATTCAAATTCAAACTAAATTAAATCTAAATATCGAGTTAAAAAGACTATTTTTTAAAGAATTTATAAATGCAATTATAAGTACAAATATAATATAAATTACAAATAATGCATGTTGAAAAACTTTATTTTAATCAATATCAAATAAAAAAAATATAGCCTTAGACAGATCCCATTATTTTACCACTATATTTCTTTAATAAGGATTCAGATCATACAACTCTAACATTTTGAGAAAATTTTACTATTACATATGTACGAGAATCAAAAATCCACACATCATAATTAATTACACATAATAGAACACCAAATCTAAATATTTTAATAACTAACCCATTCCCCATAACCAACAAACCAAGCAAGCACTCATTTGACTAATCGCGAAGATTTTGGTCTACTTAAGATTATATTCCATTTGGAAGTTTCGAAGAGAAGAAAATTTGTCCTATTAGGACAAAAGAAACACAAGGAAGCTTTTTCAAGTACTATCATATTTTTTTCGACAAAAAGAAAGATGCTAAAGACAATATTAATGAGCATGTAAATAAAATCATAAACGAATATAATTTCTTTTTTTTTCTAAAAAGTTTGTTAGCTTCAGCATTTAAACAAATTAATGGTCATAGGTTGGCATAACATGATTTTGATGGCTCATCTAATAAATGAACGAACCAACTGTTAACTCTTATTTGCGTAATTTTTTCATGTTTGTTTACATGCAATTTTAAGATGGTGAAGAAAAAAAAGTGCCATTCAAAAAGAATTAACATCCCAACATAACCATCCCTCTAAAATTAACAATCATTTGCACTTCAATTCCTTCATATCCATTGGAATGAAATTGGCATAAAATTTTATTTGAAGAAGTCATAAAATTTTCTTCAAACAGGAATGGAAAGTATATTTCACAAAATTGAATCAAAATAACGTGTTGGGTAGTCTGGCTTAGCTTTTATGCCTCCACGACTGCGAAATATCATCTTCTACACGCTTGATTTCATCCTTCAGCTCCTGCAACGTTGTTCCTCTGTATTCTGTTGTGCCTTTAGCATCTAACAAACTTGAAAGATGCTTCAAACAAGAAAGATACTCCGCCTTTACTTGCGTCGAATCACCAATTAACCTTTCAGTTGCCAACTGCATTGTATAGTTTAAAACAATTGACATTCTTGCAACAACATACATTTAATTCAAGATTTAAGCTTTCTATTTCAATGAAAACATGCAAGTATGAAGCCATAATTTAAGGGTAAAAGAGAGTTGCATTTAACTTGGTTTCAAAGTGCTGTCGGATGCATTAGGCCGCATAGGAGATTTTTAAATGCGATATGACAAACAATTTTGCTCCAAAAATACAAAGCATATATAATAGATGATATTTGGAATAAAGAAATTATAGTACAAAAGGGATAATTGACCTAATTTGCAGGTTTCTGAGCAACATGAATGGTTCTACTCAACTCCAAAGGATAAGTGAGAAAAAAATGGGTTATGACAAGGAAAGAATTTAAAAGAAACCAGGCACCGCATAAGAAAAAGAACAAGTCAACCCACCAATGTAAGAGAGTAAAATAAAATGAGTGATTAAAATAAATATAAGACATTAGCCAGGCGACGAACCTCTTTGTAGGAAGAAATGCATTCAAAATGTGCATTTTTGACCTCAGGAGTGGATGACAACTTTGCCTGTAGCCCAACGGAACCATAGTAACTATTAGTACAATAGTCAAAGGACAGCTTGAAATAAATAGGTCCAAAATACCAATTATGTCACTACATAAAGAACACAAGGATGAATAGAAAATTGACATCGATGGGCACATTTCAATATCTTCAAACATCTCAGATAAGTTCAGGTGAAGAAAAACATATCTGATACATTTGTTCAAACTATTGAATTTAAAAAGGGAAAATTACAAAAGAACATAGGAGAAGCATGATGGTATTTGATTTCAATGGAGATCATCATATGTAAGGCCCCTCTCTTGTTTTTCCTATTTCCTTTATTCTCACATACCAATTTGTTTTCAATGTTCTTTATCTTTATCTTTTTTCTTATTTTATTTCAGAAATTAAAAAAATGCCCAAAACAAAATCACACCCCAATAAAATGATGTGGCATATTAGCCTCATGTTGCATTTTACTAACTATTTGTCGTCATTTTACCCATTGTGTGGGGGAGCTCATTGTGCGAACTGAAAAACAAAAGTACCTAAGGTACTTTAGGTGCCAAATCAAACATTAACTATAACTTGGGTATCAAATGAATAACACTAAATAGAAATGTCAATTTGACCAAAGCAAGAACTACCGTAAATCGTTAATCGTTTCAAAGAAACCTGAACCAAACGCCGAGAACCAGAAGGTAACAATACTAACCCCTGATTCCTGCAGTTCTTGCCGGTTGATCTCCAAAAGCCCTAGTTCATTGAGCGACTGCAACTGCAACCACAATGAAAAAAAAAAATTGTCACATCCCATGATAACAAAGAGAATTATAATTTAAAAGCAACACATTTTTAACAAACTAACATTTAGCATGATGTTGACTTTTTTTTTTTCAATTTAAATATTGATATCACCTATTCATTAGTTTTTAGGCCAAAGAAAGAAATTCAAATCGACTTTGTCAACTGGTAGCTCATAACAAAAAAATGTGAATGCAGTGATAATAAAAGCATCCTTCTTTTATCAGGTAATGGAGGAGAATAAACAATAAAATATCAGCACAGAACTGTAAATAAAAGACAATGGTTGGGAAGTATATTAATTACATCATTATCACCTTATTCTGGCCATTAACAATCTAAGGATCCAAGTTCATTAAATAAAATAATATAAATGATCAAATTGTAAACAATATCATTTTATCTCATACTCCCTCTATCCCAATTTTTTCAACTTGACAAGAAATTGTTTCCATGGGAGGAAACAAAGTTGACTTGTTTAAATCTCCACATAAATAGACAACAAAATCTTAAAACATTTAGATAAAAGAAGCTGACAGATAATCTGTTGACAGCTTATCTCATTACTGATTTTTAGGGAATTAGCTTAAAATTAGGATTATTGATTTAATGTATTGATTATGTTTCCTTAGTTAGGCCTACTCTTTTAGTATAAATAGCAATGTAAATTTTTCTGTTGAAAATACAAGAGAAGGGATTCATATTATCAACATAATCTATTATTGACAAGGAACTAACCAGTATGATCACTGCTGCATAACCATCTCGCCTAGTTTCTCCAGAAACTCCATAACCTTGCTTCTTGTTTTGTGTTTTCGATTTACTAATAACTTTCCTTGTTATCCTATCACGTAAAGAGAAATGAGTAAACATATTTGTTCGAATATATGATATGCAGACAAGGGCAGAGAATAAATTATTACTAGGGAAATAACAAATTAACCTATGTTAATCATTATCAACTAAATTGGAGAGTAAAAAGTGGAAAAAGATAGGTTGTAGAGCCCCTATTTTCTTTTTCTGGTAATGAAACAGCACTAACCTTATTGCATTGTTTAAAAGACCTTTTGCCTTGTCAAGCTCAGCAATTGCATCAGAAACATGCATCCCCCTAAGTTGATTGTAATTAAGCATTACAACCCTAGCAATGTGAAGCATGTTGGCTCCAATCTGTCCCCAGGAAAAACAAAGGTGATTCCTCTTAAATTTACCTTATTGCTTTTCTCAGTAACATTTTTTGTTCTTCTTACAATTATTTTTATATGTGAAATAGGAAGATGGCATGAAATAGCGAAGAAACAAAATATTATTAGACTTCCATTTTGGCAATGTTTGTACTCATTCAACATACATATCCAAACGAGCTTATTGAATATTTCAAAAGTTTATATAAATGTTGGGATACATTGAGTAGAATAGTGTTGGTGAATATGTCCAAACATTGAAGCTTCTCTCATAAACATTGATTACTATGAGAGACTTCCAAATTGCTTTTAAAATTTGTATAGACCATAAAAAGCAGTGCATTAAACATAAAAGTGGGAGAAGCAACATAAAAGTGGGAGAAGCAATCATGAATTGTACACAGTACATTTGAGTCTGATAAAAAACCATTTAACTACAATAATTTTTTGACAAATCCATCCACCTCCTTGAAGTTATTTACCATACTCGCCTGTTGTTAAAAACAAAACCCAAAACACTTGTTTTGACAGGTTTGGCCAGCATTCTTATATAAAACATGTTACCAAACACGACAACAAAAATGTTCTTTTTAACAACCAGTGTTTAGTGATGAGTGTTTTTATTTACAAGGGTTTGGTCCAGGATTCCAGAATATTGTTTCCAATAATCAAGATGGCTGACAGTAAAATAGAACAAAAAAGTTAGCTACATTGCCAGAATAACAATGTACAAAGGCACAGGCACACATATGCGCCTTTTATCAACATAGACAGATCTTACTTTATTGTTGTTACTTTTTAATACTTAGCAACAAAAAGATCATAAAAATAATTGATTATTTTCTAATGGAAAGTAAACTTTTGGCTTAGTCCCTACAAATACATTGTTCATGCAAATAAAGTATTAGTAAACTGATCTGGTTCATGCATGTTTATCTTTACCATCAGTCATCCCTTTTTATAGTTATAAGAAGGGTCTTATTTTGAGTTCAAACAAACAACTATCCATTGATTTGAATTTTGAAACTCGACATAAGAAATAAATACTTCAAAATTATGCTTTTCAAGTCTCTAAGACTTAAAAGAAATTAGGAACACTTGGTGATTAATTCCAACTTTCCAAACTAGCAATCATTTTTGTTAGAAATTTAATAGTATAATGAAAATACTTCATTGAATCATAACAACTAATCAAAATGATATCAAATCTGATTTTTAGATATTTTTATCTGTACAAAATCAAAACAACAAACCTGGATGTGATCTTCAGGGAGTAATGTTTTCCGAGCATCAAGACACCTAAGAAGAAAAATGCATGAAAGAATATGATGTCTGGAACGATAAACTATCACAATATTGAAGAAAAATTAAAGTCTACCAACCTTTCAAGAAGTTCTTGTGCTTCTTTTAAGCTCCCAGATGATTGTAATGTTAAGCCCAACCCTTCTGCAGCAACTACAGTGTCCAATGAGTTCCATCCCTGAAAGAAAATAATGTTAGTCACTAAAGAAAATGATTCAATACAGCAATCATTTAATCACTATGTTATCTAATTGTTTATGAGATTTGAAGGCAATTCGGTTCTTGAGATAGATTTTTGGGAGTAAAAATCTTTTGAATTGTATTTTGTGAGAACTTAATAGAAACTTAAGTTGCAAGGGCAGCAGTAAATGTGCTTGCATAGCTCATTGGAGAAAATAGAGTGGAGAAAATAGAGAGGAGAAAAGAAACAAATTCCAAAAGAACCCTAAAAGATGTTTCTTCCAATAGTTGCAAGGAACATTCTAGACTCCAGGATCCTTTCACTACCTGAGGTATAAAAGGTAAAAGGAAAGGCCCTACCCCAAGTGAAGCAACAACCTAATACTTAAAGTATCAAGCAACGTTAACAAACTATGTTAGAAGGTGCCAGTAAGGGTGACAACATGTCCAATGCATGCACTTATAAATTTAAACTTTTTGTCGAGTACATGGCAATAAGCATCCATTGATTTGCATGAATCATGTAGAAGCTGATAAAAGAACCATGAGGAGGTGGTTTTATCCTAAAATCAACTAATAGGAATAATAGAAGTATCTTCAGAAAATACAAGTTATGAAGTCAATATCTTTTGAACTTCAAACAATTTGGAATGAATAATAACATATAACAAGAATGTCTTCAGAGAGGAAAAGTTTCACCCAGAAATTCATACACACCCAGAAATACCCACAAACATAAGTAAAAAACATAAGCACAATAATTACACATGTAAAAGAACATACATGAGCAGAGGAATAAAATTCAAACCTTAGATAATTCCATAATATGAAGGACCTTTCTCTCTATATTTTCAGCTTCTGAAATACGATTGGATTTTATGTATATCTAGAAAAATTAGCAACGACGTAAGTGGATTTGATGCATTACAGGAGTATAACTAGTAGAAAAAAAACCAGAACAGTAAAGAAAATCTGTACTAATGCTACAATGACAAAATTTTAAGTTTGAACAAGAAAAACTATGGTTATTTGTAGAACCATTAATGATGATACCCAAGTATAATAAGTTTGACTAATGTGTTTAACAGACAATTTATCCCAGAGTCACAGCAGCTTTCTATCCTAGCCCTTGGATACACATGAACCCCATCTAAACAGCTAATCCTAGCCATTGACACTCATTAAAATAATTGCAAATTATATAGTACAGATAAAACAGAAAAAAAATAAATAGTATTTCTAAAACCAATTTATATAACTTCTGGATTGTTGCATCAAGTCAGATGAAGCAAAATAAAGAAGCATCTGTAACCCAATACCTCGGAAATGAACAATTAGGTATAGTGCCACAAACATGAAAATATTAGTACATCATGTGTTCAGAAAAATGCATGAAGAATGTGCAACACAAAATATCACCAAAAGGGATTACATGTTCAATCATGTGCATCATCTAGCATGAACATTTTATCCTGGAGTCTTAGCATTGTAACTTAAGATGCTACCTCTGTTCAAATAAAATTTTCATGCAAGGGAAACAACTTGTTGAGGTCAGCAAAAGTAACAAGTTGAACCTCAAATATATAATTTTTCTTCAGCTGTAAAATTCCTATTATTTTACGAACATGCTAACTTGAGTGGTAAAGAGGGGGACTATAATTTCCATCCTCAACAAATCAATCTGTTGATATATGTTGGTTGCAGAACTTAAAAGTAGATTATTTTCTACATAGTTAACAAACAAATATATAAACAACATGCTCACAACGTAACATAAAGGGAAAAAAGCAAAAAAGGATGACCGCTAAAACCAGATAGGCCTAATATAGTGTCCTTAAAATTCAACTAGAACTTAATGGCTGTCTAAATTTTGTAACTAGCATGATAAGCATACAAATATCTTTTCTCCACATGGTTACATGGAATTAAAACCTGCCAAATATAGTCAACTTCCATCAAGATTGACTAATGAGGGCCTCCCTTCGGATGCCTTAGAAGACCAAGTGTTAATAGGAAACTACAAAGAAGCGAGATTTTGCCTCAATAGATCCTCCAATGAAGTATAACTGAGCCTTTTCATTACTCTAACCAGGTAAACATCCTATCAACCAAAGGCTATTTAAGTGATATGAAAAAAGCTATAAAAAGGACAGGAAGATTTACAACCTGCGCCAGATATCGTAATCTCCTGATGCATGCCATTGACTCCCCCTGACCATTTTCCTATATATAGTTGAGCACATTAAAAAAATAGAAAACCACCAAACCCATGACCATATAACACCCATAATTAACACTAACTTTGACCAGAATAGAAATGTACCTCTAGTACTCTGATAGAATCCTGAATAACGACCTCAGAGTCATTTAGTCTACCTTGGAGAAACAATACCTACAAGTAAACGACAACTCACTCTAACATCAAAACACATTAATGAGAATACAGCAGAAGACAAAGATTATAACAATGAAGCAAAAGTAGGATATATAACAATTTTACAGGCACAAAGAATTCGTTACTACAATATCTCCTGTCATAATTAGGCATGAATCTCAGCATCCATTACCACAGAAAAGACATTTTGCAGCACTTAAATCAAAGAGTGCATATAGATGAGGAAATTGAAAATTTTCAAGCATTTTAAAAAGCATAAATTATGATATCTGCATTTGTAATTGCATTGTTTGGATAAGTATTTCTTATTAAATTCCAGTTTACACGAGAAACTCAGTTTTGTCCCTAAAACACTGAAGTCCGACAGTTCAGAATCCCACACTCCACACCAAAAGACTGCTTCTTGCATTGCTAAAAACTCGAACCTTCAATAGGCATGCATGCATGCATGAGTAGCATGTACTGCATCATTTTGAATTACTCTCTAATTAAAAAAAAAAAAGAAGCTAACGAATCTTAAAACTAAGGTTTTAAATCCCAAATCCACAAATGTTAGTGTTTCACTCACTAGTCAAGATGAAATTGGTGAATCTTTAAGAAACAAAAAATCTTGCTCAGAAGTTGTCCTCTTTTTCACTTCAAATGAAGTACTCAAGAAAAAAATTTTCTTTCAGCAAACCCGAATTCTTTTCAGTTTCTTTCTTCAATACTCATTTAAATTGACCAAAGAAATCTAAGCATTCAAATCAACTACTTTTTTGGTGAAATCTTACATTAAAGGTTTTTGCAGTTCATGATAAAGAATGAGAGACGTTGGATTGAAATACCAAGAGGTTGATTATTGCCTCTGTTTTGCAAGCAAAATTAATCACACCCATATTGGGTTTATGATAAATGCTCATATTCCATCATTGGGGCAGATGTAGAATCTCTAAACAACTTAACTAGAGAGTAGATCGAGGTAAATCTAAAGAACTCCGGTGTAATATATTCTATACTTAGAATGAAATTTGAAGTACCAGAATTTGATGAGGAGGGAAAAAAAATAATGAAGTTAGGGAGAGAAAAAAAGAGAAAAATGTACAATATGGAATATGAAATTGTAAGTTAGGCAACTTTTAATTTGCCAAGATTTAAATTTGATATTATTTCTACTAAAAGAATCCCTCATCTGAAGACAGCTTAAAAATTTGAAATTCTAATCATTCTTGAAGTGGATTGATGAACAAAATGTAAATCTCCTCCAACAACTGATGCACATTATAAAGAAAAAATGCAGAACACAAGGATGAGAACTAATTAATAGTACAAGAGGCTGTAGCAAAATCAAACAACAGAAGGGTGACAAAATGATATGGATATCTGAAAAATTACCGTTCCAAGGTGATACATTGTATCCGCATAATCTGCGCTGCCACGTCCAAGAACACGTCCCTTTATCTGAACCATTTTGTAGCATAATTCTGTCATTCTAAAGAAAGTATAATAGAGAAAAGGAAAACTAATTTCAATTTGAGTCACAAAATGCATTTAAGATGAAAATCAGTAAAAAGATATCTAAGCATGTATACGTCTCTGTGTGATGCATATGTGTGGGTGCACGTGCACGCATGTGTATATAAAGGCATACCTACTTGAATATCTGATTCATACCTTTAAAGCACTCTGTCAAAGGAATTACCAAAAAAAAAAAAAAAAAAAAGAAGATATTTTAGATGAAGTTGTCATAAACTGTAAGTATCGAAGTATAAATAGGTAAATAAACATAGAGACTTAGGAGATGAATGCAATTGAGTTGAATTAATTAAATCTATCGTTGCACACCATAAAATTTAATGCCAAACATATATACAAGTTAATAATACTAATAAAATACGATAGACATGAAACAACTAGCAGTTGTACATGTTTAAGAAACAGTTGCAATGCATGTATAAATTTAATCTATCAAATTGTTGCCAGGCCATTTAGAATTAAGTACTTTGTGATTAAACAAGAGTATAAAAAATAATAATAGTATACTTTTAATTTTTACAGTTATTTAAAAAAAACAGAAAAGAAAAGAAAAATAGAAAGCTACTCAAACATGATGCTTCAATATGTTCTTTGGAATTCATATGAATTACAAGTTAAAATTTGACGAGATTCTCAACTACACATTCCCATCCCCAAATGAAAGGAGAATACATAATTTCTTGATTGGCATTAGAATGAAGCAGGGACACCAGAAAAGGACTAGCTTTTTTTAGTTTAACTAACAAACAACTAGCTATTTAGAAAGTCTAATACTGCAATTCTCTGACATCTAGTTGACATGGTAATCAGAGTAGGGAAACGATATTCCATCATGCTTATAGTGTATCAAACAATCCAAGTTATCCAATAATAACTAAGGAGCTGTCTCTCACAATATGATCCTGGTCTTCCAATTAAAACATTCCTTACTAGATAGAAGCAAACTGCAGTCTGCAACAAACTAGCAACAGTTGAACAGAACAAAAATTATAAGGAAAATTTCTCCTACACCAACTGTGATATCAATTTTTCCCAGAAATGCTGTGTTTCTTAATACCCTGAATTAGCTGCTGTTAACAAAGGAGGCCACAATAAATTGCGTATTTTTTGGTCTTTGCTCACAGTTCTCATGCCTGACACAACCCACCAGCTGGATCATATGATTAAAAACTCCGTATGCAAATCCACTAGATCCAAATTGATACAGATAGAAATATTGAGCATCAAAAAAGTTTCCAAGTCAATGAACCATATTCTCTTACCTCGTAGCACACCCGAGCCGCCTCCAACTTTCTCTGGACAAGATAGAACTGCCCGAGATTGTGCAGGGCAACTCCTACACTTTATTAATATGGATAAAATAGTTCAATGAACAATAAGAAATAAGATTAATAAGGCAGTTGCTTGCACCCATTTACAACTATTTTGGTACAGTATAAGAAACTACTGTATTATTAACATAAATGAAATCTGTCTGCTCATATAAAATCTGTGTTCAGGTACATCTACCTTCTTGAACAATAAAACTGGAAAATGGAGTATGTCAGGAAAACAGCACTAATTTCCTTAAGAGGATTGATTCCAAATATATCTCATGTTTGGACTAAGACCATCTCCATTGGACACCTTCAACCGTTTCAAAGATTTTGGACAAGAAAGTTGCAATGGGTTATTCCATTAGTTTGATTTTTCTAAATTTTAGGTTCCTTATCGATCATATTTGTCTTAATGGTTGGAAAATTAGGCAAGGTACAGCTGTCTGGTACAAAACAATCTTGCTAGCACCATTCACTGAAGAAGTAGCAGTGACAGGTTTTTGTATCTTAAACTTGTGAATTGGTTTATCAGGTTTCAACTTAAAGACAAACTTTGGAAAAGTTTGCAAGCTTCTCTGACATGTGTCCAATTTCAACAAGAACTTAATGTTTTCCAGATATGTAGAATTATATAAACTAAGTTGCGTAGGATTTTCAATCTCTCATCTTGGCTTTTATGTTTTCCTCTTATCTGATTAATTCCTTTTTTCTTCATATTCCTTGATATAAATTAAACCAGATCTGAAACCCAAGCAAAAAGGCAACTCCCAAATCTTAGTCTTTTCCTTCAAACCTACGTTGCATGCGCCTTAGTTTCTTCTACATCAAATCCTAACCTGAATTGACAGTTACAAGACTAAACAAAGCAGATTCTGTACCGTAGATTATGTATAATGTATGCCAACATAAACATGAATAATTACTAGAAAATTACTTACCTGTGCAAGTGTATCTGAACATGGCATCTTCATGAAATTTAAAATATTATATGAAAGCAAAATGTACAGAATAATATACTTGAGATATAATCCTGATGACATATGATCCTTATGTAAGTTTAAAAAGTAACGCGCTAGTTACCGTATATCTTCAGAGCCAAATGCCTCCTCTAATATGCGGATGGCATCTAAATACAAAGGTTCTGCCTTGTCAAATGCCTTTTTAACTCTGTAAAGCTCTGCCTAAAAAGGATGAAAGGGAAAAAAGTGGAAAAAAGTAAAGGGAACAAGGGAATGAATTTCTTAAACAGAAGAAGCTACATTGCAATGTAAATAAATAGATTTAGAGAAGAAAAAAGCAAGGAAAAGAGAAAAGCTTTTTATCTCAACTTCATGAGAAGAAAGAATTGACATCACTACTTTCATTAGGACAATGTGGACACCTAGAGTAAATATAAGACAACCAATGGTCTATTAAGCATTCCCAAAGGTGTGATGGGTCCACACTGTTTAATAGACGTGGGACCCACATAAACATACCAGTGATTGAAATTTTCAAGGTATTAAAAAATTTTGACTATGCAACATGCTTGAGAGAGACCACCTATGTCAAAAGCTTCCAGCCACAACAACATTACATACCAAACCAAATTCAACATTGGCATCGGTGTTATTCTCGAGCAATTACTCTAAGCAGAGAACAAATGAAACTGATGAAAGCAGATCCAATGTAGAAATATATATTGTGTCAAGCTAAAAAACCAAAACTAGTATTTTTTCCTTGTCCAATGTGGTACCTATATTAGTTTGGCTAAAGATATACATTTTGGTACAAGAGAATGGTTAGAATGTGGCCAAAACTAGTGCTCTTTTCTTGTCCAGTGTAGAAATAGATATACTTTTTAGTGTTTAATTCAAGTTTTAAGGTTAATTTGATGAAAGTTAATTGCTAATATGATTAGGTTAGAATTTTCATGGTTTGTTAATTGTGAATTTTTTTAATATTTGTCTAATTTGTTAAATATAGTTTGATTGATGTGATTTTTTAGGTTATAGGGTTGATTCAATGAAAGTTAATTGCTAATATTATTAACTAATTATGAATTTTCAACAAATTAACCCTAAAACTCGAATTAAACACTAAAAATTAAAATTATTACTTTTACTAGACCTGATCATGGGCCAGGCCACCAATTAAACCCAAAGGTATGCCTAAAAGTGGGAGGGTTTGGATAAAAGTATAGGCCCAAAAAATGAGCTTGAACAAGAAAATAAAGCCTCTTTTCTAAATGGGTCGAGCCTCGAGTAAAAATTTTTTAGCTCGGCCCGGCCCGAATTTGCCTAAATGTTTTTCTCACTGCTGTTTTGCTGTTGTTTGTTGGCATATTGATGTTGTTTTGCTTCCATTTTCCTATCATATCATTACTATTTTGTTATTATTGTTTGGATATTGTATAAATCTTGTTTTATTATTAATTTTGCTACTATTTTAGAGGAATTGCTTGCTAAGTTGCAACTATCTTAATGCTACTTAAGTATAAAGACTATTTTTTAATGTATTTTCAATTTGTTGGGAAACATTTATTTTAATGTTTTTAGTGTATTTGATGTATTATATTTTTAAATTTATTTTTATATAAAAAATTAATATATAAAAAGTTAATACGGGCTGGGCTCGGGTTTAGCATTTTTCAGTCAGACCAAGCTTGAGCAAAATTTTAGGCCCATTTTTGGGATGGGCCTGAGCCTAGAAAATGGGCCTACAATTTTGCAATGGCCCGGCCCATTATCAAGTCTAACTTTTAGGTACTAAAATGTATAACTTTTGTCAAATACAGGTGCCGCATTAGACAAAAAAATCAAAGGTACTACATTAGAAAAAAAGTGTCTAATTCGGAAATTAAATAATGCATTAAGCCTTAGAGATATTTCAAACCTTTCTCACCTAGAAGCAAGTTTTAAAATCAGTCAATGTCCTAAACAATAGAAATGTCACCAAAACCTCACTATCAAATTATACAAACAAGTAGATATATTTTGCATACCAAAAAAAATAGCTATGAATAAGTATACTTAAAGAATCAAAGATATATATATTTTTTAATTTGTGCAGTATTAGATATGTACTTGAAAGTATTGGAAGCATTAGGGTACTTCAATCATAAGATAAGATACAAATAGATAGTTTTTGGAGTATGTATGTTGCATCTACCATGATTATAGTCAAAGGCATTTGAGAAGTAGACTCACCAAATTGTTGCATGCAGATGCAACATGGGGATCTCTCTCCCCAAATCCTTCTTTAGCTTCCTGGATTGCAGAAAGGAAGAACTTTTCTGCCTCCTTTAGTTTTCCCTATTATTTATAAAAGGAAGAGGGAGAGAGCGCAAGTCAGAAACTAAAACAGAGAGATAAAAAGTAGAGCAAAAAATGCTTGCCTGCAGAAAATAATCCCTCCCATTATCTGTAAAAATCCTCCACTTAGATGTGTGTACATTGGATATAACAGAGCCATCCTCAATTTTACTTAATCCAGAAATGTTAACGCCTTGGACTTCACTCTCTGTATTTGTTTCATTTGAGCCATCGTCAGCAAAAATGGGGTGGACATTTATCCCCAAAATTATAGCTGCAAAGAAAACAGAGCCATCAACAAGAATTGTATAAGCAGTAATCAATTGTAAGACGATAACCAATCAAAGAAAAGATTGGAGATAGATTTAAAAGTAACTTTTAAAAAGCTAAGGCATTTTGTTTGGATGTTTAGCTATACATTAGAGGATTCAATGTGTTTTTTCTTGTTTTAGTTCAGCTCAAAAGCTCTATTACTTAAGAAAGAATAACAGTACCTTTGATCAAGAAGGATGCAAGGATCATAGTTTCAGCAATGAAGATGAATACCAAAAAAATGAAACGTGGATAGCGTACAGAAAAAGCACTGCAGCATGCAAGCTTCATTGCCTTTTTTTCAAGAATAGGAGCATGCAATTTTAAACCGAAAATACATGGAAAAAATGAGACATTAGTATGAACTAATATATCTTAAATGGTCAATAATTGAAGCTATACTGATCTAAGAAAAGCAATTAAATCATTTGATAGGAAAACGAATTTCAGTTAATTTTAGCAACATTTTGCTTTACATTTATTGCTTTGATTTGCACAATATATGTATCTCTAAGTGTCTGCATGGTTGGCTTCAAGTTCTAAAAGTTCTCTGCATTTGTTGTCTTTCTTTGCAATTACTCTCATTCTCTTCAAGCACCCAGCAGTCACAGCAAACCACTGACATCTATTCAGTGTCATTCCTCCTATCTTTCTTTGTCTCACTCCCATTTATTTTATACCCCTTTTTTCCCATTTCCAGCTGATCCCCTTCATCTTATTTTACCAGCACAACAAAGCTAAGATTTGAGCTTTCAATAATTTGTTTTTAAAATATGCTTAATTTCGGTTTTATTTACATGATTTGAGCTATGGCTTAATACAGACTTAGGATGAAGGTCTATTGATGAATGGACAAGCCCAAGGGTCATGACTTGTATGATCTATGGGTAGCAAGAACTCAAGAAATTTCTGAGGATTTTAAGATTTTCACAATGATCTTTAAGATGTTGATAGAGGAACCTGGATTTGTAGGTTAATTGAGTGTTTTATCTATGTATTTCAGTACTTGATCGCAGTGACACTTTTAGTGCCTCAACATTAATTCATATTAAATCATGTCTTCTTATTTAAATTATTTGTTAATGTCCACTCAATTGCTAACGATGTCAAATTATCACCATTGGCATTGCTAACATGGGCATTGACTTCGTTATTGTGTCTTTGAACAAACTGACATGGCATTTTCCCAAAATTTGGAAAGTCTGAAGATGACAAGGATTGTTTTTTTTTTTGGCCACTTGAACTATTTTTATTCTTCCCCTCTCAATTCGTCTTCAAGATTTTAAATTTGGGTTGTTTTGGGGGGGGGGGAGACAATAGTATGGGCACCAAATTTGGTAGCCATAACCAAATAGAAACCAGAATCAGATATGGAAACCATCTCCAGCAAAAATCAACGCAAACTACAATTTCCTGAAAAATTTTTAATACATTAGAAAAATCTATGATCAACTCAAAGAACAAGAAGGTTAAAACGTGATATCAAGATGTCAATATTCTTTGTTTGCATATCTATCCAGTGCACAATTCGAAACAAATACTCTTCAATAGAAAATAGTAAAAACCATTTTTTCTCAAATATATTAGACATGAGAAAGAGGAAGGCAGACAACAATATAGGTTAAGAAATTCTAGATTGAAACCCCGAGAAATTCTACATATGCTACAAAGAAATTCAACAACATTTTGAATTGTGAAAGACCAAAAAAATCAAAACACTTCGATAAAAAAGGGAGAAAACATCAAACTTTTCTGCAGTTCTATTTCTAACCCAAAAAATCAATAAGACAGTGCTTGAATTTTCAGGAATCATATTAAAATGATAACCAGATATCCAACAGGGAATAAAAGGATTTACAGAACATAGAAATACGCCCTATATGATCTAATGCAACAAGTCAATAGAAGGCAGCAGTATTGTAGCTCATCAACCGAGAATCCCATTGAAAAAAAGAAAGAAGAAAAACTGAGTCCTTTTTAAATGTTTGAGGGTGTGATTGAGGAGGAGTACAAGAACTTCAGTAGAAATGACAAAAGAAAAAATATACAGTGCAGAGATAAAGACTAGTATAGTAGGTAAGAAGGAAAATTTGATGAGAGAGAAAGTGAGAAGTTATACCAGCTTGAATAAATAGTATAGTCCATATAGGAGGATCAGCATAAGTCGTACTCCATGAACTTCCATTACCAAATTGATTGGGAAATTGGATTTTTCCTGCAATAATATCAAAATCGATGATATCAGGAAGAACTAGATAATATAACAGCTAAACATGAAAGACCATTACAGACAGAGTTAATTTGTAACTTATGCTACTCGGTTCACTATTTCCTCTTCGTCTTTTCCGAGGGAAGTCAACAAACATGAACATGGCTAAAAGGCAACACCATTTCTACTATCAAAAGTAAACTCAAGCATTTTGTTGCCAAAAAGTTTTACATTTTCTAAATTTGTTTGCTTTTGTATCCAAATTCACTTTTTTTTTCTTTTTGGTTCCTAAAGCAAGTAAGTAGCACAAGTAACAAACACTGGTACATAATAAACAAAAGATGATGAACAATTTGGGGAACAATCCAAATAATTAGCATTCTAATCTAAGAATTGGAACTCTCTCAAATTTAAAAGGATAATAAGGGCTTGATCAGATTCAATGTAGCGTCACTGAATCGAAATTGAATTCCGGAAAAATAGCGAAATTAACAGAAATGATCACAAATATTTAAAAATTGAGAAACATACTGGAAAGAGGGAACGGCAACGGGGTGGCGGTAGCCATTGAAGTTTTTGGAGGAGAAACAGAAGTGGAGATGGAATGAGAAGGGAGGCGAACTCTCCTTAGCAAACTAACGGCAGCTTTACGTAGATACATCTTCTGCTTTTGCAGTACGGCGGTTTTCTACCGTAGCCGATAACTAATAATAAAAGGAAAGGAAGGGGAAATTAAAGAAAGGAGATGAAAAGAAATAAAAGGAAAATAATGGAGAAGAGCGCGGTAAAGAGAAGAAAAGTGGGAAACCAAACCATAAAGAAGAGACTAAATTTAATGAATATTAATTAATGTGAGGCCTCCTTAAAAAATTAAAAATTTAGATGCCTTGAAAATTATAAGCTTTAATCATTTTTAGACTAAATAGTTAAAATTTAAATGTTACAATATGATTTAAGTTTTTATATTTATATATATTTAAAATTTAATTCACATTTTTTTAAGAATTTAATCTTTCTATTTTTTAATTTGATAATTTAGGTCTAATTGTTAGTACCAGTATAATTTTTCTATTAAATTTATTGATTTGGTATTTTAAAAATTTAAAAGAGTTACTCGCTTGATAATCATGTCATGAGAAATAGCATTATAATAGACTTGAATCTAACAATGTTAACAATTTTTTTTAATTTTACATCAACATTTTTTAAAGTCAACACTAATTTGATATAATTTATACTTGTTGAGGGTTAAAATTGTTATTGTGCCCATTTTAAGAGCTAGCATCATTAGCTCACTAAAGACTAAAATATGCAAAATTAAATAATTAAATGATAATCTTATAACTATTCATAGTAAGATGACAAAAAAAACTTACTAATAATTAAATAAATACTAATATAACTTGCTCATTTATTTAAGGCTTAATATAACATTGGCACCAGAACTTGATACTTTTTCCTAATTTGTTATTTGATCCAATTTGATACCTAAACTTACACTTTTTCTTAAGTTGATACTTAATCTTTTTAGAGTTCAATTTAGTACCTGAACTTGACTCTTGTTCCTAATTTGGTACCCAACCATTTTTTTTGTTTGATTTGGCACTTGTCAAATGTTTTGCAAATTACTCCAATATAATAAAAATATTTTTTTATAAGGTAGCAAAATAATCAATGTATGACCGACATATAATAGATAATATGATTTTTTTATATTTATATATTTAATTACTTTTAGTTTTATTTATTTAATTATTTTATTAATTGAAAATAATAAATTTCTTTTAATTTAGGGTTTTTGAAATATTTTTTTCTTATTTAATATTAATTCGTTAAGCATGGTTGAATATATTTTTTTTAACATGAATTTCCTCTAATGCTAAAAATATTTTTGTAGCATAAAAAAATTAACATCATTAGTATTTTGCATAATTTGTATAACATTTAATAAATTTATGTACCAAATTGAACATAAAAAAAGCTTAGGTACCAAATTAGAAAAAAAAACAAGTTCATGTACCAAATTGGGCCAAAAAAAGTTCAGGTACCAAATTGGGCCAAAAAAAGTTTAGATTCCAAATTAGAAAAAAATGTCAAATTCAAGTACTAAATGTTATATTAAGCTTTTATTTAATAGTATATAGATTAATTTCATCTGATCCTTTATAAAAAGGGACCTACCATGTAAATTCCCCGTTGAGAAAACCTTTACTTGATGGCCAATGCTCCGTTGTGTCCACTAGCAACACACTCCGAGATCCGAATTTGGTGCATCTCATTATCTAATTACTTGGGGATAATTTTTAATTAAAGTATAGACATTCGTGACTATTAAATTTTAAATATATAATTAATGAGAAAATTTTAATTAGCTTAATTGCAAAATTAAATTAACTTTACATATTTTATAAATTCTATATTGTTAATATTTTGACAAATTGGATTCAATAATATGTAATTATTTTTATATCAAATAAAGATTATTATTATTTTTTTTATAAAAACAGGAGTAGGAATTATTTAAGGACGGATCAACTCGATGTTATTCTCAACTAAAAAAATACTTAAAACATAATTATTTTAACACTGCACAAAGTAATTCAATTTTTAACTTACTAAAAATTTTATTATAATTTATTCATATAAATAAAAATTAAAAAATAAATATTATAAATATTATATTTTTATCAAAACCTTGATATTATAATTTAATTGGACATAATTTTACTATTTTATATCTATTTAATGATACTTTATATTCTAAAATATAATTAGAATTTTTTTATAAGAGATATATAATTAGAATTGGAACAAGAAAAAAATATATATAAAACTTAACATATTTTACATTTTGTTGTGCCATATAATATCAATATAATCGTTTTAATAAATATTCATTAAAAATAGGATAAACTGCATACAATATCACTAAATTATATGTACATTTACGTTTTGATTACTCAACTTCAAAAACTTACAAATTGATCTCTAAACTATTCGAAAGTTTTCATTTAATTCATTAGACTATTAAAATTGTAGTCGTATGATCTTCCCCATTTCCATTGTTTGTATCAAGTGAAAACTTTTCTTTCCCTCCTCTTTTGCAATTTAGTTTATTTCATGAAACAACTTTGATTGTCACAAATCTACGAATTAAAATCCAAATAGCTTTCTTCTTCGATCTCTGACACTAACTGTCAAATTGAATTAGATCCATGATATGTTCTTCTACTCATCAATAGATATTGATCAATCGTACTAATCGACGAATGGTCGCTTGAAGTTCACTAGCTAGATTTTAAAAAAAAACTAATAGCTCAGTGATTTAAATAAAAAACTTTGAATAGTTGTGACTTAAATAAAAACTTTTGAACAGTTCAATGACCATTTAACTTTTTGAAGTTGAGTGATCAAAATGTGAAATTGATAATAATTTAGTGACTTGAGTGGAATTTACCCTTAAAAAAATCATTCCGAACCATGTGACGTACAGATAACACACGTGTTTGAGTTGAATGTAATCAACTTAAAATAAAGTTTATTTATTTATTTAAAAAAATCCCAACAACCAACGAGGAAATATTATTCAAAATTCTACGTGTAATTGATGAGCTCATCTTCACTCTTCATTTCTATCTTTGATCTTTGAGGTTTTTCCTTAATTCTTCAACTTACATCAAAGCAATAACACATCAACAATGACGGAGCAAATGAACGGTGCGTCTGTAGACGAAAATAACTGTACCCAAAGTGAGGAAATGCTGCTCCATGAAGCTCTCCGCCGTTTGATTTCGACGATCATCTACCCCGATGGATCGTCATCGCCACCAGCTCCGCTTCTGCAGCGGATCAAGATCTCTGTTTCCGAGAATGGGCCTCGCCTTGGGGAAGCCTCTAGAAACACTAGCCGTACTGTTATACGGTGGACTCGTAGTGGCAGCCCCCTTCGTGCTCTTCTTGTCATCTCTGTGAGGGTTCTTTTTGTTTAATTTTTTCAAATTTCTTTGTTAAACGATTTCTTTCTGCCTTTCTTCTGCTTCAGAATTGATAATTGTTAAAGGAAAGAAAAAATTCTTAATCATCGCATTGCTTGACCAAAATCATGTGAAGTTTGTAATATTATTTCTATCTATTTGATTTACTGTTCTTACAAAAGTAGAGTAAGGTAGAAGAAATCCCTTGGTGAAATCATTTTAAGCAAGTTTTAAATTTTTGATGGTGTAATACATTTTTGGCATTCTTTTTTCGTTTTTAATCAAGTATGATTTTGTTTTAGAGCAATTGTTAAAGAAGCAGGAAGCAAGAACAACCTAGTTAAGCTTTAATGAGTATAATTTTGCCGGGCACTGGAAGATTTTCATCACTTGAGTGAGAGATAGTTAAATTGGCAGACTTGTAACACAATAGGACCACTTTTGATTTTGATAGGCACTGATTTCTTTGTGTGCATCGGTTCTTTTGCGTGAGTTGTGTGGAGAGAGAGGCTTGAATAGATGAAGCTATATTGTTTCCAACTATTGACGATACATATATATATATTTTCTCTTGAATAAGTAAAAGTAATGTTGTATGAAATAATGAAATGAGTGTTTGTTTATTTTGTCATGTCTCTTGAGGAAACATGTATTGCAGATGTTATCCTCTAAAGGGTTACAGTTGTGAGCGAAGGCCAGTGAACAATTACTTCCTGACTTCATTTAAGAATGTTCTATTGACTCATAAAGAAAACGCGTCATTTTAGGATCTTGGATGAGTCTTTCGTTTTTTACTTGGAAACATTAAATTCATAATGGTTGCATCCTATAGCTGAGTTACAGATTGTGGTATGAGTTTCAAATTGCTTTGTGCCTTCTGGACTTTATAATTTTTCTATGTTTGCTCTTACAACTATTTTTGTGCATCCCTTATACACCATGCTGCTCTTCTTTCTTGCCGCTTAAATTGATATCTAGTTATGATAAATAAGTGGTGTTTACTTTGATCACATTTGTTGGTTTGCTTTTTTTGCCTTGTGTCTGCTAGCTCCCTTAATTTACATTCTTCAGAATCCTGTAACTGTCCTTTTACCGATACTTCTGCAGGTTGGGTCCATTGCTTTTCTTACCTTGACAGGATTGCTTGTGTTTATGCTTTTCTTTCTAGCTGCAACTGTCAATGCCGTCATCATCTCTTCCCTCATTGCTTTGGCTGCTGCAGGAGGCTTCTTGGCTCTTTTCTTTGCCTGTGTAACAGTTTTTTATATTGGGGCCATATCGGTTGCTGCTTTTGTTATTTCAACTGCAACGATTTCAGTAATTATAGCTGGTCTTGTAGCTACAGGTATATCTTTTTAAGCATCTATTTTAGTTTTTACTTTGTTTCATTCTTATAGTTTTAAGATTATACTTGGTTAGAAGCTACAAGATGAAGTCTTTTTGTTTTTATCTTTTTATAGGGTTGAACTTTTTTATCTTTATAAATTTTTGCTGGAAACCATGTCCCTGAATGAATTTCAGTCCTTAAGGGTTATTTTAGATGGTAATCTGAATGAAGTTGCAACAAGTCGATGTATGCAGTATGTTGGGCTAAATCCATGATTTTCTCCTTGGAGTGTATCTGTGGGGTGGTCCTTTGGTGTCCCAAAGTTTTTATTTAGATATGTCACGGCCTATAAGTGGGGAACAGAATTTAGTTTTTATTTACATATCTGTGGGGTGGCCCTTTGGTGTCCCAGGGTAGAAAAAAGATATGTCACAGCCTATAAGTGGGGAACTGAATTTAGATTTTTACTCTGCACTTTCTATCATCACCATGAGTATGTTCGATAATTGGTTTCTCTCTCTCACTCTCTCTCTCTTGCCGTATGGCTTTGCCTAGCTTCTAGCACAAAATAATGACCCATATTCCTTTTACTGAAAGTGGGGAACTGAATTTAGATTTTTACTCTGCACTTTCTATCATCACCATGAGTATGTTCGTTAATTGGTTTCTCTCTCTCACTCTCTCTCTTGCCGTATGGCTTTGCCTAGCTTCTAGCACAAAATAATGACCTATATTCCTTTTACTGACCACGTTTGCTAAACCATGTGAGTGGTTTTTTGTGTGCGAGTTTGCATACCCTCATGCACAGTGGTTGCTGTATTTTTTCTTCTTTTTCCATTTCAGATTCATGCAATTATGGTGTTTCATGCCTTCCAAATTGGAAGGAATGGGATAAGATGTTTCAATGCCTAAGTTGATATACTTCCTAGTGCACATTAAATAGTTTTGTTATTGAGCGTATCTGCACTGTTTTCTCTCTTTTGTTCCAATTGCTGTCTTTCTGTGGCACTGTTATCATTTTCATTCTACTTTGGTAACCGTAAGTAATTATGTGTTTCATGTCTTTATAATTGCTATATCAAACTATCTCCCTGAAGCTTGAAATTCTTCTCAGTGAAAATCGATTTATGCTTTTTATTAAGCAACTTAATTTTTCTGGAGTACTGCTTCTCATCTGATACGTCAATATGAATCAGGTTGGGTTGGATTCTTTTGGGTTTTATGGTTGGGTACTAAGAAAAGTATGGACCTTGCAAAGCACTCCTTCAGCATGACTGGATCTGCTCTCTCAGCTTATTCTTCTGCTCGGCATGCTTATCGCCACCAGGAACTGGACAAAGTTTCAGACTGAAACACTTACTTGCTCATCATGTATATATATTGTCAGATGCAGTTGATTAATCATAGATAAAAGCCATGTCAATGTGTTTGACAATTTAGTTGGCTAGGCCGACTTGCAGTATATAGGATGCTTGGTTTTCTTGTTTATGTTCACTTCTATTTTAGTTAGCCTGTCTCGGGGTAAACAGAACCTTGGTATCGGAAGTGTCTGTCGGTGTTTGGAGTTCATTCTTTTTATGGATGAATGGTGTTGTATTTCTGTTCCTCTAGAACTTAAAATAGATGGTTGAGTTTTATGTATAAATAAAGACCGCAAAAATAGTTGTGCAATAACTTGTTTGAAAATAAGGCTATCTCCTTTTCTATTTGTACCCATTGTGTCTGTCGGTGTTTGGAGTTCATTCCTTTTATGGATGAATGGTGTTGTATTTCTGTTCCTTTTCTATTTGTACCCATTGTGCATCAACTTCACAGTAAATATAGTCCTACTTTTTACAGGAAAATATTTTACAGATTTTTTACATCAACACGTGTGTGCAAAAGATAGTGAATGCCAATGGTAAGATAACGTATGAGAAGGGGAAACCATCTCCTTTAACTAAAACTTAAAAGAGTGAGTACCGTAGCTAGAGCCTGACCACGGAAACCAATGCATTAATTAATTACTA
This sequence comes from Gossypium hirsutum, assembly GCF_007990345.1. Lineage (NCBI taxonomy): Eukaryota > Viridiplantae > Streptophyta > Magnoliopsida > Malvales > Malvaceae > Gossypium > Gossypium hirsutum. The sequence goes on from NC_053430.1 coordinate 10,698,814, forward strand.
CACATGGGCTAGGAATTCTTTTTTAATATAAAAAACAATACAAAGTTTGTTAAAGTTGAATACCTTTTTATCCTAATAGTTATAGTTTATAATTAAGTTGAATGTTTTTTATTATTTGAATTTAATTCGAATGATATACTTTAAAAACCCCCCAACAACCGAAATTGATTCAAATCATATTATTTGGTTCAATTTTATTCAATTTGGTTTGATTATTATTTAAATATATTTGATTTGATAATTGAACCGTATCCAATTTATAATATAGAATAAATAAATTATATTTAAATTAGCTAAAAATCTTTAACATACTATAAATAACAATTTTTAAATAATCTTAAAACCAATAATATTACACGATAATCATAATTTTTTTCCCAAAAGCAGCATCACCGTGCTTAATTTTTTGGTGCTACTGCTAATATGAATATTGACCATAATAACTAAGATTTGAAATGGAAGTTAAGTTCGATTTCATTGTTGCAGTGATCCCATTCATTAATTTAATTCCTCGCGAATCAAACATGGCGGAAGAGGTAGGAAAAAAAATCAAATGTGCCTAAAAATTCCGAACAACTACCGGTTGGGCGGTCAATTTCGTTGGTTCGGTTACCCACGGAAGGTGCGGACCGTGGAGTGCTTCTCACTCTTCATATTATAGTCTTTTTACTTTTACTAGCCTATTTCGAGTCTATTATTTAACACTGTCTCCAAATTAATCTCTCTTTTTCTCTATATAACATATCTTACAAAATTCAAGATTTAAACCGGTTTCCGATCTCATTCAAATCCTTAATAACCGGCGATCAAAATGGATAGAATAAGGGCGTTTTTGGTAGCCGTGGCGATTGTCACCTTATGCGGCGTACCTCAGGTCAGATCCACCGCTTCCGATCATCGTTACAAAGCTGGTGATGAAGTTCCTCTTTATGCTAATAAAGTAGGTCCTTATCACAATCCCAGGTATTCTTTCATCCTTTTTTGCTTTCCGATCTCAACTCAACTTTCGTTTTCCGTTAACTTTTTTGTTTAATTCACAGTGAGACCTACCGTTACTTCGATTTTCCGTTCTGTTCCTCAGGTTTGATTTTACTTCGTGTCGATTTCTATTTTATGATTTTTTTTTACTTTAAATTGAGTGATTTGAGGGTTTGCTGTGTACTTTCAGCTCCCGTGAAGGAGAAGAAGGAAGCTTTGGGTGAAGTATTGAATGGCGATCGACTAGTGAGTGCGCCTTATAAACTTGAGTTTTTGACGGAGAAAGAGGCTGAAATTGCTTGTAAAAGGAAGCTTACGAGGGATGAAGTGGTCAAGTTCCGAAAAGCTGTCTCGAAAGACTATTACTTCCAGATGTACTACGATGACCTTCCCATTTGGGGGTTCTTGGGGAAAGTTGAAAAGGAAGGGAAGACCGATCCAGCTGATTACAAATATTACCTCTTTAAGCATCTCGTTTTTGAGATCCATCATAACAAGGATCGCGTCATTGAGGTCACTGTTCGATCTGATCCCAACGCCCTTGTGGATCTCACTGAAGATGAACCAGTTGATGTGGATTTTATGTACACTGTTAAATGGAAGGAAACCAACACTCCTTTTGAGAAACGGATGGACAAGTACTCGCTATCTTCTTCCTTGCCACACCATTTGGAAATCCACTGGTTCTCAATCATCAACTCATGTGTCACCGTTTTGCTATTGACTGGTTTCCTGGCCACCATTCTTATGCGAGTCCTTAAGAATGATTTCATTAAGTATGAATGGTTTCCATCTGTTTTTCATGCATGGAAAATTCCATATCTAATTCGATGTATACTTGGTTTTATTTCTCAATTCCTGTATTCCTTATTTAATAGGTATGCACATGACGAGGAATCGGCAGATGACCAGGAGGAGTCTGGGTGGAAGTATATTCATGGTGATGTGTTCAGATACCCCAAGCACAAGTCCTTGTTTGCCGCCGCCCTTGGTTCTGGCACCCAGCTCTTCACTCTGTGAGTATCATCTTACATAGTTAATTGGCTCTTAGTTTCCAAGCAATCTGCAGTCTGTTGACTGTTATTCATTTGCATCCTTTTCCAGTACAAGTTTCATTTTTATCCTTGCTCTGGTTGGGGTCTTTTATCCATATAATCGAGGAGCTCTTTTCACTGCTCTGGTCGTCATTTATGCCCTTACATCTGGCATTGCTGGGTACACTGCAGCTTCTTTCTATTGCCAGCTAGAAGGAACAAATTGGGTATGTAATTCCTGTCTTTCTTACTGTTTCCTGTATGTGATATTGTATTGCTTAAATACAAATATCTTGTTAGTCAAAATTCTGATGACTGTTCCCACTTCCCACCCTTTTTCATGACAGGTGAGAAACTTATTACTAACCGGAAGCTTGTTTTGCGGACCTCTTTTTGTCACATTTTGCTTTCTTAATACTGTCGCAATTGCTTATAAAGCCACAGCAGCATTGCCATTTGGAACCATTGTGGTGATTTTTCTCATATGGGCTCTGGTCACTTCACCTTTATTAGTATTAGGAGGTATTGCTGGGAAGAATAGTAAGGCGGATTTTCAAGCCCCTTGTCGCACCACAAAATATCCTAGAGAGATCCCACCATTGCCTTGGTACCGGAAAACTATTCCTCAGATGGCAATGGCAGGTTTCTTGCCATTCAGTGCTATCTATATTGAACTTTACTACATATTTGCCAGCGTGTGGGGACATAGGATCTACACCATATACAGCATCCTGTTTATTGTCTTTATCATTCTCTTGATTGTCACTGCTTTTATCACTGTGGCTTTGACTTATTTTCAACTTGCTGCTGAAGACCATGAGTGGTGGTGGAGGTATGTCGTTTTTAGCTTTCTGATATGCATATACTAAGCAAACACATGCATTTGGAAATCACGCCCAAACAACATATATTGACATGTAGATGCATGGCTGCTTGAAGAACATTTTTAAAATTTCTCATATTATTCTTCTGGGGAGCTCAAGTATTTTGTGTTTGTTTGTTTGTTCATTGGTTGTTGTCTACGTGGCATGTTTATCTTTGACTTATAATATGCACAACTTTTTCTAATATTGATGGATTGCCAATATTCATGCTGTAATATTCTTCTCTAATCTAGAATTTTGAATCATGATCTCCGTTTATACAATTCCAAACAAAATATGAGAATCCTGACTAGTTTATCTATCAGTCTTGGATCATTTGTTGAATTATTAATATGAATCATTTTATGGGTAGCCGACATGCAAATACCATGTGAGGCATGTCTCATTTCCGATAATCAGCTGGTCTTAATTGATGTTTTCTTTGGTCTATCAGGTCCTTCCTTTGTGGTGGGTCTACCGGGCTGTTCATATACGCCTACTGTTTGTATTATTACAATGCACGGTCAGACATGTCAGGCTTCATGCAAACTTCGTTCTTCTTTGGGTACATGGCCTGCATTTGCTATGGCTTTTTCCTCATGCTTGGGGCTATTGGCTTCCGTGCATCTCTGCTCTTTGTTCGACACATTTACCGTTCTATCAAGTGTGAGTAGGAAGTTGGATGGTCTTCCCTTTTCACAAGAAGTAAGCATACCTTTGCTTTATCAGAACCAGTTGATAGGTAGTTTATCAAAAGATTCTACGACGATGATTACGAAAAGAGCAGACTGGAAGCGCATGGGTGCTTTGGGCTGCTTTGGCAGTGTTGTATGAAATATGAACCATTCTAAACCATAGTTGATGCCAACAAAAACTTTGCATTCCTCACTTCACCATTCCCATTTTGTTTACAATTATTATTATTTTTGTTGGAGTGAAAACATGTTGAATATTGAGATGCATACTTCTAGGACGAGCTTTTGTTATTACGCGGTCATTTTCATGTTGTTAGCTCTAAAAACAATAACATATATCTACATTTTGCAATCAATTCGTCGCATTTTGTGTTGGGTCGATTTGGTATTGTGTTCTAAAATTTCAGATTCAACTTTTGTGAAAGAAAAAAAAAGTGTTGAAAGTGAATATATCTTAGTCTGATCTGTTTTGATTTCGAAATAATTGAACTAAATGCTAAAATCGAATATCAAATATCTTAAAATAATAATAGTAATAATAATAATAATAATTCTAGTGAATGGAGTTCACATTTTAGTAATTTGCATATGAAATCAATGCAACTTTTTGAGTACCATCTTCCCCAACAAGAAGTGACTATGTCATAGATCAAAAGTTTGAATCTCATTAATCTCATCAAGGTGAGACGTTCAAATCGTTTGAACGTCTTGGTAGGTGATTGAACACCCACGTATAGTCAAGGTGTTCATGGCATGTTAACTCTTTGGCAGAGCACGAGGCAAAATATTATTCGGGAGACAATATCTTCAATTGTTTGGAATTCGATTGGTTACCTAACGGACAGCACATTAGAGAAGTCGTTCAAAGGAGTCAATCCCAGCTCAATTGTGCATTCTCATGAACCATGCAACTAGGTCAAGCTTGTTGGGTTGATTTAGTTAAAGAGTTTGGTGTTCCTAAGTAAAATTTCAATTTCAACTTTTGAAAATGAAAAAGTAAATGTTGATAGTGAATTTTCTCTTACTTTAATTTATCTTGATTTTGAAATAATTGAATTCATTGTCAAAATCAAATATCAAATGTCTTAAACAATAATAATTTTAGTGAATGGAATTCACATTTTGGCAAATTGTACAAGAAATCAATACAAATTTTTTGCAAATTTGAAATCCAAATTACGATTGAAAATGATAAAGTTTTTCAAAATACAAATCACTGTACAGAAAACTCTCAACAAATACACAATCAATGGCCCATTTCCCTGGCAGGATTAAGAATTTTGTGGACTTTTTTAAGTACCATCTTCTTCAACAAGTGATATATATGCTATATAGGTTAGGGTTCGCAACCCATCATGGACGAGATGCTCATATTGTTTTGGTATGTGGCTATATATCCATGTAGGTGAGGCATTTTTAATTTTGTACACCAAAATTTTAGGGTAATTGTTAATGGTACACTAATTCTTAGTAGAGTACGAGAGACAAAATCCTCGTTAAAAATTAGTCAATTATTTAATAGATAACACTTTAAAAATTTATTTTGAAAGAGCCCATCCCTCAACAATCTTAATTATGCATTCTCATGAACCATGCAACTAAATCAAGCTGCATGCCTTCATCAGCTTCAAATCGGCATCATCTATGTATACAAACAAAAATCTATAACACCACCATTATAGTATATTCCACTTTGTTTACAGTCGATTTTTACGGTTCTCCAATAAAAAATATTTAATTTATACATTAATGAATTTTGTGTCTATCATTTAATTTAGCTTATGTCACTAAACTCGTTCCACTATCGCAATAAATTACTTTGAAGTTTTACATTGTGGGAGAATCTTATACAACAATATAAAAGATTTCAGATTTGCTTAGCACAATACTAGCAACTGGAAAAAAAAATTATAAAACTTATACAATGCAGAAGTTAATTATGTGTATTTATTTTATATTTTAAAATAATTTAAATTTATTAAAAAATTATAATAGGATTATAAAAGGAAATTTAAAAAATAAAATTGTAATAAAATGTAAATATATAATTAATAATTGATAATCTTATAAAATAGATTATCTGATAGTATAGTTTTGATGATAAACATGATGAAATAAATAAATTTGTCAAATATATAATCCATTTGAGAGAATAATAATAAAATTAGCCGAAAAAACAAGAAAGTAATAATAAAAATTAAGAGTAAACCTGAAAAATAATAATAAATTCAAGAAAATTGTTTCCTTTCGACACCTTCAAAATTCAAATTTAAAATAATTACGTAAAAGAATATAAAAAAATTACTAAATGTGATGATTTTATAGGGCAATAAAATTAGTATTTATTTAGCTATATAAAATTCTCTAATACCATTATTATAATATATTCCAATTTGTTTACAAATGATTTCTCTGATACATCAATTGACTATCATTTAATTTTGTGGAACACAATAAATTACGTGCTGATACAACTTTATCCAACAACATAAAAAATTCCAAATTTGCTTAACACATCACTACCAACCATGTGAGATTAATTTTACGTTCTAAAATAATTTATAATTTATGGTAAAAAAAATATAATAAGATTATGAGAAGGAAAATTTAAAAAATAAAACTGTGATCAATTGTGAATATATAAATAATGATTAATAATTTATAATGTAAATATTCTCAAGTTTTGGTGAAATAATTAAATTTGACAGAAGAAGAATAAAATTAGCCGAAAAAGAAGAAAACAAATTTCAAAATTAGAGTCAATTGGAAAGGATAATAAACTCAAGAAAATTCTTTATATTCTATTTTTAAAAATATAATAAAGCTCCTACACCACATCTCACAATAAAATTAGTATTGAAGTTTCCAAATATATACACCAACAACCCATTAGATTACATTATTTTGAAATATAAACCCACTACCATAAATTTATAAATATTTTTTTTCCATTAAAACATATTTTGGCTAAATAATCAGTAACTCGATTATTTTTTTTAGAGACATATTTTAAAATTCAATAATTTTTATGTGCCAAAATCTAATCAATCTATTTAATTAAAGCAGAATTTGAAACTGTTAATGAACTATCTTGGATACCTTTAATCAACTACAAATTGTCAGAATGAATCACTACTTTGTTATAATTATGCCGTTAAAGAAGGACCAACCCATCCAAAATATCCCATAATTCATCATAAAAAATCAAACATTTTCCCAAATGCTTGTTATACCCAAGGATATATTCCCCATTTCCATTTCGTAACACTCCACCGGCCCCACTGAACCTTGAATCCAGTTTTACCATTCCGTCGGTACTTAAATGAATCCAATTTCCTGACTGAAACTATTCTCGTGCTTATGAATTGACATGTATTATTTCGCCCAACTATGCTTTGTCAATCTCAAAGGGGTTCCAAGATACAACTTAGAAAATATATTTTTTTTTGCTATCTTTAAACTAAGTTTATGGCACCAAACTCATGCCATTAACGCAAAAAATTACCTTAAAATTGGAAAATATTATCCAAATTTTAGATTTGCTTAGCGCAACACTAACAGTAGTTTCCTTTTTAAGGTGTTTAATATCTTCCTTGAAAAATCAATTGTAAAAATGGTTAAAATAAAATAAAAGAATTACCATAACTGAAGATTAATTGATTGTTTTTGGTGAGTCCTTTAATTTAGTTGATATCACTAAAGTAATGCCATTAACACAGCAATTTACCTTGAATTTTTACACAGCCGAGAATCCAGATTTGCAACATTAACAACTCTAATATTTTATAAAAAGCCAAGCTTATTGTTGTACGGTTGCTTTCAGGTGTAGTAGTCTTTATTCCCAAGGCAATTAAAGAGAAAGAAAGGCCATTTCACCGGTTGTGTTTACTGTAGTATCGTGAAATACCCAGATCTGTTATCGAGGAAAAAACAAACAAAAAAATATGATGAAAATTAGAGTATGTTGATGATGATGTTAGGGGCGGTGCAATTAGGGGCTGCGGCGGCGTGCGTGGTGGTTTTAGTTCCAATGGGAATGGCTGGTTGGCACTTGAGTCGTAACAAGATGCTCTTTTTCAGTGGTGCCCTTTTCATTTCTCTCGCCATTTGTGTTCATTTAACTCCTTATTTCCCTTCGGTTCCCGATTTCGTCACATCCGTTTCTTCCGCCGTTGTTTTCGATCACCGTTCTTCTTGTATCAATTTAGTCAACGAGATTTCTTGGGAAGTCAAGCCCAACGCTTCTTTTCATCATTTCAACAACACCCAGAATTCCTCTTCCATTGCTGATTTTTACGATAAGCGTTGGGATTGGTCCGATTCTTATAAGCTTAAAGCTTGTGAGTTTACGAAATTGTCTAAATCCGATGCTTCTGACTTGCTGAACGGCTCTTGGGTGGTCATCGCCGGTGATTCACAAGCACGGTTGTTCACCCTCTCTTTGTTAAATCTGATTTTGGGTCCTCAATCTCAAAGCATGGATTCAGTTCGAGCTGATTTGTTCAAAAGGCATAGCGATTACAGCGTTTTAGTTAACGAAACCGGTATGAAATTGGATTTCATTTGGGCACCTTATGTTATGAATTTGACCAATTTGGTGATGAATTTTAAGACCCAAAAGAATTGCCCTGATGTTATGATCATGGGTGCTGGTCTTTGGCACATGCTTCATTTCACCAATGCATCAGATTATGATCTGCACTTGCGTATATTAAAAACTCAAGCAGTTTCCTTGTTGCCATTTTCAACTGAGTTAGCCATGAATGAACCGGTAACTGGCTCAGTCCCCATCAAGTCATCCCACCTGTTTTGGCTCGGGATGCCGGTGCTGATCAATGGGATGTTGAACACAGAGGAGAAGAGGGCGAAGATGAATGATGCAATGTGGCATGCCTATGATAAAGCACTCGGTGATAGTAAGCTTTTACGCCAAACCGGTGGCCCTCTGTTTTTGTTGGATTTTCAGTCATTAACTTGGAATTGTGGCCCGCATTGTACATCTGATGGCATGCATTATGATAGAGCTATCTATGAAGCTGCTGTTCAGATTATGCTAAATACATTGCTTATTGAATCGCATCAAACTCTTTGATTACTCTTAAATCCTGTTAGCTGTTTTTTCATTATACCTATTATTTTACAGCAACCTTGAGAAAGAAAGAAGAGGCTTGATTCTTGCCAGTTTTTTCCCTTGATTTGGATTAACACACAAGTATGCTTTTTTTGTATGACAATTTTTTTTTACATGTTTGAAAACCAAACATTCATTTGTTTGTATACTATAGCTTCATCACACTTTGATTGATTCAAATCTAAATTTTTGTGAACAAATTTTATTGTTGTACAATATTAGTTGCATCTTCTAGTGCCGTTTTTTTTTTTGCAATATATAACTGCAATTGAGTATAGATTGAAAATCGAGTCTATAGCTGTGTACCTTTATTTGAAGAAGCAATTTGATTGTCAAGAGCTGTTATAAGTACCTAGGGGCAGTATAATTAAGAAAGATAGGAGAAATTAATGGAGATGTTAACTATAGGGTTAAAGGTGGAGACTTGTGACAAAAGAACCCTGCTTTGCTATACGGTAGGGAATGTTGCGGTAACAAGAAGCAATATATACAAAACACCAGTCTAGCCGAGACACAAATGTTAAGATAGATGTATGATAAGACTAAGGATGTAGTTAGATATGATGATATTCATCTCAAAGTTGAGTAAGGTGATAGAAAACCATTTACATTGGTTTGGCGATATAAGGCACGGATCGAGGGATGCATGTGTTTGAAAGATCGAGTAAATTGACATTACACAAGATCGATTATAGGTAAGAAGATGGTGGTGGATAAGAATGATTGGAGTAGCAGGATTCATTTGTCATGTACCTGACATAAAAAGCTTTTTATGCTTGATTTTTTATTTAATGTCATAGGTTTCCTAAATTGTGTTATGTTATTTGTATTACATTTTTAGAAGGAAGGTTCATGGATGTGTAGATAGTGTGGTATCTTGTATGTGTTTCTTGTGATTATACTTGAAATCCCCTTTTATGTGTTAGTTATGCAGATATGTATTGCGGGACACTCCAGCATTCTTTTCTGTTGCAATAAATGCTTGCATGTGTTAGGTAGAAGTGATTCCCATTCACCTAAGTATCCAAAATAGTAAAAAGAATAACAGCTGCAGTGAATTGTGCATGTTTGGAAATTTGTCTGAGATGTACAATCTCCAGTCATCGTAGTGTTGTCATATTGCAGTTTATTGACTAAAGAGCTTTGAAGGCAATTTGTGAAGCTAAGTTTGCATATATCACCATGGTTCACATGGTCTTCATTAAGTCAAATACAATTTCTTGTTAATCATCCAATATATTTATTTTTTACATTAAATTAGTTCACTAGTTCAACCAGAAGCATCTATTTTGTGAAACCTCATAGAACTACGAAAAAATGGAAATTTTGGGCAAAATTGATATATCCTGCTATTTTAAGTCCTTACACACAATAAAAAAGTCGCCAATTCTACCCTTCCATTTCCATCCCCAATCAGTACAAAACAACAGATAAACAAAAAGAAAGAAAAGAATAGGACAGTCTGGTCTATATATATAAAATAAATAATACCCAACATTACATTGTGTTGATGATGATGCTTTTCTTTCATCTTAGACCTCGAATTGCTTTCCTTCAAAAGTTTGGCCAAAGTTCCAATTTTTAGGAGCAACATTGTAAGATGTAAGTGTAAGACCATCACTATTAGTGACCTCAAATGAAAGTGGTTGATTCCTTAGATCAGAATTTATATGCCAATTTTGTCCCCAATTCCGACCCATCGGTAACCACCCTGTTCTTGAGCCTTTAATCTTAACTGCAACTATGTCACCAGCGCCTCCAACATTGCTGATGAGAACTGACACGAAGATCCCTGAGCCATCAATGGTGAATCGTACACCTCCTTCTCTTCTGCACTTTATCCTGTTTTAAGACAAATGAGACAGAATTTAAGTTGTTTTGTCCCAACAAATCCAACAATGTAAGAAACCCAGATTTGTATACCTTCGATACTGGACAGGCATGTTACCAGCTTTCCAAATAGCAATCTTTTCAAAAGCTTCAATGGGAAGTACAAAGTGTTTGTTAGGAGGATTACAACGCCCACCGCCTTCCGCCGTGAACCCATAATTTGGAGCACAGAAATTAGTGGCGGTGACAATGTAAGATGTCCCAGGTATGCACCACCGCAGGTCGTCCACACACCTTAACTCGAAACAAGCACCGCAGATCTGTCCACGCTGAAACAAAGCTTCACTTAAACCCACAGTCGCCATACCGTACCCAGCCTTGACTAGGTCTCCATACCCACAAGCACCGCCGACGGCGTCGCGAGGATCCGATGCGGCATAGTAAGTGGCGCGTGCGGAGTGCCAGACGGTGGACTGTGGCGCCGGTGGGGAAGAAGAGAAGGAGGAGGAAGAGTAATGGGAAGTGACAGTAGAGATGAGCGAGAGAAGAAGAGCTGCAGTTGCAGTTATAGAAGATAGGTTCGACATTTTGTTTAGAGACAAAACAAAGGAAAGAGACAGTAAACTAAAGAACAGAGGAAAGTTAAAGAGCTTAATTAGATTGGTGTCTGAAAAATAACATGTAGCGGAATCGATTCCATCTTTTTCATCAAAATGTGAACTTGCCATTGCATTCTTCACTGTGCAAATAAATAATTATTATTGCTCAACTTTTCTCCGGCTCTTCTTTTCTTGTTTTTGGGCCCTCTTTTTTATTTACTCAAAAAGCGTTGGGGTTGTGCATTATGATTCAGTTTCTTAAATCAAGGGCTAATTCTTCAACTATGACTTAATTATTAATAAATTTTGTTAGTGCGAATTGGTTTTGTTTTTTGATTTATCAACTTCCTGATTGCTCCTCATATTTCTTACATTCCAATTTAAATATTCTACTCAATACATATTAATTTATTTTTGGATAAATCGTATTGATAATTATCTAACTATTATTAAATTTTTTCGGTCATCCAATTATAAAAAATTATAAATGAATTTTTTTTATTGTCCGCCATTAAATTACTACCAAAAAGATAATTTGGTAATTTTTAAAATTTATATAATATCAACTTTAACTCTTAACATTTATACATTATGTCAATTTAGTATTTGATTCTAAACAATTTAACCCTCAAAATTTATACATTGTGTAATTTGGTCTTTTTGTAGTTTTGCTTCTTATTTTTTCGTGAGAGAAAAGATTACTATTATTATTTGGGATTTTTTTGTATTTTTATTTTTAGTATATTTTAGATCAAATTTAGTTGCTAAGTTTGTTTTTTAGCTTTTTAAGCAAAAAGAAGAAGAAGAAGAAGAAGAAGACAAAACTATAAAAAGGACTAAATTATACTATGTATAAATTTTGAGAGTTAATTTATTTAGAATTAAGATTAAATTGATATAACATATAAATGTTAAAAGGGCTAAAGTTATTGTATATCAAATTTAAAAGGCATCACATCATCTTCCTATTAACTATTTACCTCAAGTGACCAAGAAAAAAATTAAATAGTTGAATAATCATTTTATAATTTTTCATAATTAAATAAAAAACTGATCATCAATTGCGTAATTAGCAATGAAGTTTACCTTTAATCTCTTGAGATGCCATTCAAATAAATCCTAAATTCTATTATCCAATGTAATAAAAACATTATTGGAATGAAATATATTATTTGACTCGGTCAAATCAATGATAAAAAACCAGAAGCTCATTTGCTGAAAGCTCAACATTGCTAAAACTTGTAGCAAATCCATTAAAGTTATAATAAAATCAGTGGCCTCAAAGTACTTTTTATTATTATCTTATTTTGAAACAACTTATTACATGATGATTAATAATGTAACAATAATCTCCAAATGAAACAAATAAACATCCACCATTGCAGATCAGTGTTGATAAATATACAGCTGTGTACGTTGATTAAGCTCCGAACAACCTGGAGACCATCGTTAAATGCTTTCAGTGAGTTTTCATACATTACAGAATATGGAAACATAATAATCCAAAAAAAGAAAACATCATTTCTACCTTTGAAGTCGTGACTGCGATCGCTTGGTGCTGCATAAATGGAACATGTGTAGATTTGTTAATTGGTTTTTTTCCCAGAAATCTTTAATAGTAGAAATTATATTACTCAGACTCGGGTTTTAAAAAAAAGGGTTTTTAATGGAAGTTAGACATGCCTCGGTGTAGGTTGTGGTTTGGCTGCTGGCTTTGAGTCTGGTTGCTGAGTTTCATCACTTGCTAAAGGAACATTTTTTACCTGTAAAATGTTTTTTTAATATTAATAAACAGATATAAAATCAAAGCAATGAAAGGTGAACCAGCAATAGAGAAAGATATATATATATACCAGATTCCTGAACATTAGATTATAAAATGCTTGAATGTATCTCTGTTTAGCTTGTTTCTGATCTTTGTTCAATTGTTTCCAAAACCTATACATGCATCCCATATTCAATACCTTGTTTGCATATATTTTCCAGGTATAGCTACAAGCCAAAAAAAAAAACCAAGTCAGCGCTTTAATATTGCAAAAGAAATGAGCAGCCATGGTTGTAACTTGTTTTATTACCATTCATTTATGCGTTTCAATCCATCGGCTGAGAACTGATTCCAATATGCAGGATTGGTTTTGCATTTCTCAAAGAAATCAGCAATTTTGTTGCTTGATTCATCTCCATTTGTGGGATTAATATGGAAACCGGAAACTCCGTCCACGATGATCTCGGCAGGGCCTCCTTGATTGGTTGCGAAGGTCGGCAAACCGCAGTTCATTGCTTCGATCACTGTAAGACCGAATGCTTCATATAAAGCTGGCTGAACAAATGCACCCTTTGTATCGGCAATGCAACGGTAGAGTTCGCCGTTTCGGTTACGGTCTGTCTGCGCGGCTATCCATCGGATTTGGCCCTTGAGTTGGTATTTCTCTATGAGTGCGTGCATCTTTTTTATTTCAGCCACTTCTTCTCTATCTTTTGATTTAGAGGGATTAAAGAAGGCTCCTACTATTACAAGGTTGACCAAGCTTCTTAGCCTTTTGTTTTTACCGTACCATTCAGTTAATCCAGTCAAGTTCTTCACTGTATCCAGTCTTGCCATTGAGAAAATTATAGGTTTCTTCCTGTCTGCTAGATAACCACTGTTTTGAAGCAAAATAATTCAGTAAGATGTTGAATAATCCCAAGTGATTTGAAGCAAAATATAATTCAATAGACCTTCACTTACATGTGTTCATCATTATCCACTTTACTGTACAGAAGTTCTTCAATTGCAGGATGAAATGATGTGAATCGTTTTCCGGTCTCCGTATACGGGAAATACACAGATTGATCGGCACCGGGAGCAGCGATGTTGAACTTAGGGTCATAAACATTGATGCCTGAAACAACTCTACAGAGCCCTGGGAGTGTAAATGCAGCATGGCTCTCATATTGTCCAGGTCTCTCTTTGCTGCAAACAACATGATTGAATTCAATGTCACAAATCATGGTAAAATAAGTTACAAGTGAGCAATATTGGATCTGGTACTTCAAGAAAAATGAACAGTTGGAGTTCGATATGGCTAATTCTCTAACCTCCCTGCAATCTCCTGGTATGTGCTTGCTATAATGAAATCTGCAGCATTCATTGCAATTGTATCAGCAATGAATTGACATGAAAAATGATACTTTGGGTCAAGTTCCTTCCACTTGATGTCTGAATCCTCGTATTTCGTCTTCTCTAAAGCATGCGCAATCGTAGCCTACATAGAAATACTTGTTAGAAATTAGCATGTGTGTGTGTGTGTGTGTGTGTGTAATTTCAACAGACACCTGTGTTATCCCGAGTTTGCTAGCTACTAGAGATGATACTAAGTTCCCATCAGTGTAGTTTCCAATAATAAGGTCTGGTTTACCCTCCATTGCATCCAAGATCTTGGATGTAACATCCTAATGATATCCAAATAAAAGTGGGTAGTTAGTAAGACCAAAATGGAAGCAGATGGATGAGTAGAGAGATCTACACATGCCTGAGCAAACGTCTCAAGATAAGGATAAATGTCGAAACGCGAAACCCATCGGCGTAGGATACCAGTTTCAGTCTTGAAAGGCACTCGGAGGATCTGACTGTATTTGGTGCCGATGACGGGCTCCCACTCTTGGTTGCACTTAGTTCCTCGGGCATCAGGTATGAGTCTTGTGACCTATTATGCTTAAATATTACCATTCATCAAGCACCATTCAGGCTAGAAACTAACTGTAAATTGCTACTATTGGGGAGAAATTTGTATTCACCACTAAGATTTGAGGCTTAATATTGAGGCCTTGGGATTTGATTTTGAGAACCAATTCTTCCTCCATGGCCCTCACTTGATCCAAAATATAAACAACCTGTCCACCAGTGTCTGGCAAACCAAGCACATCTGATTGTCCAAAATATCCATGAGGAGAGAAGATTACAACCTTGAATATGGTGGGAAGTTTGCTAAAAAGCTTCTCCAAATTCTGTGGATCAGGTGCTTGCAACACTTCCGAGAGTGACCGTATCGTTTCATGCACTCTTTCAACCGTGTCACCCCACCCTCTCTCGAATCCCCACTCCTTGAACCTGCAACAAAATTTAAACACATACTAAGCAATCATCAAGCATGATAGAACCATATCTTTTTCTATTCTGTTTTTACCTTAGCTCAATACTCTGGTATGGGGTATCCCGAGGAAGATCTGAGAGGGAAACTTCAGCTACTATAAGAGCCAATTGAAGCTTTGCTGCTGTGTTAAGTATCTCGTTTATCATAAGTTTCTGCAGGTTGAGAAAACAACCATTAATTTGCATTTTATCGTACATATATGTACATATGCATATATTTATATATATAGATATACCTCTCCTTGATATTCGAGTGAGAGTAAGTAATCTACAAGGGGCTGGGCATTATCCACAGATCCACTTAGTTTAGAAGTAATGTACTTTGACACAAAATTAAGTCCTTTTCCAATAGAAGAAGCCAATGTTAATTTTGGCATCGAGAAATCAAATGCTTCAAAATCCACCTCTAATGCATTTTCATCTTTCGACCTGTAGTATTCATTAAACACTTAAATACACACACACGGACATAAACACATACACCTTTTGAAGATACAATACCATAGCATAAATTGACATACCAATTCTCATCGGCGGTCGTCTCTTTGAGTTTCAAGTACTCGGCGGAGGATATTTGTTTGACGTCGGAGAGATCAACGGAGTTCACCTTAACAAACTCCCAACATCCCGGAGTCGGTCTTACGGCAAAGGTAACATAAGGTGGAGTAACAACCGCTTCCTGCAAATTATAAAACACCTCATAATCTTTCAAAAAACGTCATTTTCCATTTCTTTTTTTGCATGTGATAAACTTACCTGAGCTGAAGAAAACATGGTGCCCAAGGTCTCATTTTTATCATCCATTACTTTTTCAAATTCATCCCTCAATTCATGGGCTTTCAAAATCCTTTTTCCTTTCTCCATGTACTTAGAAAAGCAACGTTTCATGTAAGACTGGCTCTGCTTCAAGGCATTGCGTATGTTGTAAGCTATGGAGTCACTAAGCTTCCCGGTCGATGTAGACGTCATTTTTTGTTTCTTCTTTAATATGCAATACTAGTTTGTTCATACATATATATATATGGTTGGGGTTGGGGTTGGGGTTATGGTATATGATAAAGTGCAGATGGGGGATAGGAATAATGAAATATATGCAAATGCATGAAGAGAAGAAAAAGAAGATTCGAATGCAATGCTAGTCTTAATCAAATCAAGGAAAGAATTTGTGTAAGAAGAAACTTAGGCCACCCGAAGGAGAAAAAAGTTGAAGGGCATTGCTTTATTCTTTTCTTTTCGTGGATGTCAGTCTAACAACACAAACAAACGTTCAGACATGTTCCACTCCTAACACAATCGTAACTCAAATTCCTTTTGTCTCAATTAATTATTGTGTTTATAATTATAATCTTAATTATAACTCAAGCGAATTTTTTATATCATTTATGATGAATTAAATTGAAAATAAATTTATACTTTGTAACAAAAATTAAGAAAAAAGGGTGAGGTTTATTTTTGAATAATTAAGTGATTTAAATGAAAATTTATGAATACTTTAATAATTATTTTATAATTTTTTGAAGTTAAGTGATTAATACGTAGCCTTTTTAATAATTTAATAAATTTAAATGTAGTTTACACTGTTTTATTATATAATGTTTATTCTTTTAAAAAATAAACTCTTAAATAAGCTAGTTATCCTCTTAATTACTACAATATCAATCCTGCTAAAGAAAAAGAATAAATTACAATTTTTTGTCATTTTTAATTTAAATTCGCATGAGTTAGTATTTAATAAAACTAAATATTCAAAAATTTAAATTTTTTGTTATTTTTGGAAAACGCAGATTAACATAACTACGCAAGCTTATTGATTAAGTTGAACTTATCCTTTCTCCTGCGTTTGTCATCGAATTCGGTTTGAAATTCCTTTTCTTGGAGGCTGGGTCTCTTTGATTCATATTTTTACTTTGAAAAATATATCATAAACTTAAAAAATTAAACTTCAAGGTTAAAAATAATACTTAAAATAGCAAATCAAATTAATATACAAATAAATAACTTGAGAAGAATGAAATAATAAGAATTTGGTATCAAATCATTCATATTTGCCCAAGATTTGCAATCCCACGAATTAAAATAAAGGCTTCAAATTTCAGTTATATTGATCCATATTGTAGATTGTTAAACTGAAGCCCATTTAAGCGCTCATCAATATATAATAATATATTTTTATTAAGATTTTAAATATAGATAATTCAACATAATTTTCAATATTTACATATACATATATAATTATATAATTAGTTTTTTAAATGAAAAAACATATATTATATAAAAGTAAAAGCAAGCTGAAAAACAACAATCAATGAAGGGAATGACCAATTAAAATTCAAGTCAATAGGTTTACTCTAGCGTCTTACAACTTTATTAAAAGAGTTAATTATAGGAACATCACAATCTATATGTAACGAATATGATAAAAATAACATAATATATAAAATTTCGTAAATTATTTTTTAATACTTTTCGAATTAATATGAGGATAAGAAAAAAATTTGATATAGATTTTAAATATAAGCCTAACAAAATAAAATTTATATTAATACTATAGTCAAACCTAAACTAAATCAAACTCATAATCAACTCTAAATAAATTAAATTTTATTTACTCTTCTAAAAACGCCCACTAACCATTGGAATTGAAAATATATAATCCTATATCCGAATCATCAAAAGAGAAAAAGACCTCATTCTAAATTAGCAAAAGGAAGAACGTTTGATCAAATTACCGGTCGGTATTAGTAGAAAAACTCAAATTATAGACAGTTGCATATAAAATTAAATACCATCTATTCTAAATCTAATTAAATTTTCTCATATCAAAAATATTCATAAAAGAAGAAAAAGAAATTCATGCACTACGAGCCAACCTCTCTCGAAATTCCTCTTCGGATTTTTGTCTTTCAAGCCTCCAAATTTCCTTGCACCGATTGATAAATTCCTCTGCTTTCACATCAACTTCCCTTGACAGTGGAATGCCCTCTTCGTCACTTGGATCCTCCCATATTTCATCGTTGTTGTTAAAAAACTCCATCTCTGATGTAATTGTATGAACAACTTCTTTTCCAATAACTGGAAGAGGTTCGACATAAGCTGTATGGTTTATGAAGGTTTTTTTTTTTCGATTTTGGGATTTTGTAAGACGTTTGATTTTTACTTTGGGTTGAAATAGTAAAACTAAGTTCTTCCACAATTTCTTGGGCACCATTTTCTTCTTCAAGAGATTAAACATGGCTTTTGCAATCAAATTTTGGCTAATTATCTAAAATACATGTCTATTTATTCATTTCTAAAGCATATTATAAACTGGAAAGATTTCACATCAAAATTAGAAAGATTTTATTTCTTCATTTTTAGTTTTGTTTCCATACTAGTATATTTAAATATTATGAAATTATAAAAAGAGGAAAGATTTCACATCAAAATTAGAAGCTTTATGTTTCTTTATTACTTTCACAACTATTTTAAATTGGAAATAAAAATGGGTAACTTCAATTCTTTTGGCAAAATTAAACTAAAATTAAGAGGAAATCCATTTTTTTTAAAAAAATTTCCCATTCATGATTTTATAATCTTAATCATTAAACCCAACTTAAATGGAGAAATTAAATATTTGCATTAAAACAAGGTCTGTTAAAAAAAATCCACTTCATTAAAAATTCCGCATCAATTTCACATGTCAACTGTAAAATTGGAAATAAAATATAAATAATCTCTAATAGAGGCAGTTTAGTGTCAAAAAGAGAAACACTATTCCTTTCTTTATATATTGTGAATTAATAATAATATGTTGAGATTTTTTTAAAAAAATTATTCTGAAATAGAAAAAAACAAAACAAGGACTAAATTTAATATTTGCAAGGAAAATGGAAGAGTATGATTGCTTATGAGATTGACTGACGAGTAAAGAAATGGTTAAATTCTGCTATTAGTTTTTATATTTTACAAAAATTGAGGATTTAGTTCATGTATTTTTATTTAGTCATTTTTAGTTTCTGTACTTTTTAAATTTTAAAATTTTGGTCCTCATCAAATGATAACTATTAAAATTTTATTAAGTTATTTTCAGAATCTAATGCAAAAAACATACTATAATATATATAATGCTATATCAGCTTGTTGTTTGCACATATTACTCACTTAAAATTCAATTAATAGATTAACGGTAGTCATTTGTGTCAATACTAAAATTTCAAAATTCGAAAAATATAAAGCTTAGAATGATCTAATTGTAGAATATGAACTTAGTATACACTTGTATGCATAGTATAGAACTAGTAATTGAATTCAATTGAACGGATTTAATTATTACCGTTTGAGTCGAGATTAAAATTAATAAAATTAAAGTAAGACTAAACATACAATCTTTACAAAGAATAGGGACTAATAACAAATTATTTAAGGGAAAGAAATAGAATTGGGGAAGGCAGCTCAAATACTGTATGGAATGTGGAGGATAGCATAATATTGAATATTAGAACGTGATAACCCCCACAAAGAAACAATATTATGGTTGGTGAGTAGCATTGCCCCATACCCACTCCCCCAATCTTATATATATCTTAGCAAAATTATAATTAAAATCAAAATCCATCAGTTTGTTCATAATAATAATAAAATTTAAGAATGGTAGTGAAAGTGTATGGTCCAATCAAGGCAGCTTGCCCTCAAAGGGTATTGGCATGCCTTCTTGAGAAAGAGGTTGAATTTCAGATCGTCGACGTCGATCTCGAAGCCGGCGATCATAAAAAACCCGATTTCCTCCTCCGTCAAGTACTGCACTGCATGTCTCTTTGCTTTGTTATTCATTGTTATATTATAATATTTACTATTTTGGTTCTTAGTATTTTGACGTTTTCTTTTTTTGCAGCCGTTTGGACAAGTCCCAGCTATAGAGGATGGCGACTTCAAACTTTTTGGTAAGGCTCTTGGGATGTGTTCCTGTAAGTTTTTAAGGATAAATTATTCTTATTAAACTAATAAGTTTATGTTTTCCTCAATGTTACAAAATGGTTATTAAATTATTTAAAAAATTTATTTAAAAAAATTTATTTAAATCATTAAACTATTCGAATGTTTTTTTATTTAAGTCATTGTGTTGTTAATTTTTTTATTTTTAAAATCTGGCTAACAAAATCTATATGACGATTCGGTAATTGGTACAGTAGATCATGGACAAAAATAAAGAGGGCAAGCAATGACCTTGCTCCTAAAAATAGCAATGAAGTGGGGCGAGAGCGAATATTGCTAAATCCATCACAACTCCACAGTTGGCATACTCTGCTCCACCATTCGCCCTGCTCCACTATAGATGTATAATTTTAAAAACTATTATCGTCTCCATGGATATTAAATACATCTATCCCCGCTCTGCTTCAATTCAAATTTTGCTACTCATCTTTAATATTTTTTATCTTTTTAAAATCTAGTAAATATTTATACACAATTCTTCAAAAAAATATTTAAACACAAAATATATGAGCTTGTTTTTAGTATTACATTATTATATTTTTACCTTTTTAATAATTTATATATACAATGATAAAATGATAATCTAGAGAAGGTCGAGATGGGGTAAGTAATTACCATAACCACTCCATACCCACTCCAAAAGAAAAAAGTCCACCTCGCCCCGTCCCGCATCTACTTTTCAAAAGAGAGCAAATCGGTTTAGAATCCATTGGGTGGCTTGGATTCTGCCATCCCTACTTGCTCCCCAAATGGTAGATTTGTCATTTAATCCCTTAAATTTTTATGAAAGTACATGTTAGTATAATGATAAAATTACATTTTAGCTCCCAATAATTTATGATTCATCTTTGGCCCATTCTAAAGTAATTTTCTAGCTTCGTCCCTAGGCGATCAGTACCTATTGACGAGTAGAAGAACATACCAAATATCCAAATTGATCTGATGGCTAATGTCGAAAATTGGAGAAGAAAGTTGTTTAGATTTTAGTTTGTAGATTTGTGATGTTTTGATTGGTGCAAGTGTTGTAAATAGAGAAGAAGGCCATGCATCAACAAGTTAAATAGCCAATGACTTAAATGAAAACTTATAAATAGTTAAGTGATCATTTGTAACTTACTTTTTGAAGTTGAGTGATTAAAACGTAAACTTAATTTAGTGACTTTGGGTGTATTTTACTCTTTCATATTTATATTCAAATGCGTAAATATTTTGCTTTTGGCAGAGTCTAGGGCAATCATAAGGTACTATGCAGCCAAATATGAAAAGCAAGGTACAAACCTACTTGGAAACTCATTGGAAGAACGAGCAATGGTGGATCAATGGCTAGAAGTAGAAGCCCACAACTTCAACGATTTGGCCTACACTTTGGTGTTTCAACTGTTGATCCTCCCACGAATGGGCAAGCAGGGTGATACGGCCTTAGTGCTCAGCTGCCAACAAAAGCTGGAAAAAGTGTTGGACATCTACGAGCAACGCTTGTCCACCACCGCCTATCTTGCTGGAGATTCATTCACCTTGGCCGACCTTAGCCATCTACCCGCTCTTCGATACTTGGTCGACGATGTTGGGATGTGGCACATGGTGTCTCAACGGAAGCATGTAAATGCATGGTGGGAGACCATTTCTAACCGAGCTGCTTGGAAGAAACTCATGAAGCTCGCTAATTATTGATCACCTTATATTACTATTTTCATTATCAAAGAATAAATTTTAATGTCTTTTTATTAATCTAATCTAGCTTAAATATAGTATTTTTAGTTAGGTTTCGAATTAAAAGTTCCCATGTAGCTTTGTATTATGGTGAGAAAATAAAATAAATAAAAATATGGATAAACTACATTAGTAGTTATCCAATTATTAGTATTTTATTTTTCATTCACCTATTTAATTTTTGTTGTTTTTATTCATAAGTACAAGTAAGCTAATGATGGTAGGTTTTAAAATTAACATAATAGCAACTTTAACCCTTAAATTTTATATATTGTATCAGTTTAGTTTTGATTCTAAAAATTCTAACCCTCAAAATTTACACATTGTGTAATTTGGTGTGTTTTTTATTATCCTTTCACCTAAAATGCTAAAAAAATAAATTTATCAGCCAATTTTGATTGAAATATATAAAAAAAATGGAAACACCAAAAAATCTCAAGATAATAATTTTTATCTTTTCTCATTCTTTTAAAATTAACCCTTAATGTTACAAAGAAAAACAAAATTGCATAAAGAAAAAGGGTAACTACATTAGTAATCATCCAACTATATACGGTACATTAGTAATCATCCAACTATATATGGTTTTTTCTTTTTTTGGTCACCTATCTATAAACAGTTACAAAATGGTCATCCAACTATTAGTAAATTTCTTTTTTGGTCACCTAACTATGAAAAGTTATAAAATGGACACACAACTATTCAATTTTGTCTTTTTTTATCACCAACGGGTGAGGTAAAAATGGAAACACCCAAAAATTTAAGATAGTTGGGTGACCGAAAAAGACAAAATTGAATAGTTGAGTGACCATTTTGTAACTTTTCATAGTTGGGTGACTAAAAAAGAAAATCACTAATAGTTGGGTGACCATTTTGTAACTTTTCATAGCTAAGTGATCAAAAAAGAAAAAAATCATAGTTGGAATACTATTAATGTAGTTTACCCAAAAAGAGACCAAATTACTTGGCGTGTAAATGTTGAGGGTTAACCTTTTTTAGAGTTAAGACTAAATTAACAAAATTTATAAATGTTGAGGGTTAAAATTACTAATATGCTAATTTTAAAAGCTGTCACCATTAGTCAATTAGTAATCAAAAAGACAAAATTAAATAGTTCGATAATATCTTGTAGCTTTTTATAGTTAAGAGACGAAAAAAAATGTTACTATTAATACAATGATAAACACCAGTCACAAGTAAAATTTTCTAAAAAAACTAAATGCAAGCAACAAACGTAAATCTAACTATTTGGTTATTAGAATATTTTAGTCGTATAAATGATTTTACTATATATACACATATGCTTCCACCATGCTTCAAAACATTCGTAAAAAGATAATGCTAATATACATGGATTCAAATACTATACAATGAACTATTAAGCTTTATTTGAATAGAAGGTGAAATTAAGTCCGATGAGAAGAACGAATTGTTGATGGAGCCACGAGAGATCTAACATATGCAACAGGGAGGGCAATTAATTTCTTTGCTTTGCTTACATAAGCTCTCTTTGTAAAGTTGTTATAATCATTGGCCTCTATCTCATCTAATATCTGCTTATATAGCATCAATGATGCCGATACCTGCATTTTAACAATTTAAACACTGATTACTGGTTATTATGTTCCGTGTTACGTCGAAAGACGAGTTTATTGAGTACTTACCGGCCATCGACTCGATACATTTAGCTCTTTAATTCCTTTTTCTGCCTCATGAAACAACATTCTTGCCCTCTTTATTTGTTTCTTCATGAAGTTCCTCCACTTATCTGTTACTTTTCCACTAAAAATATCCTCATCTGATAGTCCTTCCTGTGCTAACTCATCTTGTGGTAGATAAATTCTTCCCCTTTGCGCACTGCAGGTAGTTCAAGTACAAAATGTTGTATGAGACTTAAAAAATGTACATTTTAATGCATAGAGCACCATGTAACTTACTCTTCCCCAACATCTCTGAGTATATTAGTGAGTTGATTAGCTATCCCTAATGCTAATGCAGCATTATACACACTCTCTGTGCTAGCTAAAGATTCAGGTGCAATGCCCATCACAGGCACACTCATCAACCCGACAGTGCCGGCTACATAATAACAATAGAGATATAGTTCGTCGAAGTTTTTGTATCTGGATTTCCTTAAGTCCATCCTCATTCCTTCTATCATGTCTTTGAAAGGCTGCAAACAGAGTGGAAAATGATCTATGGGTAGCAATATAAGTTGGATGCCAACTTGAAGCTGTTCTGTAGCTCAGTTTAAGGTAAGCACAAGCCAATCTAATGCGAGTAACCTGAATATCGACTGGAAATTTATTAACCGTGTTGGCTAAAGCGGCATCGAGCATATCAAACGGACGACCGTTGAATAGATCTTCCAACCTGGATTCCCACCTATCTAAAGCAGTGGGAGTTATATGCGGTGCATTTGGTCCGTCAACGAGCTCATCGGTCCTCCGACACCATACTGTATAAATGCATATAACATCATAAGAAAGTGAACAAATAATTACTGTCATCCATCATACACTTAAAAGCTCACCATAGATAGCCCATATAGCCCTACGTCTTTCAGGGGTCATCAGCAAAGTTCCTAAACAAGGCAAAATTAAGCATAATTGTTTTTTTTTTCTAGTATTTGATCGAAACTCTAATTCAAAGATACTGTATAACAAGAATTAGAAAAGGCTAACCCAAATAAAAGGTTTTTGCATACTCGGCACAAATTTCACCACAACGATCATATGCTTCATTTAACAAGCTCAAATCACCAGGTACAACGACATCCACACGAGGTGATCTCAATTGCTTATTAACCAAAGCTGCCTGTTTCAACACCACATTGTAAACCTTCTCCTCTGATGACATAGCTATTTCACCTGCTGAGCTAGTGGCTGCCATGGTTGACACAACAGTGACCTTCACCTTGCTTCTTCTTAACCCTTCTGAACCAGGAACATGAGTCCTTGAAGAACAAAAATGGGGTTTCCATCTCTGGTTCTTACCTTTACCTGCTCTGTGTTGGAACAACAAATTGGGACATGGCAAGGACCGGTTCCCATGATGAAGGAACCCCAAGTTTGATTGGGAAGATACAAACCAAAGCAACTTTAAAGACATGTTGAAACCAAATGGGATCTAAACCAAAGAAAGACCAGTGAGAGAGGTTGATTTAAAAGTTGGTTGTATGTATCTAGCTTCCATTGGATTGCCTTTTTTTTTTTTGTGTGTGTGTGTGTTATTAATGTTATTTCTATGAAGGCAAAACAATTTACCTATTGTTATTATTTTGATGGATAGCTACAATTATTGTTAAATGGAGGAGGAGGATAGTGATTTATGAATAATATAATCAAAATGAAACAAATGGTTGTCGGGATTAGGTGTTGGGATCCTAAGACCAAACCCGGTTCTGCTCTTAAATTGTTTCTTAATCTTTAATCTTAAAAGGTGGGGGCGGATAAACCCAAATGACATGAAGGATAAAAGCATGAAGGTGAAATCCAGGTAGAGAATGACGTCGACCAATTAAAAAATAGTGAGATCGGGGGTATTCGATAAGGTTATCTAAGTAAGGCATGGCGATTGGCGACACTGTCTGTGAGTATGCGGCAAGTGAAATATAAACACACCATACGGGACTTTTTTTGGTGTTGACAGCGACTTCGACATATTCAAATTATTGCAATAATAAAAATATTAATAGAATTAAAATTCAGTAAATAAAATATACATTTGTTAATTTTTTATTGTCTTCAACGATAGGACATCCGTTCCCTCCAATAGATCGAATTTTAAATAAGTAGATTTTAAATTTGAATTGGAAAAATGTCATGCACATTTTTTCTTTTAATCTTCTAATTATAATTTTATATATATTAAATATACTATTTTTAGAATTTTTTTAACACAATGACTTAACATTTTAACTTTATAAAAAAAAGTCATTTTAGTTCTCCATTTATTTTATTTTTTTACATTTTTCAGCACTTAAACTTGTATTATTTATCAAATCATCCTAAAATAGCTAAAAAAAAATTTAACTCACATGGCATCAATGTGTGCCATTAGATATTAATTATTTTTTAAAATTTAAAATATGTTTTTAATACTTTTTAATTTTTCAAAAATATTTTTTAAAATTTTTAAAAATCAATTAATTGTTGGCGTGGCATCCACGTGTATGCTACGTCAGTAAAGTTAAAAAGAGCATTAATTTTTCCATCTATTTTAAGGGTAATTTGACAAACAGTGCAAGTTTAAGGGCTAAAAGAGGTGAAAAGTAAATGGAGGGCTAAAATAATTTTTTTTTGTAAAATTGAAGGACTAAATAAGTCATTGTGCCTTTTTTTTTAGCATTATCTATGTTCATTTTACCGGTCATGTTTGATGTTTGGGATGCCTCTCCTAACAATCTGCTCCCCAAGGTTCGAACCCGCATTCTCTTCTTAGGAGTGCAACATGTCTTTATCATTACATCTAACAATTATTGGTAATTGAGATTTTTTTTAACAAAATATAACACATTTGGTAAGTCAAAAAATAAAATATGTTCCAAATGTTTTACTCTTTGCATGTTTAGAATTTAGTCTTTATACTTTTATTTTTAAGAATTTTAGTCTTTTTACTTTTAGATTTCAACATTAAAATTCATTTGTCTACTGCCAAGGGAATAGTAGTTAAGTCTCTTGTTAGCACTTCAAATATTAAGGTTCAAACTTTGTTGTTGTTCATTTCTCTCCTCAATTTGTATTATGAATAAAAGAATTTAGGTCTATTTATTAGCACTATTAATTTTTTATTGAATTTATTAATGTAAAATTTTAATAGGGTTAACGATTAAATTTTCAATTTTTTTCAAATTTAAAAAAAAAAGAATTAACTAAATATACGAAGATTACATGAATTTACTAAAAACTTGTTGAAGTGGAAAATGCTATGCATCAAAAGCATATCTCGCATGCATGAATTGTGTTCTCCTATACTATTTTGGATACCTAAGTGCCTTACATCAAAATAGTTCTATCACTTACGAATGGTTTTCTTTAACACCTATTCAAATTATGTTATCTCGTCTTTAATATTGTATAAAAGAAATTGTTATACCTCAAGCGTTGAATATATTTTATGCCATGGAAAAAAAAGAACATTGCCAATAAGAAGGGAGTATCCTCACAATGTCATTGGTAACAACCATTATATTCACATAGATCAAATCTTATTAATGTTTTCAATTTTTCAAAGTCAATAATTCTAAAGATAATTACATTGAGTGTATCCAAGCCATACTCTAACTTCATTCTATATCCCAGCTTACCAATGAGGCAATCATGATATAATGGATAGGTTTCAAGTCCTTTTTCTCCTATAAATATTTTCTCTTCTAAGATAAAGAAGAAAGACATCATATACTGAATACTCTACTTAAAAAAAATTTTAAACCTCCATCATCAATAACTTTCCGCATAACCTACAATATAAACCATTACTATTTATCTTAAAAGTTTGTATAACTTAATTATTATAACAAAGATAAAAGAAAATATTCTATTATTCCTAATTTATAATAAATATTTATATTTTTTTTATGATTAATAAATGTATCTTCTATATGCAAACAATAAATATAGATGTGATAAAATAATAATAAAAAATATATATAGGATCCTAAATTTTTAGAATTAATTATAACCTAGGTGAATGATCTTTATTTTTGTTAGGTGGAATTCTATTTTATTTTATTTTTTTGACATGAAAAGTCCATGCATTTCTTTTTTTGACTGAAAAATTTCAAGCATCTCATTAAAACATCAAACGGTACATAATATAAAGGCTCAAAGTCCAAAAAAATAGGACACTTAGCACAAGACCAAACAAGCCCAGCCCAAACCCACGAGAAACAAACCCTAGACACCTCAAGGGAAGATGAAGGGGTGCTTTTTTTTTTATAAAAATAATATTAAAAATAAATTAATTACGAAAATAATATGAAAAATAAATTAATTACAGAAATGAGATGTTTTTTTATAGAAAATATAGGTGCCAGTCTGACTGGTTGGGGTATCACTTTTTTTAACTAATTTTTTATTTGTGTTACCTGACACACTATCGACATTGAATTGAAGTGTGATAAAAAACCATAAAAGACTCGATATGAAAATTTTTCCTTTAAATTGGCTGTTGAAAAAAAAAACTTAAGGATGCACCAAACATGACACAAGGGATAATTGCTTCATAAACTCTTTCTTATTTATTATTTTCTTTTTAAAATCGTGTAACAAATGATATTTTTATCAATAAATGTTAAACTTATTTAATTGTTTTTAATAATAATAATTAATTTAATTTAATAATTGAGAGGACTAATTTGATCTGACGATTATAATAAAAGGATTTATAAATTTATTTTCGTAATTAATTAATTAATTAATTAATATATTTTTTTTATAAAACAAGCCAAAGAAAGAGTGTAATGAGATAAGTGAGGTGGAAATTTTAAAGAAAGGGTAGAAAGTAGTGAAGAAACAACAACCACAAGTACTGTTTTTAGATACATATATGTTGTTTGGATTTTGTTTGTGTGATGGAAATATACCTACTAAATATCACATTCTAAATATACGATTTGACGTATGAAGAGTGATATGGTCTGTCTGTTTAAGAATGATGGAAACATGGTGTCCACGTTTGTGTCTTTAATTTATCCAATTTTTATAAAAACTATTATATATTCACTAAACGTATTTAATTTATTACATTATAGTTATTATTCGAGAAAATAACTTTAAAATGCCAAAAATTAAAAATAAATATCAGATTAGATTTTTTTTTTGAAAAATTACAAGACTAAGCTCGATGAGGATTTGACTAAAGTCTAAAGAGAACAACATGCTCAGGCATACATCCTTATGATTATCTAGGGTCTCCTGATGCCCGATAAGTCACGAAATCTCATCCATTTAAGGTGACTTCTAAAACTCGTTGACTTTAAAGAAGCGGGCAAACTCAGTTGGGGCAGTCGTGTTGACGACTTTGTACAGGGAGATGTCTTGAGTGACCAAACCGCACAAAATCAAAATCGATGGTTGCATGCTTCAACTACAATAATGGGTGCAACACCGACTGCCAATTTTACATTCTTGAGCGGACTACCCTTATATATTCTCACTCATAACAAGGTAAAATCCATTGGATAATATATTTACCATAATAAATTAATTTAAAATTTAAATTGTTGCGTTAACATATTATCTCAATAGGTGGAACCATGGACCAAGTGTTCCACAGACCAAGTTATGTCACTAACTGATGAGCTTCGAGATATGTGGCTTCTGTTAAACCAACTCTCAGAAGCGGAGGTATGTATTTTTTAAATTTGAATTATATAATATTAACGTAATTCATTTAAAAATTAGTAGTATATAAATAATTAATTTTTTTATTATTTTAATATAGTTTGAATGGACGCATTACTATGATCCGATAATTCAAGAATGCATATCGTCGAAATTCTTGGTCAATCCCAACATTTGGCACGTGAATGTGCCATTAGTAGTGTACACTTCTGTGGAGCTGAACGAGTTAGATAGAGTGCTGCGGCAATTCAGGTTCAGGCAATCGATTTCACCGACACCCCAAGACATCGAAGATCTGTATCATATTGACTTGCGGGGAAGAACGAATGGGTATTGGACTAAATTCCACACGCAATATATCAACATCTGGAGCAATAGGTACGAGTTTTTACATACTCGCGACGCCATTGTCACTTCTAAATTAGCCTGCTATCCGGAGTACATGCCATGGTTTAATGTCCATGGCAAGTCATATCTGCTAGGTGAAGAGGCAAGGGGTAGGCAACCATATACGAAAAGACTACGACGGACACCTAGGAGCCAAGACGAGGAGGCTACGACGGAGCTGCAGAGGCGGGGCCATTGTCTACACCTAAGTAAGAACTGACACTAATGGCCGCACCAACCCCCGGTCAATATGACTCAACTTATTCTGGTGTTTATACTAACCCTGTCTTTTTTACACAAGTACCACATATTGTAACACATTTCTCTGCTTTTACTTCGATGTCAGGTTTTGCTTATGAACCTCCATCCCCGGCATCTTCCATGTCGATGCCATTGACGTTTCCAATGACGACGATGTTGATGACGACATATAGGCCATCTATGTTTGGAATATCGACCGAGAGTTCGATCGTTATGCCATTAGTTTATGGGACACAATATAGTTATACCCCTACGCGGATGGTGTCGTAAACACCTCCGGGATCATTGTTCTACCAAGGTGAACCATCTTTGCAACCACTTATTCCTAGATCGGAGGATACACAATGGCAACCGGTCGCAATCAACTATAGACAAAGGCGAAGAAGATGAGAGGCCGAGACCACAACCTGTACTAGAGGTTGAACCAAGAAGGAATTTCACTCGCAATCGTTGACCACCCGATATGGCACACATTATGACCAGGGATTGGATTGATTTATTTTATTTTTGTACCTGTCATGTAATTTTTTAAATAAATATGAAATGTTTTAATTGTATCGATGTTGTACATCCTTATATTTTTAAATAAATATAGTTTTTACATCAAAATTGGTTGTCATTGTCTTTTCATATTATTAAATAGCATTTTTCCTCTAGTAATTTCAACTACAAACTTTTCCTCACTCAACCATCATATATCCCAAGATTATTGTGATATATTTTCTCAACAAATATCAATGTTTGAAAATAATGCACTACAAATAACGATCAAAACTCAATTACAATTTGAATATTATTAACTTTACATCTCAAAAAATTATAAAATATATATAAAAAACTTTAAAAAATAAAAAAAAACTACAAAAACTTAAACCTAAAATCCACAAAACCCTAACCCTGTTTTTTTTTTTAAATTAAACCCTAGCCCTAGAAGGACGGACAAGAAAAACACTTCCAACTGAATGCGTTTTTTCTGCAAATCAGCTGAAAACACTTCTAGTTGGAAAATACACTTCCAGCTAGAAGCGTTTTTGTAAAATCGACCTAGTCCCGTAATTTTTCAAAAAAATGACTTAATATAATAAAAAAATTTTAATTTCAATATTTTTAGGAAATTCAACCTTATTATTCACTCATTAATTCTTATAAAAGATGTAAATGTAAGCAGATGTGATTGGTTAATTCATTTATACTTCTACATATGGATGTCACATAAATTCCACATAGGATTGATTGATTTTATTTTTGTTATTTTATTTTAAAACACTAAATATAAAATTTTTCTGTTTCCTTTTTACTCATTTTTTCTGGAGTTTAATTGTGCGCACATTTAATGAGACATAAAAGATTAAGTGATGAGCATATAATAATATTTTAATATTTGATGATCAAAACGTAAACATAGATAAGTATAAGTGATCAAACTTGTACTTTACCCTTTTATTTTTCTTCTTAAAAATGAAATCAAATGAGCGCCATGTATGAGATTTTGTCTCATTTCATCGCAACATCTGTTCATGATTTCACGTGCATGTAGAAATTGACGAAACTGCCCCAATCAAGTGGTGGACAAATCTAGATATATTTATATTATTATTTATTAATATAATTGAGTTAATTTTTTTGATAAAAAAAATTAAAAATCACTATTTTTTACATAAAAATCACTAATTTTAATTTTTTTATAATATGAGTATTTTTATTTTTTAAAATCTGTAAAATAATTAAATTCAAAATAAATTATAACAAAATTTCACTCCTAATAATATTTATATTATATTTTAGAGATTTAAATATTTTGACAAAAGCCTATCCTAAAGATAGATAGGGTACTCATTGAGATCAATTATTTACATAAATATATTTTTTGGATAATTAAATATTTCTTTTATATTTGTTTTATTATTCATAAAGGCTTTTTTAGGATTTACAATTATCCTTCCCAATAATATTTTATCTAGTATTTAAAAAATATTTTTAAAATTTTTATTAATGAAAGCAATTTTTTATATTTATTTATCAATCATATTTTTTTAAAAAAAATAAAATTATTTTTTAAAAGTAAAAAGGGTAAATTCAGTCAAATGTTACTAAACTATTAATAGGTTTACGTTTTGGTCAATAAATTTTAAAAAGTTACAAATGGTTACTAATTTATTAGTAAGTTTATATTTTGGTCACTTAACTTCAAAAAGTTACAAAATGGTCATTAAATTATTTGAAAGTTTTCATTTAAGTCACTAAGCTACTAAAATATTTGTTGTATAACATTCTCTGTTTGCACCACCTACATTAGTCGAAAGCCCTCATTTCCCTTCTCTTCATGAAATAGTTTTGAATGTTACGAATCTATAAACTAAAATCCAAGCAGCTTTTTTCTTCGATTTTCGATACTAACCTTCAAATCGACTTTAATCTAAGGTACGTTCTTCTACTTGTTGATGGGTACTAATCCATCATACCTATTGACAAATCTTCACTTGGAGCTTACTAGTTGGATTTTTTTAAAAAAATTGAATAGCCCAATGACTTAAATAAAAAATTCCATATAATTCAATGACTTAAATTAAAACTTTCAAATAGTTCAGTAACCATTTTGTAATTTTTTGAAGTTGAGTGACCAAAGTGTAAGCTTACTAATATTTGAGTGACCTCGGTTGCAGTTTACCCTAAAAATAAAAATATTTTCGCAAACCAAAGACCCAGAAAATTTCCAATTTCACGGATCAAATCATCCCGAAAAATCTGGATGAGGAAGTTTCAGAACCCTCAAGTATAAGGAATCATTGGGCCGGCATCTAGAATTCTCGTTATTTGCAACAACTAAGCGAAGCGAGACAAAAATGGCGACTTCAGCCATGTCGGAAAAACGGGTCGTCCTGCTCTGCGGCGACTATGCCGAGGACTATGAGGTTATGGTCCCTTTCCAGGCTCTGTTGGCTTATGGTATATCAGTGGACGCTGTTTGTCCCGGCAAGAAGGCCGGCGAAACTTGCCGCACCGCTATTCATCAACTTTCCGGCCATCAGGTTACTTACCCTTTACTTTACGTTTCATTATTGGGATTTCTTATTGCATTTTTAAAGCTATTTTCTTTTATCTTTCTGGGTTTAATTTTCACCAGACCTATACCGAGATCCGTGGTCACAATTTCACACTAAATGCATCATTTGAAGATATAGACCATACTAAATATGATGGTTTAGTTATAGCCGGAGGACGAGCTCCTGAATATCTTGCTATGGATGCATTTGTATTGAACATGGTTCGCAATTTTGTTAATTCTGGAAAGCCTGTTGCTTCAATTTGTCATGGTCAATTGATATTAGCTGCTGCCGGGGCAGTTGGTGGTCTAAAATGTACTGGTTTCCCTGCTGTTGGACCTACACTTATTGCTGCTGGTGCATTGTGGATTGAACCTGATACTTTGGCAGCTTGTGTTGTTGATGGTAATATCATTACTGCAGCTACTTATATTGGTCATCCCGAGTTTATCAGGTTGTTTGTGAAAGCATTAGGGGGCACCATATCCGAATCGAACAAAAGGATCCTATTTCTTTGTGGGGTAACTTCTCTTCAATGAATTCTAGGAAAATTATTTTTGTTTATCATGACTTCTAGAGAATTGAGTAATATTCTGAACAATGGGATTAATGATATATTTATGTATATATATGTAAATGCATGTGTGTGTGTACATACTTACACATGCACATCTTTATGCCTATGTTACCTGTTAGAGGTGGTACAAATGTTTGTAAAAGTATCCTGGAAGCTCTTGTACTAGGAGTCAGATTGCGTTTTGCTTCTCCTACTCAAAAAATGGGCAATTTAATCCTTGTACTTTTAATTGAAAGGACCAGTTTGCTCTTTGATCTAAAGTATAGGGACTAATTTGTTCATTTTTTTAGTAGAGAGGGCAACATGCAATATGACTCCTAGTATAGGAGTCTCCATGGTACTTTTACCTAGTGGTTAACATTCTCCTTTTGGCTGTTTGAAGTTAGATTGGTTGTTTAGCTATCTCACCTTTCGTGTATGCAGTCTTGAAGTGCTTACATGTAGTCTGATTTTTAGTTCATATGGAAG
Source organism: Gossypium hirsutum (assembly GCF_007990345.1). Classification (NCBI taxonomy): domain Eukaryota; kingdom Viridiplantae; phylum Streptophyta; class Magnoliopsida; order Malvales; family Malvaceae; genus Gossypium; species Gossypium hirsutum. The sequence goes on from NC_053430.1 coordinate 10,732,840, forward strand.
CATGCATATTAAGGTGGTTGATTATTGTCATAATTGTCTATACACATTGGTAAATGATAAATGTAAGTTCCACCTTTCATCATTTGAGTCTCAGCTTCTGTAATCCCTTCCTCTATCCCGTAGCCTCCGCTGTACAAATAATGATATCGATAAATGAAGTTTTAGAAAGAAACATGCTTGGTCATTGATATCTTAAAAACGTTGCTTCTCTTGTTTGCAGGATTATATGGAAGATTATGAAGTAACTGTGCCTTTCCAATCACTTCAAGCTCTAGGCTGCCATGTAGATGCAGTTTGTCCTAAGAAGAAGGCTGGCGATTTGTGTCCAACTGCTGTCCATGATTTCGAAGGTGACCAAACTTACAGCGAGAAGCCAGGTCATGATTTTACTCTAACAGCCAACTTTGAGGACATAGATGCCTCAAGTTATGATGCTCTTGTCATCCCTGGGGGTCGGGCACCAGAATATTTAGCGATAGATGGGAAAGTGATTGATATAGCGAAGCATTTTATGGAGTCCGAGAAACCGGTTGCATCCATTTGCCATGGACAGCAGATTTTAGCTGCTGCTGGCGTTCTCAAGGTAGTATTCCTGAGTGACATTGATTGATTGCTAGTTTTGCCAATTCATTTACATACATACGCAGGTACATATATTACAGGGATGCTACATTTTATACGGGTCATTCTAAGTTAGCATACATACATACTACACACATCACTATTACATAAATACATTGTTTCTTATCCGATTTTGATGGCATACATCACATCTTCAAGATTTAATTGTTCAAAACCATAAATTTTTTATATGATGACTGCAAAATTATGTTGTTCACGGGTAAAAGTACCATGGAGGCCCTTGTATTAGGAGCTAGATTTCTTTTTTCCTCATTACTCAGAAAATGGGCAAATTAATCCCTGTATGCTAGAGTAAACGGGTCCTGTTTCATCCTTTTTACTGGTAAAAATTGGCCCTTGTGTGTCAGCATGAGGTACAAGTACGTCATTTGTTAGTTATGCTAGTTTTTAACAATAAAATGGATGAAATTTTTAACAAAAAGGATTAGTTTGCTTTTTTATCTAACGTAAAGGGGTTAATTTGCCCATTATTTGAGTAAAAAGGGCAATAGTATAAGGGCCTTCTTGGTACTTTCCCATTGTTCAGAATTTTGTTAACACAAACTTATGTTTTGAGCATTCCATGATTGTTTTTTTTTTTTGTCCGTTTTGTGATTAAGGGGAAGAAATGTACCGCATACCCAGCTGTGAAACTGAACGTGGTGTTGGCCGGAGCAACTTGGTTAGAACCTGAGCCTATAGATCGATGCTTCACTCATGGAAATTTGGTTACTGGAGCAGCTTGGCCAGGACACCCTGAGTTCATTTCTCAATTAATGGATTTGCTGGGTATTAAGGTTTCCTTCTAGTTGATCTGCTTTGCAAGCTCTGTGCATGCGCAATGTGGCAAATACTGTAAAATCTATATGAATGTGTGCAACTGGTATCTTCCCTCGTTTGTAACAGGTTTTTCTGTGTGCCGAAGAGATGGTTATGGTTATGGATGTCTCTAGCTTTGTGGAATAAAAATGAAAACAGCTTGATTTGATATTTTGTTCATAAGATGAATCTATCATGTCAATGACTTGCGTAGTAGGGTTGAAAACATTTTGTGAAGAAATCTCGTGATTGGATTATAGTGATCCAGCACTCAAATAAAAAAATATATGGTCAAATTTTGTTATTAGACTTTTACTTCATGGATTTCAAATTTTACAATTTTAATCTTGATTTAGTAATGAATAAATATATTTGATTAAATTATACAATTAGTTTTTTATTATGCAAAAAGTTGTAAACTTAACTCATATTTTAGTTGTTATATTTTGTTTTTTTAATAATATATACAATAATATATTGTATCAAACTTTGAAAATATCAAAACTTAGATAAAAATTAATAGCTACCAATTGGTCATAAAATTTAACCAAAACATATAACAACAGAAAGCAAAAGAAAGCAGACTTAAAGCTCACCAACTTCTTGAATTTGCCTGAGGCAAAAATTGGCTGTTGTCCAGTGATAATAAAATTTACACTTCTCTATCCATTTGCAATTGAATTATAGTGAAAAAAAAAATCAAACACGTCAAAATATAAATTTACTAGAAGTAGCTACATTAAATTCATTGGTCTATGAGACTCAAAATCCAGATATTCCCCATTTGCCTGGCTACCATATCCATATATATCAAACATCCTATCATCTGAAGACATGTTCATGCCTTCTCGTCCTCTGAAGGCTTCCATCGGTGAAGCCCAAGCAGCAGGCGTTGATGGGTTTGAGCTTGACCCTTCTTGATTCAAACCAAGGACGGTTGGGTTCTGGGGTGAATTTCCAGCAGGTCTTCTGTTGGCGGAATTGGACGTTAGAGAAATAGATGTTGACTGCTGTTGTTGCATCTGCTGCTGGTTCTTGACCGGTGACTTGGGACGCAGTGCTTCTATATCTGAGGTTGTCTTCACCAAATGAGGTGCATCTGGGGGTGGATTTCGTCCTCCCCCACCTTGCCACACTTTACCATCCTTGTCCGCAAAGTTTCTAACATATGCCTGGAAAGCAACAAAATTCTCAGCATAAGACACGAAGCTTATAACTTTATGTTCCACATAGTTTTATAGCTATGTCAATGAGAATGGTTTTACAAATCAAAATATATTTGATAAATGCTATGTTACTCTTGAGTCTTCTATTTTGTTTAAGCATCCGTGTCTAGCACTCATGTCAGACATATGGATACAAGGAATTGACCTCCAAAGATCCCCAAACAAATGAAAAACCTTCAAAAAAAAATCTGAGTAACATAGCTTATAATATGCTCATCAAGACACTATTTTCCTCAGTACAATGCAAATAACTTTTTTCCTTTATTTACTGCCTAAAATACTTAATTTCTTATATATCAACTGTGCTTTTTGAAATGATCAGCCAATTTCTCTAAAACACAGCAGCCAAGATGAAAACAATTCAATCATCGTCGTAAATTCTGTTTCGAAAGGTTAACATACCTCTGCATTAAAATTCGATGAAGACAGTCCTTTACCAACAGTAAGCCAACCTGATCGAATATTGTGGTCTTCACCAAATAGCTCAAGCCTTCTGCGACCAAGAGCAAAATGCTCAATGATTCGATACATATCTTCGGGCTTTTGAGTTGATCCTACAGCAAAGTTGGCATGAAATTTTTAAATATTGCTTTTCCACACAATCACGGAAGAAGTAAAATAAAGCATCAGATAGAGGAATGGGATGCCTACATCAATTTCAATTTGAAAAAAAAAAAAAGGAAATAGCATGCCTATATCAAATGGTTGGGTGCAAAAGACCAATAAACTAAAATATATACATGAGTACTAACCATAAGAAGGTTCCTCCGCAATAATTACATCAGTGTCGATGTTGGCATGAATTATGTGACCGTCAGTACTACGACGAACTGTTCCTTTTATACCCATCAGGCAGTGTTCCTTCAGTGAAATGGTAACGTGAGGGAAAGTTTAGGAAAGAGTACAAGGAATGCGGATTGCCCAAGGAAATTCTATGATAACAGACTATAAAAGCTTTAAAAAGTAGGGGGGAGAAACAACATTACAAACCTTTGAGTGCTGAAATATAGAATGAGAATCATGTCGTAGACCTGGAGTAGCATTTGTTTTGTTGGTCTTCACCCAGCATATATCCTCACATCTCCGGAAACCCCACTGTTACACAGAACAAACAGCCAAAATATACACAGAAGAAATACTATTACAACTATCAATTTTGTTACTGCTAAAGAAGAAAAGCCAAATCATATTCTAACTAAATTTTAATCATGTACCTTCTTTAAGCATTGCCGACCCTGCTCGAGGCCCACACCATCACCCACCCAAAGGAAGATAAAGGATGGTGTATCAGCTATTGCCTATATACACAGTACATTTCTGGTTAGTAAAGAACAATATCTCTGATATCCATAAACTATGTAGAGAGAGTTTTCGCGGTTGCTAATATATAAGAACCAGCAACACTAGAGATGTTAGCATTAGATCATCAACTGCAAGACAATCTAACTGCTATTTTTTTTTTTTTGGGGGGGGGGGTGGGGGGAGCAGTAATAGGTAACAACAAAATCATTTGATTACCTCAATCTTTAGATTCATGATCTCTTCAAATGTCCAGTATTCAATATGGTCAGCAACTCCAGGAGCCCGGTGAACATATTCTTCCCAAGGGGGATCTATAAGAATAACATCGAACTTTGTCCCAAAGAAATCCGGAGACAATTCAAATTCACGGAGGTCACACTTCATATACATGGGAGGAGAAGCAGATTTAGCTACAATCTCATCCTTTTTCTGTATAAGCTCCCTTAGCTTTGGATAGTCCTCCACAACATTGGTAAGCTCTAGCTCCCTGATGAAGTTCTGCGGTCGCATACCAGTATCAACAAAGTTTTGAGAATAATCATTTTGTTCTCCTCTGGAAGGTGCTTTACCAGGAGGACCCCCAGTTCTAGGAGGAATCCAACCCCCAGATGTTCTTTCAGGCGGTGTTCCTCGTGCCATTGGCCCTGCCCCATTAAAGTTAGACAATGAAACATTTGAAGGTCCTCTTCCAGGACCTGACTGATTAAAGTCCATACCAGGGTTTGGCAGACCTCCCATATTTGGAGGAAACCTGGGGCCAGGAGGGACAGGAGAGAGACCAGGTGGAACACCAAGCATATTCATATCAACAGCTCGAGGTCCAGGCCAGACCACAGGTGGGGAAAACGGTGGAATGAAGACACCTGGAGATATTGGAGGGCCAGGAGCAGGTGACATACTAGGGTTAATTTGTTGCATGGGTCCAGGTGGTGGCATCCCGAGATGAGCAAAAGGAGATCCCATCATAGGCATTGGGAGGCCCATCTGTTGATTGTCCCTCCCTGAAGGCCTCCCCCTTCCTCCTCTGCCCATCCTACTCCCTTTCATACCTTGAGGAGGAACACGGCCAAAACTCCCTACATCTTGGTTCCCATAAGGTGGTTGAGATCCAGCACTAGAATTTTGGCCAACAAAGCCCCGCCCAGATGCAGTAAGTTTCTGGCCTCTCCCTTTCCCTCCGCTGTAATCAAGCTCATCATTTGGTACATTTGGATCTCGTGTTGAGTTACTTTGCTCAGTATATTTGTCCCTTGAATCTTCATCCAAGGGTCCAGAACCATACGCATCACTCCTCCTTCCTCTATTTTCTAGCAAATATGCCCACTCTTCCTCATTTGGGGTTGACTTCATGTCAGACTGCTGACCACTTTCAGTTCTCCGGGGAAAGTTGGATCCAGACTCTGCCCTTAAATAATCAAGAGGCTTGGTTTGGATCTCTATGACATCATAATTATAATTTGAGATTCCAAAATTTGATGATGTCTTGACAGCTTCACCTCGGTTTCCATCTTTTCTATTGCCTGGCCGACCATGAGGCCTTTCATTTTCATTCCTCTCCCGGCCATGCCTTGGCAAATCCCATTCCCTAACACGGTCATATGCACTGTCCCCATCTTTGGACTCTTTCTCATTATTACTCAATTGCCTCCTTTTCCAGTTTTCCTTTGAACCTTCTCGATCCCTAGTCCTGTCGCTCCAATTATCACCCCTGCTTTTGGATCTGTCATCCCTTTCGATTTCTTTTGTTTTGCGTTCTGAGCTTCTTTCAAAATCCATCTCAGTGGGATCTGAGTCTTGATAACGCCTACTACTTCTCTCAGGGGTCCTAGACCTGTTTGTTTGCCCTACTTCTCTTGAACTTTTATCCCTTGTCCATGTTATTCCATCATCATCGACATTGGATGATGCCCTTTCTCGACTATCAACATCTCGACCAGAGGGAGTTCTCTGCTGTCTGTGCTTCTCAATTTTCTCCCTACCTGATCTGTCTTCACGAGTCAATGGACTAGACCTATTGTCTTCTTCTAAGGCATCTGACCGACCTTTGCTCTTACTCTTCTCAGCATCAACTCTTCTCTCTTCCCTGCTGCTGGATTTGGCACCCTTCTCATTGTTTGAATCAGCAGCAATGCTTTTACTCTCACTAGGCTCATTTCTAGCAGAAGCACTATTCTCTCTAGCACTGTCATACTTCAGATCGGAAGCTTTCCCACTGATCAAATCAGGCTTTTCATAAGTATTTTCTTCGGCTTTCCTAGAAGCATCTGATTCATCCCATCTTCTTCTGGAGTTCCTTGATAATTCAGAAGAGCTATGACCCTTATCACGGCTGCTTTCCCTCCTTTCTGAATACCTAGAATCTCTATCGAGTGACTTCTCTAGTTCTCCATCATGGGACCTTTCTTCTTTGCTTTTACTTAGTTTAGAGGCCACCTTCTTTCTGTCAGTCTCATCGGCCCAAGCATGTCCTTTACCACCGGATTTCTCAGTACCATCTTGTCTGCTTTCAATTTCTCCGTCCTGGTACCAACTACTCAATTTCTCCAAGGAACTTTCCTCTTGTTTTCTCCTGATCTGCTTGGGACGGGACGATTTAGGGGTATCGCAATCATCTTCATCAGTATCAGCTCTAGTGGAAGCACTTGACCTTTTACGGCTCTCACTTCTATCCCCAGAACTCCTCCTCCTTCCACTACTACCGCTTTCAACTCCCTCACCTTCTTCGACATTGCTACTCTTTCTAGACTTACTACACTTATGCTTCCTCTTACTATCAATTGCCTCACATTCCTCTTCATCCCCAACTGCCCTATCACTTTTCAAGTCTGAACTATCCTCTCTATCACGTCGTACATGACTACGACTGCTACGCTCAGGAGAATCCATTGAAACGGAGATTTATTTATTTACTTTCCCCTAGAAAAATGTCGAATCCACTATAAGTAGTGCCTGACGAGATAGATAGGAATTACATAAATTCAACAACGATTTCGGTCCTAAGATTTCAAATTGGCAAAATAAAGAAGGCAAAGAGAGGATTTAAAGGTGAAATTACCTGTACACTTACAAAAGGCATACGAGACCCGTAGCAATTGAGAAATTCAGAAGAAACTGAAGCAAAAATAATAATAAAAGGAGAGCGCCTACTTCTATTTAGGGTTTCAGATACAGGGATTGTTTGTTTTTGGAAGAAACTTGGGGGGAGGGAATAAATTAAACAAAATGAGAGAAAGAAGCAGTTGAAGGGGATGAGGAACTGAGCTTAGACGCCGGCGATTGAAGGCGGCGATATAGGAATAGGGTTTTAACAATATGAGAATGCGGCGGCCGATTCAATCGAAGAAACTGGAGGGAGTGGTGTTTTTCTTATAACGAGCAATTGTTTGTACTTGCACCGACACGCTACGTTTTAGGGAAGTTCATAATAATAATAATAGGGATAATTTAACTTTGGCTCTTCAAGTGGATAAGTAGTCCCACATTGGCTCTTGAATTTATTTTTTTCGATTTGATCCTTAAATTTGAAAGTAATTATTGATTTAAACTCATTATGTTAACGATAGTGAAAAAAAAAAGGATAATGTATTTTTTGGCCTTTTAACTTGGTAAGTTGGTCTATATTGACCCCTGAACTTGACAAATAGATTTATTTTAGTAGTACTTTTTTGTTTATTTTGGCACTTGGATTTAACAACTAGTCTATTTTGATTCCTAAACTTAAAAAATCAACACTCTTAGTTTGCAAAAAAAAATTAGATGGTGATATGATACAATCTCAAAGTGTCATTTTCAGTGTTTTAATAATCAAACTAATAGTTGAACAAGTTATATCACTAGTTCGACCGGTGTGATCGTTGGACCAACAATAATTAAATAAATAATTCAAAATTCATAAAATCTAAAAAAATTAAATATATATAAATCAGTTTTATTTGATTTTTTAGATTTTTATGAAATTTTAATTAACTATTTAAGTATTATTGGTCTAACGGTCTATAACAGCCAGTATTTCAATGACATTGGAAACTACGATTTTTGAACTCCATTTTTCAATGATTGATTCAGTAAATATTATTTATTAATATTTACGAGTCTATATTAGTGTTATATTGAATCTCAATCTAATAATTTTGTTGATTGAATGGTTAATTAAGGTACAATGGCTAAATCGTAAAAACCATAAAAGTTAAATTACTATAAATTTGTACATTGAAATTCTAGTGGACTGTTTGGTTAAATTTTATACGGTATATTATTATAATTTATAATTAAAATAACATAAAAATATTATAATTAAAATAAACAAATAGGTATGGTGGAAGGAGAGAGAATACATTTGTTCACCTTCCTCCTTTCCACCGATTTCTCCATCAAAGAGAACCTCTCTAGGGCTTTGAAGCTTTCGACACTTATTTAGTTATCCCAATTTAGTTTTTTTATTATTATGTTTTTGAAAATTTGGGATCTTGATTTAGCTCACTCAATGATTCATTTGTGAAACGATTAAAGTTTACAAAAGTTATCATTTAAGTATTCTTGAAGTTTTTTATGTTATTTGGTTATATTTGAAACTTAGATATGAAAAATGACTAATTTGTAAAGTGAAAATTGCTAGTTTTGAGTATAGGGATTAAAGTGTAATAATTTTAAATTTGGCATAAAATTTCTATAAATGTAGGTTTTGATGGACTGTAGAAGGATGTAATTGAGATCGATTTCAAAATCGAATATCAAATTTGAAAGTTATGGAATTTTCGGTTTTAGGGACTGAATTGAATAAATTTTAAAACATTAGGGATTATTTGATAGATAAAATTAAATGGTCATATAACTATTGATAATTTAATTAAATTATGGTTTAGATCGAGATTTACAACAACCAAAGGATACATGCGGAAAAGGGAAAATTGTTGAATAGTCCCTAACACCTTATCTGTTGTTGTTTTGCCAGGTAAGTTTTTATAACATAAATGTGATTAAGTTTTTTTGTTAAATTTTAGTTTTATACATATAAGAATGTTTAATTGGAAACTTCAATTAGCTACACAAGGTGATAATGAACTAAATTGCAAAGAAATGATGACGAAATTATATTTTGAAATTGTCTCGATGAACTTGGTAAAAGTCTCATACACATGGTTACAGGTGATTTTCGATGATTCCGAGATCCAACATTTGTTGAGGACTCGAAAGTACATGTGAGACAAGTTTAACTTGGACGAGTAATATGATGTTGTTTTATAGGTTTAGTCTAGACAGGTAACCTTACATGTATATACAACCCTGGCCAGGTTATTTAATGTGTTAATAAAAGGTTTAGCCGGGATAGGTAACCCGACACCAATGTATATGATTAGCCTAGATGAGCATCATATGTGATTTATACTTGTGTATTGAGCTCTTTTACAATGTTTCATCGAGTAGTTTAAAATAGGTGAAATGTGGAACTGATAGGCTATGAAATTAGCTTAATGTTTAAATTAGGGAGAATAAAGGACTTGAATAACAAAATTTGTAGTATACATAGATGGAAGAAATGTGGTTGAATTAGATTTAAAAACTATAAAATGTCAACCTTTGTATTTTATGTCTGATAAAGTATACCATCTCACCTTATTGGAACTGTGTTGGTATTATAGGTAAACTTATCATGCACATTAGTTTTAACATATGATTGTTAATTGAGATAAGTTAGATTTCTGGTCAGTAGTTTGCTTATCAACTTGACCCTGATACCATGATAGGATAACATAACTTGAACAGTGGTGGGAAGCTAAAGAAAAATTAAGCAAAGAAAAAGAAATTCTAAATATAAAATCGAGAAATTTCATTAACTGTACTCCATCTATTCTCAGATTTTCAACTTATTATTTATAAGAAGCTAGGCTGTTACAACTAAATTTATTAAAATGTAATTGCTTTTTAGTAATGTAACACCCCTAACCCGTATCCACTGCCAGAATAGGGTTTCAGAGCATTGCTACCATTTACAGATCACTAAAAAAAATTTAAATACTTACCGATTCAATGCATCATATAAATAAATATATTACCATTCAATCAACAGTTTTGACACTTGTATAAGCATCAAACTGCAGCATTGTTAGTATACTTGCACATATCTGATATAAATTCAACATTGATATATCTATTTTCTCGACATATCGCACTTGAGTTTAATAATAGTCTCAACTTACATAATTTCCTTGTATCAACATATCAAAGATAATCATATATGTACATGTCATGAAACATATCATATCATGCTCTTACCGTTTCTTCATAAGCATATATCATTCATTTCATTATATCAATATTTCATGCTCTATCATTTCCATATATTTTATGTATATTTATTCCGGTAATAGTTTATATCAAACTTAACATAAATTATATTCCATGTACTTATACTTATTTCGTTTATCTATCTTTATAATTATTTCATATAACCATTCGTCATCTGATACATATTACCTGAATATCAATTGTTCAACAGATGTCATAGCGTCTCCCATCCACGGTCTTATTTATCTTTGACATGATGCCATAGTGTCTTTCAACTATGGTCTTACTCATTTTTTTGTCATGTTGCCATGGTATCTTTCAACCATGGTCTTATTCATTTCATGTCACGCTGCCATGGTATCTTTCAACCATGGTCTTATTTATTTCCCGTCATGTTGCCATGGTATCTTTCAACCATGGTCTTACACGTTTCATATCAGGCTGCCATGGTATCTTTCAACCATGGTCTTACACGTTTCATATCAGGCTGCCATGGTATCTTTCAACCATGGTCTTACACATTTCATATCAGGTTGCCATGGTATCTTTCAACCATGGTCTTACACATTTCATATCAGAGAGCACACTCCCGCGAACCTCATCCTTACAGTGGGATTACCAGTCCAGGCTAAATCCCCTGTAATATAAACTCATAGAGTATTGTCGGGATTACCAGTCCAGGCTAAATCCCCTGCAACGACAATTACTCTAATGAGCTTGAATCTGAATTACCAGTCCAGGCTAAATTCAGACCCTAATTCGGATTACCCGTCCGGGCTAAATCCATTTACACGTATTCTTCGGGAGGGCTATATCAGGATAGGATCACCCGTCCGGGCTAGATCCTTTTTACCGTCAATTCCTTTTCAGAGATCCATCGAATTTTCCTTTCATTCAACCGGGATTTCTTCCTCTTTTATCAAATATGTCAATGTTTCATAAAATTTCATATAATGAACATTCAAATCATATTCATATAAAAAACATGCATTTCAAGCATTTAAGAATATAATTCAAGTTACATGAACTTACCTCATTGCTTGTTTGTGTTTATAATTTCAGTAATCCGATATCTTTTCTTTTCCACGATCAAGTCTCATATTTGAGTCGTCCGGATCTTTATAAATAAATTTGATCATCATTTTCATTCATTTCATATTCTAATGCATTTAATTAATGCTCTAGGTAAAATTATCATTTTGCCCTTAACTTTTAATTAATGACGATTTTGCCCTTAGGGTCAGGAAAATAAAATTCTTGCAATTTAATCCTTATTTCCAGCTATTATTCTCATATATATATTGATAACAGTCCATGAATTCTATAAAATATCAGAATTTTCCATAATTTTAGCACTTTTCAATTTAATCCCTAAAACATATTTTCCCCCGATCTTGAACTAAATTAATAATTTCATTCAATTTTGTAATTTAAATAATAAAATAATCCATTTCATGCAATTTGGTCATTTCTGACATTTTTACAAAATTGCCCATAAAGTTTTATTTTTATTCAATTTAGTCCCTGAGCCTAAAATATGCAAATTAGCCATGCTAGATGAATATTCATACATATTTTTTCTTCTCCTCCTCTCCATTCCACATCCTTAATGTAGATAACACACTTGTAAGTAACATTATCCATAATTTTTATTATTTACTTTTATGAATATTCAAGCTGTCCATCTATGTCATAGTCACTAAATTATTTATATCTGGAGCTCTAGAACTCTAAATTAAGATCCGATAATTTTCCCTGAAACTAGACTCATATATATTCTTACCATAAAATTTTCAGAATTTTTGGTTCATTCAATAAGTACAGTTTATTCTTTAAAGTTACCCCTATTCTGCTGTCTGACAGTTGTGACCCTTCTTCACTAAAAATAAATTATCTATTTATACAGAATTAAAATGATGTTCTTGTTTGTTTCTATTAAAAATAGACTCGTTCATAATTCTATACATATAAATTTAAGTCCCTAATTATTTTTATTCAATTTTTTATAATTTTTCAAAGTCAGAACAGGGGAACCCGAATTCATTCTGACCTTGTCTCACAAAATTCATTATATCTCAAAATTTAAAAATGTATTGCTTACACCATTTGTTCTATGAGAAACTAGACTCAATGATCTTTAATTTAATATTTTTTTTGTCTTCTAATTCGATTTATACAATTTATGGTGATTTTTCAAAGTTAGTCTACTGCTGCTGTCCAATACTGTTTTAGTACAAGATATTAATTACCATGTTATAACATCCTTATTTTCTTTTTCTACACCATTTCTCATCACTTTCTCTTATTTTCTCTTCACTAACATATCAAGAACATAAGACCTTATGTAAGAAAACTCTACTATAACATCATTTCCATGTTTTATCAATAATAACAAACTTAAAAACATATTGAAATCTTGATATACTTACCTTGTTCTATTGATGCTAATCTTTAACTTGATTTTCTCTCTCCTCCAGCTTCTATTTCTTGAATCCAACTTGATATTCTAACTCCCCATGGCCTCCTTAACATTTCTCTCTCTTAGTAGCAATGGAAATTCTTTTGATTTCTAAGTGGAAATGGTGAATTTTTGGTGAAGGACCAAATTGTAAAGAAAAGAAATTTCTTTCTTTCCTTCTCTTCTAACGTTGGCTGCATGTATGGAAAGATGATGAAAATTCTTCATCTTTCCTTCCTTTTATACTAAATAATTAATAATAAAATAATAATAAAATATCTCATTAAAATAATATATATCTAATTAAATAATCATAAAATATCATCAACATCATCATTACTTTCTAGATTTCTCTCTCTTCCAATTGACCATTTTTCCCTTTATTATCTTTTAAAATTCCATCCTTGAGTCATCATTTAATTTTGGTAAAATTGCAATTTAGTCCCTCATAGTTCTTCACCTATTCAATTTGGTCCTAATTCATCCATTTTCCTTAGTTTCTAGATCATCCCACTCTTAAAATATTTACACTATTGGTCCTTCAACTTTTTCATATTTACACTTTAACCCCTTAAATTTTGAGTATTTACTCTTGTGCAACAAAACTTTTCTCACTTTTACAATTTAGTCCTTTCTTGAATTAATATATCATAATATACTTCTTAATATTGACATAACTCAAAATTTCCCTTTATGTCACTTTATTTCCTTATTTTATTATATCAAGGATAATATCTTACTGTAAAAATTTTCAGGGTATTACAAGTAAGCATTCGCATGAGTGGTTGATATTGTGTGGATACATTTATGGACGTTTTATAAGCATACATACTCAAACATATAAGTCTTTTATTAAGTTTGGTGTCACGAGTTAAGTGATACCAACTTACTCATTATATTGAACCCCCTCATATTTTACAATGATAATTATGTCATTTAAATTTTAAAAATACTTCGTTTTTATAATAAAAATTCCACATCTTATAAAAACTTTTTTAAGTTTACCATTTTATGTGTATGCTATGCCATTCCGTACAAAATTTATATATTTCTTTTATAAAAACAAAGTATAATATAATTTATTTCTTTTGTAAAAAAACTTATGATATAAAAACTATATGTAGGTTCATATAATTTTCTCTCTTGTTTTTGTAATCGTGAGGTAAGCTTTTGTTGTCAAGCGTCTGCTTTAGGGTCAATCGATGGCCATTCGATCTCATCCTACTTCCTTTCCTGTTCTAACCCACCAACTGTTGACCTTATGATTGGCGCCAATCACTCTTGTTTCCTTCTTCTAGTTTCGTTTCTACCTCACATTTTCTCACCAATCAGCTCTTTCTCTACCTTTTCTCCTCCTTGCTACCTCTCATGACTATTTTTGGCGTGGTCCTTGATAGGGTGACCATTGTTGACCTTGCCGGAAACAACCACCCTTTCAATTCACTTTCCGCCTCTCATATTTCCTTTTCCATGCCCACCTTTTTTCTTGCAAATTTCCTCCTATCATCCCAACAAGTTCTTGTGGAATAATAAAGTTGGACTTGGGCCTTTCTTGTGTCTCTTTCCGTGTGGGAGGTCTCTCGAGTCTTTGTACTTGTGTTTGGCTCCACCCTTCGATGGTAGTTTTCTCGAGCTGCCCGCGTTTAATGGAACAAGCTAGCTAGAAGCGGGTCCATTGCAATGGGGGCAAGTCAATAAAAAACAAACAAACATTTCAATAATCCCCATGTTTGTATTTTGAAAGTAAAATGGATCTGTCTGATAGGTAATTTATTAAAAAAAGAATTCATCTTAAATTTTCTGTTTTGATGAATCAACTATTACCAGAGTTATAAATGGACAATGAGAGATAAAGAACCCAAATTTTTTTTTTGGCATGACAGGGCTCTATGCATCATTGCGGCTTCACCACCTTGATGGCCAAACATCAAAGTATACCAAAAAGGGTTTTCACCTTTGCTTCCTTTGAATAGACAATGACGGCGGGGTTCATGTGAAAATGCTCTCCTCAAATTTTGGTTTGTTGACATCTGAGTCTTAGCTTGTTTTGTTTGTAAGGTCTGTATTAAACTTTATATGTATGTATTTTGCATATGGTGTCTTGCACTAATTGTACATTTGCTCAAAGCTTGGTCCTCGTTTACTTTCCTTTCTTATGTATGGTTTTACCACATCTAAAAATTTATATATTTTATTTTATTTATTAAAAGATATTTGATTAACTCATGTATCAATTCAATTGGAAACTTAACGGTATTAAGATAGAATATTGATTTGAAAACAATTTTATAAAACACTTAATTTCTCATCCCTCAAATTTTTTGTGCCCATTCCGCGTATAAAAAAAAGAAAAAGAAAAAGTCATCTACAATAAATGATATTAGAAACCCACCACCAAGGTAGGACTAAACTACAAAACCCTGGTAATACGTAGTATGATATGAATTTGTGGACATTGTCACTACCATTTATTGCGTGTTAATTTGACCGTCGTCGGTTTCAAAGGCCAAAACGGTCCAATTGCTTTAAATACAACGTTCCCAATAGACTCTTTCAAATTCGAGTCCTTTCCACAACGGGAAATCGAAGATTCATAAACTCGTAAACCAAACGCGAGATAGCTTTAAAAAAAGAAATTAATTTATTCTATTAAAACAATCACGTGTATGACAATATTTGATATATTAAAACGCGTAAAAAAAAACAACAAAAATACTTAAGTGTTTTTCCTTTTTATTCAAACCTATTAGTGGGATATTTATCTAACTTTTTTTAAATTTTATTTTCATTTTTTTGTTAACATCTGAGACAGGTACAATAGATAAAACATTTTTTAAAAATTAAAAATAGGATTATTATTAATTATATCTATTTTTCTTTTAATTTATTTTACTCGGTGGCCGTCTGCTGGAACAACCCCCCTCTGTTCTCTTTCCACTTGGATCCCAACACCCAATCATCATTTTCACTTTTTTTTTTCATTTATCAAAACCCTCTCCCCAATAGCTCGAAGGTAACTTCTTTCTTTATTTCAATCATTTTTTTTGTCAATCAATGGTTCGCATTTTACTATTACTGTTATCAGAATTATTGAGGATAAGAATCTTTTGCTTTTGTGTATACATTCTTTGGTGTGGGAACAGCACTATCACTTTAGTCTCTTTCAAATTTTGACTTTTCTTTTGCTGGGTTTTTTTCTTCTGCATTTGGCATATATACATATTGTTACTGTAAAAAGAAAACCCGTTTATTATCTGCATCTTTCTCTGTGTGTCTGTGCCGCTGTATGTGTTTTTATTAGTTTATACCTCATGGCTTCTTGGAACTCAGTTTTTCTTTCATGGCTTAAGAATTTCAGTAATATTTTCAAGGTTTGTACTATTTTATGACTTGAATTTTTTTTATCTTACAGATTGAGTTTCATATCTTGATACTTTAAATATAGCTCACAGTTTAATTATTATTTTTAACTGCTCTTATGTTATGAATGTTCTGTTTTTACTTGATCTAGTTGTTTTATTTGTATTTCCATTGTTCCTGTATAATTGGTTTATGCTTTTAGTATGGTAGAATATTGGTATGAATGAATAATTGTGATTTGGGAGAGAATCATGTTCTTTTTTCTTTTATAGTTTCCGGTAACTAAACTCTGGAATTTTGGGGATTATACTGTCTGGAGTTTGTTCTAAATGTTTGTGAGAGTATTTCATTTTGTTAGAACTTGTTAGAAGTGTTATATGTTATTAAAGTTTGATGATTTACTATTTATACATGTTATGGTAAGTTATGGTGCTTAATTATTCAATTATTGGCAGTAATTTTTTTTTCTTGTAAACCATACTGATTCCAGTTAGTTTATTTGCTCCTTTCAGTTAAGACTAAAAGAATCTAGGATTGAAATGCATATGACTATCAATTATTACTAAGATCTTATCTTAAGATCAAGTAAAGAATAGACAATAATTTTTTCCCCAAAATTTGGATATTGTCTTTGATGCTGACATGTCACTTTGTGTCGATATATACTGGAGATTCTAGATAGAGTGATGGTTTAGTTAGTTATGTACTAATAGGATTTTGTTATTGATTATCTGATATTTTATTCAAACCAAAACAGGATCCTGAGTTTGGTTTTTGTTCAATTTGTGGCTTTCTAACATCTAACCATAAGTCTTTCATGCGTAGAAGCCATCCATTCATGAATTTTGTGCTTCCTGTGCATGGGAAAGTATGGTTGAACTATTTGATTCAGTTAAGATAGTTCCCATGCTTTATAGTTTTCATCTATAGGGTTGATCACCGCTGTTCTTTAACATGCAGTTTACTAAAGAGATAAAATCTCAAGGAATGTGATCTTTACCTCTTGTTTCTACTTATTGTCTGTTCTATCTATGGACTGATCTCTTAGCTATAAGAAAAATGCTTTTTTAAAAACATTCATACATATATGCCGGCTATGTGCTCTGCTTATCTGTCCTCCACTATCTTCTCTTAAGCTCAAGAACCATTCAGAAGTTAGATACAGTGGAAATTTAAACCTGAACACCAACTTTCCTAATTCAAGGTGTAAAGGGATGGAATTTGGTGTGTTTGGGGTTGTGGGGTCAGGGGGAGGGTGGTTCATATTTAATCCCTGAAGATCGAATGGTTGTTGACTAGGATTTATCAAGCATGAGGGTGGAGAATCCTGCAAATGCTAGTCATTGTTTGTCATCCCCTGACCTTCTTCCATTGATAGAACAAGGGAATATAGAGGTATCGCATTTTTTTTCTTTTAAGTTTGAATTACCAAAACCTTTCTTTGACCTTAACATATCGGAATATTCAAGCATGCAAATATCATAGGTTAAAGGTATATACTGGCTTTAAATGTCTCTTTTGGAGGAGAGTGATGAATACTAGGCATCCTTGTTTTAACAGAACATAGTTGAGAATGTTGAGATGGCCAACTCTTGCTGTGTTGCTTTTTTCTTTATCTTGTTGGATATTGGAGTTGTAATTTTTAACTAACTCTCCTTGACATACTTTTCATTAAATTTTTTTCTTGGGAGTGAAGTGTATATATATATAAACGGACAGTAATCCTGCCAATGCTGTATTCAATTCAAAGTTCTGAGATGAATCATACAAAGAAGTCAAGAAACTTTTCATTCCAGTTATTTTCTTTGGCATAAGGTTGCTTATGCTGCTTATCTTTAATCCCTTGAGAAATATGTATTGCCTATGATTTCTGATGGAATTTATTTCTGTTGTTTTTCTTGTTTACTGGTGGATTTTGTATCCTATGATGGTTGTGGTCATTTTCCTTCTTATTGTGCCTCTGGGAGGATCTTATAATTCATAATATTAACAGTACTTTGACATTCATATTTTTAAACAGTACAAAATGGATGAAGTCCAGCTTGGTTCACATACTATAAGGTCCCATGGTCTCACCATTGCAAGGACACACATGCATGATTGGCTTATTCTTGTATTGCTTGTGGTGATATGGGTTGTCATCCTTATCATTCATCCATTTTATCGCTTTGTTGGGAAGGATATGATGGATGATCTAAGATACCCCTTACAAAGTAATACAGTTCCTGTTTGGGCTGTGCCGGTAAATTCGGTTTGCCTTATTTTCTGTATAAGAGCTCTTTCTCTGAAATTCTGCCTGTCTCACTCTTTCCTGCCCCCCCAATATTTAGATGTATGCCGTTCTGTTGCCCATGCTGATTTTTATCTTTGTGTACATTCGTAGAAGGGATGTTTATGATCTTCATCATGCTGTACTAGGTAAGTGTAACTTTCGGATATTTCTGTGTTTTATTAACAACAGTTTCTTCTGCATAGTTGAAAAGTATCATAACCTTAAAGCGATGACTAAAATTCGTTTGTTAATGCAGGCCTCTTGTTCTCCGTTCTAGTGACGGCTGTTATCACTGATTCGATAAAAAATGCAGTTGGAAGACCTCGGCCAGACTTCTTTTGGCGCTGTTTCCCAGATGGAAAGGATGTATGCCTCTGTAGACCTGCTATTCTCAGAATATAAACTTTTTAATGTCAATATTTTAGCAAAGAACTCAACCTTATTACTTCTCAGGTTTATGATAAATGGGGAAATGTCATCTGTCATGGTGATAAGAGTGTCATTAGGGAAGGGCATAAAAGCTTTCCAAGTGGGCATACCTCTTGTAAGTCCTCTTATATAGGCAATTAATGTTCATATTTGTTGAGATAATGAATATTTTCAGATTGTAACCATCGGAGGATATCTGGATTTGTTCTTTAGGGTCCTTTGCCGGGTTGGGTTTTCTTTCACTTTACTTGTCCGGAAAAATCAAAGCATTTGACCGCAGAGGACATGTTGCAAAACTATGTATCGTTTTTCTCCCTTTGTTGGTTGCATCACTTGTGGGCATTTCTCGAGTGGATGACTATTGGCACCACTGGCAAGATGTCTTTGCTGGGGGTCTCCTAGGTTGGTATATTGCTCATACTATGGAGTTATTTTCATTAATGACTTCGTCTATTAACTTTCTTAAGACTATCATTTGTAGGGCTCGTAGTGGCTACATTTTGTTACTTGCAGTTCTACCCGCCACCATACGATGCAAATGGTATGCACCAAAAACTCTTTTTTTTCTTATTACCAAGTTGATTCTACATGTTTCATACATTACAGAAAATGCTTTACTAGTGAGATTCTGCAAAGCATACAAGGAACATGGTTAGAATATCATCTTCTCCTTTAATTGTAAAATGGGAACACGATAACTTATGAATTTCATACTACAAAATTTTCAATGCATGGTTGTCGTGAAATTTCTGTAATATTTACCTTTCTAGGAGGACATATAAATTTTATATTACATAAATTGATAAAAGTACCATGAAGGCCCCCTTGTATTACGAGTCAGATCTCAGCAAAAAATATGTGCAAATTAGTCCTTATACGTTAAATCAAAAAGAAAATTGACCTTTTTTGTTAAAAAAATTCATCCCTCTGTACTGTTAAAAATTGGTGTAGCTGACGGAATAACCAGATAGTGACACGTGACATGTCACGTATACATCATACTTACATACGATGGCTAGTTTTAATAGTAAAAATGAATGAAAATTTTAACAGATGACTAATTTACCCATTTTATTAGTAGAGGGGCCAAAATGCAATTTAACTTCTAGTAAAAGGGCCTCCACGGTACTTTTATCCACATAAATTCTATTATGAATTTCATTTTGAAGTTTTAATGTGTGGTTGGTTGTTGTGAGTTGTAGGAAAGCTACTTCCTTTTCACTTAAAATCCTCCTTCCCACCTTCCCTTCCATCTAGCAACGGCTAGTTTGATTGGTTACAGAAGCTTTTTTTTCCATGATCGTGTACTATGTTACTCGAACTCTTCATGTTCTCCTAAGTACCCTTGTGTTTGACTCATGCTGACATGATCCTCCAAATATCTGGAAAAAGAATTAAACTGTTGAGCATATGTGTGAGCCATACTTTTAGACTTGAACGTCTTATCTGAACTGTTGCACGGAATTGTTTGTAGGTTCAGGGACTTATGCTTATTTCCGAGTAATCGAGGAGTCTACTGCAAATACAACAAACACAATCAATGCCGCGAATCTTCCAAATGCAATGACCGGAGAGATTCAGATTGCGAACCAACAAGAATCAACCGATAATGGATTTATGGGAATGCATTTAGCACGCAATTCTAATTCAGTGTTGGAAGATGTGGAATCGGGGAAAAGTTAACTCGGTGAGTTTCATGTTCCAAATTCGTATGTAAATGAGGAATACGTTGTATATACGTGCACCGTCTCGTAGTTATGGATTCTATTGCTATATTATTATTGTATAGCCAATAACAACACTACTATTAAGTAGCACAGCTTTTCATTCTGTTTCTCCTATTGGCTTAGATGTGAGGACTGAACAAAATGAAAAATAAAAATAAAAAAATCCATGCCATGACTAGTGTTTTGCTATGTTATCAAATTCGAGGTGAGTGAAGAATACGGATATGTATACGGGTACCTTCAATTATTTCAAAGCTTTTTTCATATATTTTAAGAATTATATTTTTCATATATTCATGAACAATGATTATTTCGATTGTTTCTTTCTTCTTTTTTAGTTTTCTTCAACCATAAATCTTAGTTTAAACCCCATAATATAAAATTTTGAATTCCAACTAGTAAGATGTGTAAACAGTATGTTTTCCTCTATGAATATATATATACACGTTACTCATGTATTAGAAGTTTGATTGAAGTTCTCTCTTTTTCTCAAAAAAAAAAAAAAGTGTAAATTGGTCTCAGTACATAATATCAAATTGATGTGATTGAAGTGATATCTAGATAGTGAATACATATATTGATGTACAATGATCAAAATTTAACATTAAACAAGAATAAAATTTTTAATAGAAAAATTGTTTTGTTCTTTGATCTATATATAAGAAAACAAAATAAAATCCAATTATATATTTATTTCATTGATGATAAGTGACAGGTAAACACCCAAGATTCCAGGCACCAAAAAACGGAAAAAGTCCCGATTCTAATTGATACAAGAATCTCAATTGTTTTCGGCTTCATACAGATACCGTCTTACTTTATTTATACTTGTATTAAAGAATCTTTAATTAATTGTTTTTTATTTACTCATTTCTTACTAAATTGTCAATAATATGCAATTTGTAGTTGGCAACTATAAACGCAATAATTGACTAACCAACGACTTTTGTCAATAAAAATAATCTTATTCTTCATTAAATCAAACACCATTTGATAAGGACACCATAATTGTCAGTAATTAATTAATAATAATAATAGCGCCAGAAACATGAATTTATCATTTCATCATAGTTATGTAAGACAATTTAGCCAAGGATGACAGTTAAGGATCGGGACAGAAAGTTCAAAATTTTATGTTAAAATCATTCAATTGAATTACTATTTTCTTTAAATAATTTCAGTATAATTAAAGAGTGTGTTTACAGCTTAGTGAATTCAGTTTTAATTTTTTTTTTATAATAACTCATAATTTAATTCAATTATATATTGTTTCATACTTTCCGAAATAATATTTGATGCACCGATGATATTTAGTTTTATGAGTTTCTAGTGAATTATGTTTTAATTTTTCTTTTATGATGTGTCATATTTTAGTTCACTAATAGTGCATAGAATTCTGTATCGTAGTGTAACAAATATTAATCCATTTTGAAATGATTAATGTTTGGTGCATTGATGATGTATAATTTTATGAGTTTTTAGTAAATCAAATCATGAGACATCATTAATAATAAAAATAAGTGAATTCTGTTTTAATTTTTTTTAAAAGATGCGTCATAATTTGACTTATTCATAGCATATACCGTTAAATATTAATCCATTTAAAGAGAAGTAATATTTGATACGTAAGTATATGCCGTTTTCAACCAAACAAATCATCACATATCATTGATTTTAAATTAAGGAATTAAATGGGTTAATGATTTTATTGATGAATTTTTGTATAAAAGAAAACTATCACCCCAACTAACGCTTTTGTGAGTGAATGCCCTGATTACTACATTGCATTTGTCATTAGAAGAAACCCAAACCCTTTTAATTTATTTTTTCCTCCATATATGTTAATTTATTATTTATTAAAATCTAGAGCACAAAAAAAAAAAAAGAGAACTTAAGTGGTATTGAAGAGTTAATCACAGTAACATATTCCTAAATTGTAACCCTCATTTTAAATTAGTTCTTAGATTTCAAAATATTTTAATTGCATCTTTTAATTATTGATGTTATATCAATTATGTCTTTTTTTTAATTAAAACAGATAAATAATACATCAAATCTTATGTAGCTAAATTTAAAATGAATACATAAAACATTGTCGTATAACTTTTAAAAGTAAAAATTTAAAAAAAAATAGTGAAGGAAAAACCTTAAAATTAAGAAATTAAAAATTTCATTTTAAATTATGTCACATAAGATATAATGTATGATTTAACAGTTAAACTAATGATTTTAGTAACAAAAAGATCTAATTGATATAACATTAATAATTTAAAAATACATTTTAAAATTTGAAAACTAAACTAAAATGAAGGTTATAAATGCAATTAAGTGAAAATTGAATAGTGGTAGTGGTTGTTGGTTATATAACAATATATTAGGCAATATATCTTGATTGAAGAGGGCCATAGTTAGTTAAAGCTGTGAAATTGAAGCAACAAACAAACAAAAACAAACCATAATAATTATTCCTATTATTTATCTTACTTCAAAATGACTTCGGCATAACCATATCTTTAACTTAATAAAATCATATAAAAGTTAATCCATATATTTATCAATTGTTATGAAAAAGGAAAGATATGCGTTGAAACGTTTTAACGCATAGTATTATTATATAAATGACTGTCGGTATATAAATTTGGTTAAAATCAATTTTGAATTTTAAAATTTTAGTCTCAACCCAAACAATAATAATTAAATGCGTAAATTATATACTATGCGTACAATTGTAAATTTAGTCCATCATTCTAAGTCTTTATACTTTTCAAAATTTGAAATTTCAATCTAGATATAAATTACAATCATTAATCCATTAACTAAATTTTTAGTAAGTAATATATGAAAATAGTAAGCTACCATGGTATTACACGTAAATAACAATCGTTAATCCATTAACTTAATGAATTTAACAATTAATGTTTGGTCAGGATTAAATTTTTATAATTCTAAAATTACATAGATTAGAAATGACCAAATTAAAATACAGAGACTAAATATCTAACTTTCATAAAGTAGAGGGATGAATTGTAGAATTTAACCTATAAATTTATACATTAATAATATATTGAACATAATATTACCTCCAACATTTTCTTGCTCCAACTCACATCCTTTCATACCACGCCAAAACATTCTCGCCAACCAAACACCTATTCCCCACTCATCTCTCTGTAAGCTAAAAAATTCTCCATATAAATATTTTAATCCATTATTATTATTTGTCACCTCTAACTTCAAGTTCACAGTTCTTTATATTTAAACACCATTAACGGTTTCGTAAGCTTTCTTGTGGGAGGAGACAAAATTTTCCAAGTGTTTCATCATGGAGAAACTGACATCTCCATCTTCTAATAAAACCACCACTACCACCATCGCCAACTATGTATCACCACCGTTATCTCCGCCGCTTGAAGATCTAACGAGCGACTTCTCTACAATGTACGACTTCATTTTCTCATCTACACTCCCTGAATCACTTTCCATTACGCCTTCTACTTGTTCCTCCTCCTCCGATGATCTGAAACAGCTCGTACCCGGCGATGTGTCCACCGAGGACCGGCTCAACCAGGCTCGTCTTATCCTTGAGTATCAACAATTGTGTGATCACTTCGACCTTTGTGTTTCTCGCTTACAAGCTCTCAAGGGAGAGGTTGAAAAGCTTCGTAGAGAGAACAATGATCTTCGGGTAGCTAACATTGAGTTGATCAAGCTGTTGAGCCAGTCGTCTCAAGCTGCCATGATTAATAGAAACCTCCATTGGGAAAAAGTGGCGGATTTGAACGAGAAAAGATGGGAGAGGGGGCTGAAGAAATCATTGCCCAAGAGTCTTTCATTTAATTCATGTAACCATATGCAAAGAGTCGTCAATCCACCGCCGGTGAGTTACTCTCTTGTTATTTTATTTTATTTTATTTTATTTTTCATTTTCAGGGTTACTTCACCAATATCATACATGAATTTTAGAATTTTAATCCTTAGTATCATAACAATCAGAACTTTCTGTTGTAATTATTGGATTTGTGCATTGAATGTTTGCTGAAATCTGACATGGCATAAGTAAATATGTTTGTACCTACATCAACAATAAAGATTTATTGTAGGTAAAAATAATATAGAGGTACTAAGACCTGGATTGCATTTTATCATTTCAATTTAAAAAATAGGAAAATTAATTCAATTAGGAGCAAATCAGTCATTTGGTTAAAAAATTCTCCATTTGTATCGTTAAAAGATGGTTCTTGTATGTTAGCATGAGGTATACATGGATACATAACTGTTTGGTTATTCCATCGCTATACCGATTTTTAATAATAAAAATGGATGAAATTTTTAATAAAAATGACTAATTTGCTCTTTAATCTAACATATATAGACTAATTTACCTATTTTTTAAGTAAAAAAAATACAATGTAGCCTCTATGTGATACTTTTACCGTATCTATTGTATTATTAACATAAAACATATAGCATTTATATAATACTAGTAATTTAATGATTGAATTATAATATTGGAGAGGAGAGAATTTAATCATTTATTATTGAACCTACCGACTTACAACAACCATCACCACTTCAACCTTTAATTTTATTGGCAGCAGAAATGATTTAATTTTTAATCACGTTGAAAACATTCTATTGGACCATATTGAAGCATTTTCTTTTAATGTATAGTTGGATAATTTAATCCTTAATTAATAACCTTAAAAATAATTCTAATTATAATATCATGCAGCCACGAGTACATGTAGCACCAGTGACAAGAAGAGAAGAGAAAGGCATTGAAATGGAGGTATACAACCAAGGAATGGTGAAGACAGAGCTATGCAACAAATGGCAACAGACAGGTACCTGTCCCTACGCTGACCATTGCCAGTTCGCCCATGGTATCACTGAGCTACGTCCGGTTATTAGGCATCCTAGGTATAAGACCCAGGTTTGTCGCATGATCCTTGCCGGCGAAGCCTGTCCGTACGGTCACAGGTGCCACTTCCGTCATTCTCTTACAGAACAAGAAGAACTATTAATTTCGCCTTAATTTCAGATTTATTCAAACTATAAAATTAATGTAAATATCTTATTTCGCATGCAAACAAATAACAGTGTCCAAAGTCGTAATTATAAGACAATAATATTTAGATTACATGTGTGGAAGGAAACTGTTTTATTGATTGTACGTTATGCAAGAGAATTGTTTATAGAGGAAATATTTGATGTTGTAATACATGCAAAAAAGAATAAAAGAAAATTATATATATTTTTTTGTATATTTGATTTTGAGTTAAATAATTGAAAATAGTTATCTTCTGTTCATAAACTTGAAACTTTATTTTTGTATGGATGTGTTTCAGCATATTTGTTTCACATTTAAAACAAAAATATACATTTCCATAAATTTTATGTTATCTAATAATATATAGGTGGAAATTTGATGAAGGCATTTTGTTAGTTGAAATGGATCTGTTGGTATCATTTGGCTTGATGCTTAAAATGTTGTTTTTGTACAATATTGTGTTAGCTGTGTGTCGGTTAGATTACATGATTGCTAGCTATAAATCCATGCATCAAATTATTCTATACAAAAAACAAAAATTCATATAAAATAATATAATAATATAAAAACATATAATTATAAATATTATATAGAATATATATATTATATAGCGATATTAATCAAGTTTATAAAGTTAACATACCTACATTTAATCATAAATATTACAATAATATTTTTTTCATTACTCCTACTAAAATGAGATCCAATACAACTATTTATATGTGTATTTTTTCAAGGATTGTATTATCTCTCAAAGCTTGAAGACTTACTCGATAGAAGGATTTAAATAAAAATATTAGACTAAAAATGAACTCGAACAAACAATTTAAATCCATTTAAAATACAAATTAGAATTGGGTTCTAAAATTTAAAATCTAACTCAATCCAATCTATTTTTAGGTTTAATAACATTTTGTATGTTTTCTTTAATAAGAAAGTTATATATATTATAATATAAATATATACTGGAAGTAAAATATGTATGTAATTATAAAAAAAATTAAAATTTTAAAAAAAATATATGAGAGCTTAAACAGGTTGAAAATAATTGTTGATTGTTGACAAATATGAGAGGAGATTTGAATAAAATTTTAGGTTGAGCTGACTTTGGGTAATTATAGGCTACTTCTCTATTACTATTGCTGGTGAAAAATATTTTTAGAAATACATATTTTTCTAAAGTAATAAAAAAGTGATGTGAAAAAATGTGTTTATTAATACTTCTATTGGTGTCAAATTGCATTTGAAAGTTAAAATATATTTTTTAAACATGTAAAAAGTAAAAAAATAATTAAATTTTATGATATTTAAATAATTTAATATAATGATACATAAAATGTAAATTTTAAATACCTTCTAAGTAATTAATGTAAATTGTTTGTAAAATTGATGATATATGAAATATTTTTAAAAATAAATATAATAATAAATAAGATTTAAATAATTTACTATAATGATAAATAATATTTAAATAATTTAATATAATTGTATATAAAATATAAAATAATATAATTTATTTACATACCTTTTAAATAGTTAATATAAATAAAGTCACTTCCAATTATAAAAGTTAAAAGCCAAAAACACCTAAATCTCAACTTTATATTTAGGTGGAAAAGCACTCTTCCATCACACCTTTGACTTGCTCTTCATTGCTTTGCGGTGGAAAAGCACTTTTAACCCAAATGTGCTTCTCCACCACAATGGAAAATGCACTTATGTATGATATTAATATTATACATAAACTTGATACAATCGATGTTGAACATTTTTTCTTACACGTTATATTATAAAAGGTTAAAATATATCATAAGTCTATGTACTATTCATAAATTTAGAATTAGTCTCTCTATTTTTTAGATTTCAAAATTCAGGTTCAATTATAAACACAATTTTTTTTTGCTAAATTTGTTGATATGGCATTTTGAAATAAATATAATATTCACTTGGTAGCCATGTAACTAAAAAAAGACGTTATAATGAACCTAAATTAACAAAATAAATTTAACAATGTTAATAGTTAATCATGAATTTTGAAAATTAAAAAGTAAGACTATATTCCTAAAAAAAATATATAAGATCTAAATTTAAAATTCATGAAGAGTACAAAACACTTATAACAAATTTCATCCATTATAAAATATCATATATATCACTACATAATATAGTAAGTGTATTACATATATAATTATTAATATACTATATATTATAATATTGTATGTATTTATATATTAAATTTTTTATCTAATTTAATTCAATTAATATGATATTAATCACGTTGATAATGTTAGTATATATGTCACTAATAAATAATAATACATAAAACCTATAAATATAATGTAATTTATATTTGATAGCTATTAGCATGTGTTGTAATGGAAGAATTTTTTTTTTTTAATTTCGAATATCTAGTTATGAAATGCTAATTTATAAGAGTTGAAATAAAAGAGACCTTTTGAAGTGGTTAAGAGACTCGTTTGAATACATTCAATTTAAAATATATTTTTTAAAATTATAAATATCTAATTATGAAATACTAATTAATTTATGTGAGTTGAGATAAAAAAATAAAAAGAGGAGAAGATCTATTAGCATTAAAATAAAAAAATTTCTAAAACTTTAAATATATATGAAATGTTAATTTATCCAACTTCTATACAAAGAAATAAAAATCTTCTGGGTGATCAAAAGATAAGTGTTTAAACTCACCTAACTTGAACTATAATTCCTCTTGGTTTCTTTTCTACCACAAGAGAGAAATATCGGAGAAAAACTGTAATTTGTAGTCACCTATAATTAGAGTAAAGGTTAACATGAGGTTATAATGGACTCTTTTCACTCTTCTATGTTTAGGGATGGGTTTTATAAAAAGGAAAAAAGGAGTTTTTAGGTGATCAAGAGACAAGGACTTGACAGCTGTTAATACATGTTTAAACATCAAAGAAAAATCGTAATTAAAGTTCACCTATAACTAAAATAAAAGTTAATATTTTAGAAACGAAACAAATATAATCATTTTTCACTCCTTTAAATTTTGGGATGCGTTTTATATTAAAGGAAAAAAAATATTTTGAAATGATCAAGAGACGAGGACCAGATTATTGTTAATACATGCTTAAACACACCCAACCTGACCTAAAATTACTCTTGTGGGACAATACTCATAACAGCATTTAGTTTTTTTTACTATACGGAGAAATCCTAGAGAAGAACCCCAATTAGAGTTTACCCTTTTTACTCCCTCTAAGTTTTGAGGTGAATTCCATAAATCCTAGAAAAAAAATAATAATTAGAGTTTACCCTTTCCACCTTTTCAAGTTTTGGGGTGAATTCCATAAAAAATAAACACTGAAGTGGCTAAGAGGCGAAACCTGTGTTCCCTCGAAATCTACCCATCACAACAGCCAGGGCTACAGCAGTTCCTTTCCAACCACTACCTTCAACTACAGTTTCTAAAAAGTATTTTTACGATAAAAAAATAATTTTAAAATAAAAATATTATTAAATAATATATTTTTAAATTTTCAAAAATAATTTTTTTAGTTAAAAATATAAATAAATTTTTTTAGCTTTTGTGATCAAAAGCATTTTTAGAGATATGAACAATCCTAAACAGATAATTTTTAGTGATAAAAGCGTTTTTAGGATCAAAAGACAATTTTAACTATTATAAAATATTTTATATAATATTTATATTTAGTATATAATTAATTTCTTATTGAAATTTATTTTAAATATATAATATTATATATTTAATTTTTTATTAGTTATATTTTAATATTTAAAATATATTTTATATATTCAAATTAAATTTTATAAATCATTAAAATCGTCTAAAAATATTTAAATTTTATATTTCATATATTAAAATATTAACAATAAATTATAATAAATTATTTTTATAATTTTATTAAAATAACATAATATTAACTAATTTAAACGTTATTTAAATGTATATTTGTTACTTTATAACACCATTTTTAAATTGATATTTTATTTTTCAGAAATATCTTTTAACAGTAATACTAAACACATAAATTTTAAACCAAAATTATCAAAATACAACACATTTTGAGTCCATTCATAAGCTAAATATTAAGCAAACAACATATTATCAATATCTAGTTACGAATATTTAAAAATTTCCATTTTTCATCTTGTTAGCTTGAAGGCAATTCGACCATCACTCATATTCAAAATTTCTGCGGCAGAGATTTCTTGAACCCGATGGGCCAGAACAGATCGGGCCAATTGGGTTCTAAAAACATGAATTTTGTTTAACAACCCGGCCTGGTGGATGGATCTTACAAAATAGTCCTTCCTCATTGTTTAAAGAGTAAACTATATATTTGATTATCTAACATTAATAAATTTTCATTTTGATTAGGGATGATAAAAAAACTTGAAACCAACGGATTTTGACCTGATCCAACTGATAGGGTTGGTTTTTTTTCCTTGACATTGGATTTTAGGACAAATTGAGTCAGGTTAACTTTAGAGAACGTTTGGGTCAGGTTGGGTTTAGCGTAAAATTACCCCACCCCATCTTGAGATATTTACGAAATTACCAACATCATTTTACCACATTTACTCCCATTTCACACTAGTTTCTTTTCCCCTCTCATTTTAATTTATTTTTCCAAGTTTTCCTTTCATTTCGTTCTTTTATTTTTTCTTCTATGATGTAATATATATTTTTACATTGTCATCCTTAGAATAGTTTTTTAAAAACTATTTTTAAATTTAATTAATCGTAATTTTAAATAAAAAAGTTTGAACTCAGGTCGGATCGGGTATAAAATTGATTTTCGGATTTGAGGTAGGTTAAAATTTTTAAAGCTCAAGGTCGAATCAAGGTTGGGGTATGATGGTAGAGTATCAAGTCAGGGTCGGGTGGGAAAAAATTCACCCCGCCCCATTTCCATCATTAATTTTGGCACTAAAAGTAAAAAAGTTTATCATTTAAGCATTGCCGTTACATACTTTTATAGTTTTAGTCACTCTACCATTACATACTTTTATCATTAGTCACTCACCCTTAATTTGTCATTATATACACTCATTTTAGTCACTCAACTTCGACAAATTTTTATTATAATCTCTCATTTTCTTTTTAGAAAATTCTTTTTAAAAACATGATTTTTTTATAGGAAATTAAATTATTGGATTACTAAGATTAAATCCATATTTTTCATCTATAACTCAATTTCATATAAAAGTTGATGTTTTTCTCTATAGAAAATTCAAGTAGTTTTATGTAAAACTCCAAAAAATTCTATTTTATTAAAAAAATAAATTGATTCTAAAAAGAAAACAAATAAAGGAAATTAAAAATATAAAATGAATTTTTGGTAAAAATTTAAGTTTTGTTTTTCTGTAAAAATGCAGATAATTTTCTATAACCCCCCAGTTTTCTTCTTTCACTCAAAAAACTAAAATTAATTATAAAAAAGAAAAAATAAAAAATAAAAAAAAGATAATTTAGTTTTTCCTATAAAGGTTCAAGTTTTTTCTCTATAAAAACAAAGATAATTCCCTTTAAAATTTCATGTTTTTCCCTTCGTTTTTATTGAGAAAAAAAATTAAAATTAATTCTAAAAAATAAAAATCAAAATGATATTTCTAACCCAAATTTATGAAAATTTAGTGGCTAAAATGAATGTATCTAATGGAAAATTAACTGAAGTAACTAAAATGATAAAAAGTATATAAGGAATGCCTCAATTGTAAACTTTTTATTTTCAGTGCTAAAAATAAACTTATGAAAGTTGGATGACCAAATGTGGAATTTATCATTGTTTAAACCTAGTTGTTGCTATTTAAGATTTGTCATCTCGTTTGATGTTTCTTACATCTAAAACCAGAGCCGCAAAGAAAGAAAAATAATATATTGATGAGAGAAGATAGGAAAGGGAGATTGAAGTTTCTGGTAATTATAGGAATTGCGTTTTTGGGAAGAAGCACGATCGATCTGCATTCGCCACTAATTTCTTCCCAAAACCTCCAATTCCAATGATTTCCAGAAACTTTTCCCTTTCCTTACAATCATTTCTCTTCTTCTTTTCTCGATCTGTATCTGTATATGTATAGGTATATGGAAGAAGGTATGAAATTCTCTTTTTAGCTTTGGATCTTTCATTTCTTTTCATTAATTGTTGTTTTTGTGGTTGTTTTGTAGTCCTTTACTTTTGAAGGTTCTAAGGGAAACTTTTAGATCTATGTTGTACATATTTAGATCTATGTTCATGAATATATTCTCCTTATATATATATTATAGAATTATATGGACGTTCATACTCGAATATGTTATTGGATAAGAATAATTTTTGAAAACAAATCATTTTAAATTTTATACATTAAAAAAAAAAGAATCAAGGTGAGTGTTGATCTATGTTCATGAATATATACTGATTTGGAAGAAAAATGGTCGATTAATATAGTTGGGTCATTTTAATTTTTCATTTAAATTTTGTGCATGTTAAGTTGATCAACTCCTTTGAAAAAAAAAGGAAAGAAAAAGCAAGATGACGCTTAAGGTTTAAGCAATGTTATCCCATGGACTGGAATTTATTCTTATCTTTTCCTTTTCCTTCTCTTAAGCAAAAGAGGGGAAAATTATTATTTTAAATTAATATTTTTATATTTATAATTAACTTTTATCACCCAATAGCAATTTAGTTTGGGCTAGGTCCATTCATTTTTGTTCAAGAGTTGGACCGAACAACGAACCTATTTCTTAAACAAATATATATTATATATACAAATGTGTTTGGTAACCCAACTAATAATTGGATTTAGTTGTAATTGCTTGTAATAATTGGATTTGTTTGTAATACTATTGTAATTGGTGGACTTTATTGAATTTGGTGAGAATTAGAGTAATTATATAAGTAATTATACTCAAATTTAAATTTAAAAAATTATTTTTATACAAATTATAAAAATTTATATTATAAGCTTGAGTGCTTGTAATAGTTATAGCTAATTTTTTTATATTATAAATATTAAAAAGTTATATTATAAATATAATTTGTGTATTTTAAAAAGTTATAACAAATAATTATATTATTTAAATCATAAAAAAATTCTAAAATTATGAGAAAATTATAAAAAATAATTAACATATTATAGAAATTTTTTTAATATATTTATTTATAAAAAGTTATAGTCAAATATATGCTTTTAACTTATTTATGTTGATCATAACTTTTTTATATGTGCGTACTATATATTATAAAATTAATATATTTATTCGTAAATAGTGTTATATTTTTTTTATCATAACTTATTTATTAAAAAATAACTTTTTAAAGTTATAGTAAAAAAATATATTATTTATAAGAATATTATAAAAAATTTGGACAATTTATAATTTTTTATAAAGGTTATATATTATAAATTTTATATTATTTTTACGTATTATAAAAAAAATAATCTAGCATAAGTTTTTTTTCAAGTTAAGTGTAATTAAGCTTTTATAAATTAAAGGTATAAATTATTTGGATTATAAACTTAAATATTTTAAGATTGATGTTGATGATGTAAATAGAAAATGTTTTCTTGCATCGTATTATGGGGTATAATATCATTTGGGAGAATGGTGCCAGACATAAATATTATAGACAGTTCATAAATTCTTTAATTTGAGTCATTTAAAGCTTCGGAATGTGATTGAGAAGATATTTATTGTTATAAAATTTTTTCATATTAACTTCACCTTAGTATAGCATAAAAGAAAAAAGTTAGATCTTATTAACATGTTGCATATTTCATAACTTTAATCATTAGTGGAATTGAGATTACCCTTACTTTGTAGAGTATATGGAAGAAGGAGATTTTGATAATCTTAATTAAAGATGCATATTCAAATTTAGATGATGATGAACTCAGTTAAAGACCAATAGATGATAATAAAGAGCATATATTAAATATTAAAGAGGGAATAACCTAATAAATATGCACTAAACCAAATAGATAAAATTACACGTGCTGTTTTTTTTTCTATTTTTATTAATAATTGCGTTATCAATTAATTTTCTAGACTAATATAATTCATATGATAATTTGATTTTAATTTTTGTTACTTGTTTAAAAATTATTTTTACCATACTAAAATTTTTATAGTAAGTAATATTTTTTAAAAAATATAAATTATGTAACTGTGTAATTATATAATTTATATTATCAAACATGATATAAAAGATAATGATAATAATTACACTTATATACAAATGTTGTAAAAACAAACCATATAAATGTAAATATTATTATATTGAAAACTTACATCTTTTCAAAGCAAAGTGAGAGCATAATTTAGTGATGTAAAAAGTTTAGGGCTGACTTTGGGGCCTATCATCAAAATTGATTGTATTGTAGTGTCTGGATGGAATGAATTACTACACGCAAGGTATCCAGTAATTGTGCATACAAACCCTTTAACAAACTCCATTTTAAATAGCCAAATGCGCTTCTAAAATTTGATTTATTCGTATGAGCATACATATGGAAGATTTAGATGTTGGCACTGGACAGGTAGAAAATTTCTCAGATGGATTCGAATAAAATTTTAGATTAGGGTCGCTTTAATGTTATATAAATGATTCAATTTAGTTTAGTGTGGAAAAAAATAGATTAGATAGTATAAACAAACTAATAGTAAGCATGTAACAGGTAATAAGATGAGTATTGTAATTGGATTCCAGTTCTTTATATTCTACTATTTAAGACAAAACTCAAATATATAATTTACGTGAATAAGATACAAAATGCAATTATCAGATTAAATAATATAAAATAACTATAAAAATGGCTGAAATTTAAAATAGCATTTGAGCGGATGTAACCCTTTTCACGTTAATTTCTCCGGCTAAATTTAATCTAATTTTAAGGTGACGAGAGGACTACTTTCGGTAGCATTTTTTACACACGATAATATTTCAAAGAATTTGATGTTGTTATAGATGTTACATAAATGTAAAATGTAGTGCAAGATTATATCTTTGGGACCCGAGGGTGAATCTGGAAATATTTTTAGGAGACTAAAAATGAATTGTAAATTTTTAATATGTCAAAATATAAATTTAATTTTTTTTAATTTATGATTTCATCATCTTTAAAGGAGCTAAGTATAATTTTTTATTTTTATTTTTAAGAGTTAAAATATAATATTTATCATATATTAATTTATAATTTATTCATTTATAAAAATTGGAATTGGAATTTATTATTTTTTTTTGGGCCGCTTGTATTTGCCCCTGTTGCCACAAGTCAATCTCCACCACAACAGCATGACATCTTGGTTCCACCCACCAAATTCCATCCATTTGGTTTCGCTACAGATACTGTTTTGTCAAGGCATGGTGAACATGCAAATCAATCATCCTTGATAATTAAGTCACTTTAACAAGTTAACCATCACTTGCCATTTAATGCCCTGCAATCTAAGTGATAACATTGTTTACCTAACAAAGATCTTTATTATCAAGATGCAACAGGTGGCGAGGAGATTGAGCCTATATTTATTCTCCTCTCAACCTTGAAGCTCTCTCATTCATGTATACCCCTGTTCACCCAACTCTAACAATGCCTTCTTCCTTTCCATCCAATTCCCTCTCCTCTTAATCATCTCTCATCCTTCCATCGTTTAGATTATACAACCCTCTAACTTAACAGGACGCTCCGTCTCCTAACTTTCACCACAATTTCCTCCCTGCCACTTCTTAATATCTAACAATTACATTGTGTAACAACCATATTTGCAAAGTATAACATTATTACATATTATTTTAGTATGCAATTTGTTATCAAATCCCACTTTCATGTGAGGAATAAAATTACAACTTCTTGACATTATGTTCCCAACCATGTGTATCCATACATATATACATATGGCTCCATTATCCATGAAAGGAAAAAAAAGGGGCAGCATAAACCATCAATTATTTGATAAAACAGGAGAATTTTACGTCACCAGATCCATGGGTAGTTGATTCTTTTCTCATCATTTCTCCGTTAGATTCGAAGAAATGGAAAGGAGGTCCCTCCATTGTGACAAAGGCAACAAGATTAGATATGGTAAAACCCAAAAAGTGGTCAAAGAATAGGATATGATATATATGAAAAAAAATTGTTTATACCATTAATATTTTAACAAATTGATTATTAAATTTATTAATGTAATTGTAAAAATTTAATAAAGAATATTTAAATAAAAAATAAAAATTTTCAACAATTTTGAAGAACATGATCACCTTTAATTTCCATTATGATCCACTACTGTATATTTATAGTGAGGCTTTGAAAATATAGTATTATAGAAGAAAGGATAGGAATAAAGATAGACAAATCAATGGTAAAAATGATTCTTTGGCCCCCAACCCCATTTGGAGAATTCTCCATTAGCTGGTTAGTTTGTCGAATACTCCATCCAGTTTTCGGAACAACTTTTTAATCTAATCCATTTCAATCATCTTTGCTTGCATATCATCATTCTAATTCTTAACATCTTTAAATTCGAATCAATCATTTCCAATATAGTTTTTTTTACCTATAAAATTTAATTAACAGAAAGAATAGCCTAATCCATTTGCATGCAGATTTTCTCTTCCACATTGCGGAAGAAGTCAAGGTCAGAAACAAATAGACCCTTTTTTTTTTCTTTCCTTTTGAAGATAAAGAAAAACAAGGTTGGAATTTCCTATATATTATTTAAGAGATTGAGTTTAATCACACTCAAACTTTTTAGTTTCACCTAGTTTTATTTGTTGAAATATTTTAAGGTATTCCTAATTTATAAATTTGTCAAATTCTTATTAAAGATAGAAGATAAAATTTCAACTAGAAATAATATTGAATTTGTTGAGTGTTTGACTCTTAATAAAAAAAAAGCTAGCTTAAGTGGTAGCATTGTACCCAATAAATTATATACATGCCATAAGTAATGGGGTTAAGTATACCTATTGTGTGCAAACTCTTAAATTTTTTGCATGGTTTCACCTATTCATGCATTTCGAAATTAACATTCCTACTTTACGAATTTCTTAAAACTTTCAGTAGATACGAAAGATAAAATTATGACCAAAAACAATATTAAACTTGTTAAGAGTGTTACCCTCAACAATATATGTATGGATATAAAGTGTTGAAGTCATACACATTGAATTATTTGGTTTGGTCTATTTTCACATTATTAATTATAAAGATTATATTTTTTAGAGTTTCACTATCACAAACACAATATATTTACAAGTACATATATATGTTTAATTAATTATAATGTAGAATTAAATTAGTATAAAACACCACAAATCAAGAATCGAAAAAAATTAAACAAAACCCATACATGGTATATCCACATGGTGACATGCAAACCCATATACTATAATTACACATGATGAAACTCAAATCTGAATACTTAAAAGACTAAAATATTTACACCCATTTAAAATTAAAAATGATTGCATAACTTTTCTAAGAAGAAGAATCTCCTATAAAGAATATGTCAAATAAAATCCCAAAATATTTGCGAGACTATGCTGACATGTACAAATGTTTCCCTATAAATAGGGATGTACAAACCCTCTTCCTTCATCCAAGTCTCTTAAAACACAGCTTCTTCTACCTCCTTCCACACACACACACACACACACAGAATTTTACAGCACTTAAATTAAAGTCATAATGGGTTACTATTATCGTGGTTTTATATAGGATTTTCCCCTATATTTTTTACTTATATTTATCATAATTGAATATGATAATATTTATTATATCTCTAAGAAAATGGTGATGTTGTTGACAGAAGATAGAGAGCACAGATGATGGCATGCATGTAGTCTTTGCATTTCACTCCTTTGTGCTCTTTATTTTCTGTCATCACACCTTTCATCCTCTTAATTTATTATTAACGTTGAATCTTTATGAACATTTAAAAACTTTGTAAATGAAGGCATTAATATATTAATTGTGGATATTATTTGTTTTTTTTTTTTGCAATCCTGTAATCTAACATACATTCCAATAGTGTTGTGATATTTTATTTCACAATTTTCCTTTATTTTTTGTTTCTTTTCTGATTTAAAATCAATTTTCACTGTTTTAGTGCAGGAAGATATTGTCAAAATGCATTATGGCCTACTTAATTTGTAAGTGTATGCTTATTATACATTAATTTCGATTTTATACAATTATATATATAAAGATTGATTTTGTCTCAATTTCTAACATTATTATAGATGTGACACTAATTTTATATTTATAATAATACACAAATACTTATATTTACTATATTTAATTTTTTAAATATACACAATTGAATCAAAATTAAAATTTCATTTATAATTTCAATTTTCTTTTGTTGATAGGAAAATTCATTAAAAGACTAAGGATTGGTCAATCAAATAGAAGGTATTCAACTTGATTTTGACTCAATTCCTAACGGATGTGGCACCATTTTCACATTTTCTTATTTCATTTTGTTGACGTGAGTTGACACATTCGGGAGAAATCTTCGAAGTGTTGTCAATCAGGTAGTTGATTGGTTTCCTAACAATCGAAAGTATTGCTCGAGAAGAGTTTTATCCCCATGCTCTACCAAGAGCTAGCGTGTCATGAGCGGTTGTCCTAAGGGCCTAGAGTATATAGTTTAGGGGTTCGAACTCCACCAAGAGTGAAACACTCACATCCCCTTGGTGGGTGGCTGTACGCCTATGTACGGTCGAGGTGCTCTCGGCTCTGTAAACCAGGTCTTTAGGATAGCCACTCATGGCACGCTAGCTCTCGAAGGATACAAGATATAAAACTCCGAAATAGGGGCAGTATCTTCATTTATTGGGAGCTCAGTCGATTGCTTGATGGGCGATACTTTGAATACTTCTCTCAAAGGAGTCGTCCCCCCTTAACACATGCACAAACAATTATATTTACCCAATTGGTTTTTTTAAATATCCACAATTAAATAAAAATTGAAGCTAGATATATATAATATTAAATTAAAATTAAAATTTCATCTACATAAACATACAAAACCAAAATCCATGCTTTACATTGCATATTCGATTAAGTTGAAAGCGAAATTCTTGAAAAGATTGAAAATTGGTCAATCAAATTGTACATTCAAGCATACAACAGTACAACAAATCGAAGGAGAAACAACAAAAAGTAAAATTATCATGAAGGATTTCTATTATGAGGTATATTGTAGTTTGTCTCTTTTATTATATGTCCCTATATATTAGATTAAATAATAAATTGGTCCTTTTCTGATAAAAAATTTTAATTCACTTATACTGTTAAATCATGTGTGGTTAACAAAATAACCAGACAATGCTACACGGCGTGTCACATGTACCTTATACTGATGTAAATAGATCAGTTTTTAATAGTACTAATAGATGGAATTTTTAATAGAAAGACCAATTTTCTCTTTGATTTTATATAGAGACTAATTTGCCCATTTTTTAAGTACAAAGGACAAAATGCAATTCCTATATAGTCCTATGAACTTCTATAAAACTAAGATTTAACACAATGATAAATTTTCTCTTTAACTACCAAAAAATTATTATTCATTTATTGCCCCAAAACAAATTTTTTTTGGCTTTACCCCTATTGGTGGAAAAACAAAAATCCCAAAAAAACTGTTAGAATATTTCTCATATACCAGTGGATTCTGATCTAATTGGTTTAGCTTGATGCTAAAAACCATGTTATAAACCCTCTCTGTTGTGTTGAAAGAGACACGTTTGAATGCTTGAAGATTTACTTTTCCTTTTATTAATAATTTACTTTATGTTAACACAACACTATTTATATTATATGACAAAGTAATCATTTTAAGCTATCAAAACCCGGCCGAATATTTAACAAACTTAAATAATTGTAATTAAACTAGAAGACATGCAAATACTAAATAGAAAAGAAAGATTAGATGCAATTCGATCTCACAAATTTATAGAATCAAACTTTGAATATTACTTTAACTGAAAAAGAAAATTCAGAAACTCATAAAATAAAATAAAAAAAAAAATAAAACAAAAAATGACCAGATTTAAGTCTCTTCAACCTTAACCTAATAATATAATGGAGAAAATAAAAAAATGTCCTTACTTAAAATAAAACAAAAAATTTCTAGGTTTTTCGGTAATTTTTGTGTCAAACCTCCCGCCTTTTTATTATTATTGCCAAAATACTAAAACTACAGTGTGTTAAAAGTTTAAACAGCAAAAACTTAACAAAAATAAAATGTAAGCTTTTTTACCTCCAATTGCTTCCTAAATCGATAATAAATAAAATATAAATATAAATAATATAATGAATATTATAATTCAAGAGAAGAAATATCATAAATAAATAGAAAATTACGTAGTTATCAACTACCTTAAATTAAAGTCTTACTCAAGGTAAAAACATCATTAACATGTGTTGATAGTGTCGAAGGCATGAGGTTTGAAGAAGAGGGAAATGCCTAATGAGGAACATGCAAGAAACGAGACAAGCAACATAAAATACATAAGCTTTTGAAGAAGACCATAAGTGGGCCTCTTACATTCCATTGTTTTTATTTGACGAAGATCTATATCACAAGCCATGGTACCCACCTAGCATAGTTCGCATCTAGTGGAGGTTACTTGCAAATGGAGAAAAACGACTTGAATACCATGGTGAAAGCAACCTAAGTGGTGCTACCAAGTAGACAAGGGTATTTTGTGTAATGATAATTTTAATCTTTAACATTTATATATGTTTTTGTCAATTTGGTCTACGTTCTATTTTTTTTAGTTAAATTTAACTCTCAATCTTAAAAATAAAATAAAATCACATTTTTGATAGCATGACAATCCATGTATATTTTATACTAATTTTTTAATTTTTTTAATTTTAAATTATTTATTAACATGGCATATAGGATAAATAATGTTTTGTCAACATAAAGTACATGTAGACTGTCACGTGGTTTGCCAAACCAACATATTCAAAAAATTTAAATTTTAGTCAGGATTTCCATTAAAAAAAGTGATTCTACTCTTTCTTAAAGTTCAAGAAATATAAATAAGAACCAAGTTGACAAAAGATATAAACAATAAAGCCTAAATTTATCATTATATTATTTATTTTTTAAATGATTCTTTCAAAAAAATTATAATTTCTTTAAATAGATTCATCTTGTACCTTATAATTTTATACATTATTTTTCTGAGAGTACAAAAAAAAAGAAAAGAATTTAATAAGATTTATTTTAAAAATTGATACACCATGGTATTAAGACATTGTAACATCCCAAACCCGGCTTAGACATTATGGCCGAATCTAGCGATGTTACATGGAATGAATTTTTGAAATCGAACTTGGTAAGTTAAAAACCATTCCAGTCCAGTAGCTTTTATTTAATTTGAAAGAATGTGCTCTAGGTGATTTGCCTCAAAATTTGTCTTTTAAGCGGAAGCTTTTGTAACCAACTATTTTAGGAAAAACCATTTTTATTTACGAAAACCTTAATTTTTAGAGAAAACCTATGTTTTGTTGAGGTGCAGTTTAAAGACCCATAAGAGCAGTATAAAGTCCCAAGTTTTAAACCAAACAGTCCAAGTCCAAAATTTACATCAAACCCCTAAATAAGTAATAAAATCTAAAAATTTACGGAATACAGTCTAAAATTTTTGTGTGACCACATTCGAGTCCTCCGTCATACCGATCCGTCAAGTCTGGGGATTACCTGTACAGATTAAATAGAAAGGGTGAGTTTTTACAAACTCAGTGTGTAATCCCCACAGAAAACAAGCATATAGATCATATCAGAAAACAGTCAAATATAGGCTGGGCCTGAGCCCATTACAGATTCGGTTTGGGCCTTTGCCCAATCGGATATAGTTTCACAATTATATTAGGGCCTTGGCCCATATCAAATACAGAAAATCAGAATCCTACCCACCAGCCTCTACACACCATATCCATCCAGCCCTGCACACCATGTAGGGATTAAATCAACCCATCCATCCCTACACACCGTGCTGTACTGAGATGCGTCACATAATCAGAAGGTTGCAGCTGAGCTGCCAGATAACAAGCTTA
Source organism: Gossypium hirsutum (assembly GCF_007990345.1). Taxonomy (NCBI): domain Eukaryota; kingdom Viridiplantae; phylum Streptophyta; class Magnoliopsida; order Malvales; family Malvaceae; genus Gossypium; species Gossypium hirsutum. The sequence goes on from NC_053430.1 coordinate 10,774,457, forward strand.
AAAGCCTTTCAGATACTTCCTCCAAATATCATCAACTCACCCTGGTGCAATGCAACATACCATAAATGACATGCAAATATGCTAATAACAGAACATTCATTCAGTTCAGTACATATATCATGCTCAGTCAGGCACCCTACAATCAGATCACATAATTAGGGGTCTAAGTAAAGCTTACCGACCCTACAGTAGGTCCACAGTCAACTAGGGCGACCCGTGCAACCTTACAGAATATTTCAAAAAAATGGGCTCACACGCCCATGTGGCCTGCCCTTGTGGACCCACAAGCCCGTATAGCCGACACAGCCCAAATTGGCCTTGGCCTTGTGGATCCCATGGCTTGGCCAAGAATTCCACATGCCCATGTGGACTAACCCGTGTAGGCCCACACGACCCAATTCAGTTTAGCCCGTGTGTCGCACACGGCCCGTTTGGCCATCACACGGCTATGTTATGCGCGCACGACTGGCTCGTAGATCACATGCCTGTGTAATACTTTTTCAGCTTTTCGCCGAATCTCGTTTTCTGCGTTTCGGGTACACACCTATTACGATTTAATGCTGAACTGAACCTTGAACACTCCAGAACCTATATTCGACCAAAATACCATCAATTAATCACTTAATTCGCGATTCTAAAAGCTACCATTAATAGGAATACTCTTTTTAATCTAACGAAGTCCTTACCTCGAGCAAGTAGCGGTAATTTTGCAACACTCAAGCCCTAATTGGCTGACCATCACCTCTTATCTTCCACCTAAATACAAAAAATCAGCCCCCTATTAATAGAATATTCATTACCAATATGAAACGTACTTAAACAACTTACTAACAATGCTCAAAAGCGTGAAAATTATGATCCTTGGACACTTGCTGGCAGAAAGGAATAATAAAAACAAAAACAAAAGAAACGATAATGATAGTGAAGTAGAGAGGAGAAAGGAATAATAAAAATAAAAACAAAAGAAACGATAATGATAGTGAAGTAGAGAGGAGAACTTCGGTAGGGAGAATGAAAGAGAAAAACGTGCAGATTTTTTGAGAAAAAGAAAAGACTGACAGAAAATACGATAACCACCCTTAATCCCTTATTTTTCTCCTAAAAACCGTTCACTCAACCACTACAGTATTTTGCTCCTTTCAAACTCTCACACGACACAAGTAACAAAAAATAAAGCTCCTGCCCACACTCAAACATAAGACCTTTAGCACTGCAACACACCACTTAACCATCAAACCAGTAGGGCCATTTTGATATATTCTTATTAATAATTTAACTTAAGCCTATTGAGCAAAGTTAAGGCTTAATTTAGAAAAATTCCAAAAATTTACCAAAGACATGGCTTGGACCCAAGACTTCTTAAACACTCCTAGAACACTTAATCACTGAATCAGATACACACTAGTGTCACAATTTAACAGAACAACAATATAAATTTTGGGGTGTTACAGACATACATTAAAGTTATCCATGATTAGCCTTCTAAGCACCTTATGAGGTGCTTACACACTATAAACTCACCATCTATTTAATCACTTGCATTCGGCAAAATATTTGTATAAACCCACTAGAAAGACAAAACTGAAATATTGAACAATACTCATGTATACGAGTGATTTAGAAGACAAAAAAGTGGCACATAAAACCATACAGAACAATGACAACTTCATATTATATAAATATGGTGATTTAAAAGGTTTATAACTAAACACAAAATTATTTTTATTGCCTTTATATTATTATTTTAGAAAATTATTTTCAATTAATTTCTAAAATATAAAAAGTATTAATATATATGGTAACTATAACTGATTTACTTATACTCTTAAACTTATTATACCATAAGTGATGTGAAAACTACATTGTAAAATCTCTATTTTCCTAATATGGGATTTTTATTTTGCTACACAATTGGCAAGTATATCATCAACTTGCAATTGCATAATTTAATATTAGGTTCAAAAGGCCTACAAATTCAACTATAAAATGTGCAATACATCTCATACTTTGTACATCACTAGCTCATCTTCGTATAATCAATTTTTAGTTTTATCTCTCAGCAACTTTCAAATAATGGCTTCTTTTGATGTTGCTTCTTGTTTTATCGTTTTGATTGTAGCATTTTGTTAGTATATACAATAATTCTCTACTTTGATATTCAATCATTACATCATATGTAACACCCCAAACCTAGCCTAGACGCTACGGTCAGATTTGGAGAAGCTACCATAATACACTTTGAAAACTCAAAAATCATTTGGGCTTGTAGAAATAACGCAAGCTTTTGATGAAAAAAATTTCAATTTATTTTTAGTGAAAATATCTTTCTTATTTAATTTGTTAATTTTGTTGACTGAATTTATATTAAAAAACACTCTTATTTGTAGAAAAACTCTTAATTAAATTTAGTTTGGAAAGCGCTAATGAAATTTTGACAATCCAACGTTTTGCTGATAGTGAAAATTTAATTTAAAAACAATAAACAATTTAAAACAGCAAATAAAAATCCAAGGTAAAACAGCCCAAAATGTTCAAAACAGTCCAACAATACCAAAGCAGAATAAACTAAGTTTTTAATCAACACAGAATAAAAGTGTTTAATCGAGCTCCCGTCGCACCGACCTATCCTATGTCTAAAGATTACTTGAGAATCAAACTAACAGAGAATAAGCTTACAAGCTTAGTGTGTAACTTAAAATAAAATCAACAAATACGATTTCAGACATGCTTTCAGATTCCAACTAGACATATTTCATAAACAGAACAAAATCAAAATAAAATCAGAACATGTCAGATGCAGATTTACAATCATATCCCCATCCGCTACACACCATCTTCGACCATCCCTACACACCACTAAGTGATTGTATGTCACTTTTCAAAATATTTGTAGTCTAGCTGCTAGATCATTAGGTGGGTAATCCACCAGAAACAGATATACATGTGGCTAAGCCACCAGATATGACAGATAGATTAAACTGCTTACACTTCCTCCATAAACATTTTTCCCACCCCAATGTACATGTAGAATTAACATATATTGAAAATGTATATGATATACTTAGCTTATAATATATTATGCTTAACATATTATGCGTACATAAATTGTATTTAACAGTAACGGGACATCAGAACTCATTATTTTTAGCCTAATTTATACCATATGGACCCTATGGAAGGCCTATATTCGACTTGTACGACGAATATAAACCTAAGGAAAAATTTCCACATTTGGGCCCACACGACCTGGCACACAGTCTCACATATGCCCTTGTGGCCCACATTGTCACATCCTAAAAATCAGGTTAGAAGAAATTGGGTTAGTAAAACCAAGAGTGATCTTGTCCAGATATTTAGTTTTGGTTGTGAAAATTATGACAAATGAATTGATTTGGTTCAGTGGTTGAATGTGTTGCTTATATGTGTGAGGTTCTGGGTTTGAGCCATTCCTTTGAGATTTTGTTAATTTTTAGTTCAATTCATATCCCTAGTCGTTTGGCTTAAATCTCATTTCTATCCAAGTTATGATAGAATGAGCCTGCTGGTTCACTGGTAAAGTGTTAGATTACCCATTAGTCCTCCGTTTGAATATTTGTGCGTGTAAATAGGAATTTTCTTTTGTTTTAAACTGTAACACCCCCTACCCGTATCCATTGCTGGAATAGGTACGAGGCATTACCGGAGTTTACTAAATATTTTTAGATAATTCTGAGTCATTTATTATTCATATTTTGAAAATAATCATAACGTCTCTCTATTGGGCCCTCGAAGCCCCAAACATACATTAAAAACCAACCAGAATTAAATCGGGATCATAAATTTTTTTTTTTGCAAAATCTTAAATTTTATTTTCATCTAAGTACTTACCATTTCAATACTTCTTATAATTAAACATGTTACCATTCAATCAATAGCTTGACACTTGTCTAAGCGTCAAACAACATCATTGTTAGTATACTTGCATATATTTCATATAAATTCAACATTTATATACTTATTTTCTCGACATGTTACACTTGAGTTTAATAATTGTCTTTACTTACATAATTTCCTTGTATTAACATATCAAAGATAATCATATATGTACATATCATGAAACATATCATTCTCATACCGTTTCTTCATAAGTATATATCAATCATTTCATTATATCAATATTTCATGCACCATCATTTCCATATATTTTATGTATATTTATTCCGGTAAAGTTTATATCAAACTTAACATAAATTATATTCCATGTACTTATTCTTATTTTGTTTATCTATCTTCATAATTATTTCATACAACTATTTTGTACATATATTTTCATATGACCAGTTCTTGTAAACATTTCACACAACTATTTCATATAACCATTCGTCATCTGATACATATTACCTGAATGCCAATTGTTCAATATCACGTTCAACTTCTCACTTCTCCATTTTTTATTTTCTTTCTTTCCCTTTTCTCCAATTTTTCTTTTTTTTTCTTTTGTTTTCAAAATTTTTTTGGGTATTGCGCATTGAAAGTTTACTTTTCGTTGTGATCCTACTATTAGTTTGGGTAATTTTTCATTCTTCATGGTGAAGTCATGACGAGTCTGGTAAGTGTTCAAGTGTTTCAAGTTGGATTATGTTAAACATTGTGTTGCTTAAAATCTTTTGAATTTAATCTCTTTGTTGCATGTTCTTATGTTGTTAGGAGAAAATCATACAATGTTCGACAATTCCCCAGTTAGTTAGGAACAAATTTGGCTACTATTAATTTCATTGTAAGTGATTGAACAATGGTTTTTGGGGTTGTTTTTCATTGTGAAAAAGGGGATGTTTAGGAGAAATTTTGGGTTTATTTTTGGTTGGAAATCGATGTGTTTTGATTCTGATTGTAGGATTCGCGAGTCTCAGTTGGGTAGTAAACCAAATCAACAATCATATGTGTGATCTAACCCAAAAAACTTTTCGAAAATTTGGAAAATCTGAAAAACAGGGTTGTTTTCCAAAATTGCCCAGTGGCACATGACTGTGTGGTAGGTCGTGTGGCCGTGTATGATTTTGTAGCTTGTGTGCGTAGGCCGTGTGGAACACATAGTTGTGTGAAACCATGCAGGTCGTGTAGGATAGATGACCATGTTGTAACACCCATAACCCGTTGCCGTTGCTGGAATAAGGTTATAGAGTATTACCACACAATTCGAAATATTCCATAACAATAGCATCCAACTCATCAAATTAATTAACAATATTCATAAACAATTAAGAACGAAGTAAGATATACATTCACGAGTCTTAAATCAAGTCTATGAGGCCTTAAAAAATTGTTTAGGAACAATCAGGGACCAATTTAGAACAAAACAGGAGATTTGAGACAAAAATGAAAATTTTCCAAAACAAGGGTCACGCAGCCATGTGTCCAGGCCATGTGGCTCTAGACATGGCTATGTGGTCATCCCACATGCCCGTGTGTGATCTCACATGCTGGTGTGCATGGGCCGTGTAACTCTCTGACTTGGGTCACATGGTTGTGTCACAGGCTGTATGAACCCTGCACTTAACACACTAGAGACACATGCCCATGTGTGACACATTGTCATGTGACAGCCCATGTCCCAAGCTGTATGTACCCAAAAGTGACCAAAATCATGCTCATTTTTCACCCAATTATATAGGTACCTAATCCAATTCATAACACATGATCACAAGATTATAACCACATCTAAAAGCAACCAAAACATGTCAATTCCAACCACCTAAGACTTTACCAATGCATCATACATTTAAACACAATATAGGACACATATACATTCATTATCATAACTACTACCTTCAAACACACATACATGTACAATATAACCTATTTCAACCACATCACCCCAAGCTTAAACATCACACTCATTATCCCATGGTCAAACACTCGAGCTTACTTTAGTTTCAAAACATCAAACATACCATAATACCGCATAAAGCTATGAAACTTTACTACTTAATCATTTGCCCTATTACATGCCATATAAGCCAAGCTGTTTACAAAATCTACCAAAAGAGTCCTCGGGATAGTGTGATTCCTCATGTTGATCCGATCTTCCGATCACAAAATGTAATCTACAAAACAAAGGAAAAGGCACGAGTAAGCTTACTTGAAGCTTAGTAAGTTCGCTAACTTTAACTATAAATCTTACCAAAATAGACATAACAGATCAAATTATAAGATTAAATGACGAAGTTCCTGTCAATCGCAACTCACAACAGGTGAGTATTACATAGTGCATTAATTCACATTATATTCTCAGTCGTCGTATTAAGATCACATTTCAGGTAATCAGAGGGTATCACTCATTCGAGTTAATTTCAGTGTTTTGACTGGCTCACGATGCTGCTCACACAAGTTGTAGAGAATTCACAACACATGCAGGATCTCAAGCCATCGCTACGGTATGTATCACCAGTAAATAGTACCTGCTAAATAACCACTTGCTCACGATGCTACTGACACAAGTTGTGGAGAATCCGTAACACATGCAAGATCTTAGTAATCGTTACAGTTTGTATCACCGACTCAAGGCCTGATAGTTAATATCCATATTCATTTATCATGTATTCTCCAATCAGTCCATAGTTAAATATAACGTTGGATATATCATAATAAACATGGAATATTATAGTTATAATGTAAAAATAATGGTACAAAACTTACAAGACTAATTTGCAGTAACGACTCAAGTACATAGACTACTCTGCAACCTTTTCTTTTCCGTGATTGTCAACAAGTTCTTGATCTAAAATAATAATTCCATTAAATTAATTAAATAAACATAAAAATTAATTCATTTTATGTAATTAAGTCCCATTTTAAAATTTTGCAAAATTGCCCTCAACTTTTCACTTTTATTCACTTTAGTACCTAAGCACCAAAACATGCAAATTAACCATTTTGCTCAAATCCCGACTTGGCCGAATATTCCATGGCCTCATTACAACCCATAATTAAAATTATTTCATATCAAGTCCTTGTAATTTTATCATTTTAATAATTTAGTCCTTAAATATTAAAATCATCAAAAACTACTAAACAAAATAGTACTATCTAATAGCCACAATCAATAATCTTTCATAAAGTTTCAAGAATAACCTAAACTCAACAATGGCACAATCTAAAATATTTGACAGTTTTATGAATTAGTCCTCGAGTTAGTTAGATTAAGCGATATGAGCTCAAAGACATAAAAATTTCTAAAACCGGACGAAGTTTACTCACCCAATCGGAGAACCAAAGCTAGCCAAAGGGTTTCCCTTTTCTCCTCTAGGATTTTGGTCTCAATTCTCAATAAAGAAGATGATATAATTTTCATTATGTTTTGTTTATATTACCTATTTAACTAATTACTATTTTTCCCTTTATAATATAACCAAATTTCATTCCTTTTAAACATTTAAAATTTATCATTATATTATTTATTTTTTAAATGAATCTTTCAAAACAAAATTATTATAATTTCTTTAATTAAATTCATCTTGTACCTTATAATTTTGTACATTATTTTTATGTGAGTACAATTTTTTTTTTAAATTGATGCACCATGGTATTAAGGCATACATTCAAGTTGCACATGATTGGCCTACTAAGCACCCTATGAGGTGCTTGCACACTATAAACTCATCATCTATTTAATTACTCACTCTCGGTAAAATATTTGTATAAACTGTAATAGCCCGATCTTAGGCTTAGTCGGAACAGTGGTTTCGGGACCACAAATCCGACGAAAAAAAATGTAATGGCTTGAATTTTCAGAGGTGTCGGAACGGTGATTCGAGATCACTAAATTCGACAAATGGGTAGAAAATATTATTAATTTAGTAAGTATAAGTTAAATATGAAGTTAGGAAAATTTTTGAAATAGTGAATAGTGCACTATAAATAAATATTAAAATAATTAGAATCGAAATGAGGTATCAAGACCTCGGGGATTTTAAACTGAGCCATAAATATTTTTATAAATATTTATGGAGTGTTAAAAAGTTAGTATTAAAGTTTCGTTAAGAAATTTTAAAGTTCCGATAATTAATTGAACAAAAAGGACTAAATTGTAACAAATGCAAAATTTTGGGAAATGATTAAATAGCTTAAATGATAAAAGGAAGAGGGCTTAAAAGGCAAATAGACCCAAGGTCTATTTGGGCTGGACGGCAGAGGCATGAAATCAGCAAGAAAGTAAGGAGAATTAAGGGCAAAATTGGAAAATTGCAAAATTTGCTTAATAAAGTTAGGACCCAAGTGGAATTATCTAGATTTCTCTTCATTTTTCTGAATTCTCATCAGCTAAAACACCATGGAAGGGCTTCTTCAAGCTGGTTCTTCATATTTTTATTACAAGTAAGTTCAATTCTTGACTATTTCTTGAAATTTTTGTATTTTTATGACTTTTACAACTAGGCCCACTTGTTAAATCCATTAGTTTTTGATTTTATGAAAGAAGTTGAAAGTTGATATGAATATGTGCTGGAAGTATATGATGATTTAGCATGAAATTAGAGCTTTAAATTATTCATATGCTGATTTTATTGAAAGAATTGAATAGAAAGTGAATGTTTGGGACCTAATAGTAAAAGAGTTTGAAGATAGAGTTATATGTGGAAATTCTGAATTTCAATAGTTGTGTAACAACTTATAATGTCTAGTAAAGTACTAATTGAGAAAATTAGATTAATTGAGGGGTTAATTGAGAAAGGACCGAATTGTATAAACTGTGAAATTTGGGGCAAAATGGAAATCAACATTTTGCACTAAAGCAGTTTTGGACAGCAGCAGTAGTGTAACTTTGAAAAATCACCAAAAATTGTAGAGATTGAATTAGAGGATGAATAAAATATGAAACTAAAGCTTATTGAGTCTAGTTTCTTATAAAAGAAATGATGTGAGCAATGGAATTGTAAATCATGAGATATAATAGATTTTGTGAGACAAGGTCAGAATGAATTCGGGTTCCCCTGTTCTGACTTTGGAAAATCATTAAAAATTGTACAAAAATGATTATGAGTTATAGTTTATATGGTTAGAATCCTTAATGAGTCTATTTTTAGAAGAAACAAGCTAAAACATCATCCAAATTCTGTACAATGAGATAATTAATTTTTAGTGAAGAGTGGTCGGAACTGTCAGACAGCGAAACAGGGGAAACTTTAGAGAATAAACTGTACTATTTGGCTGAACCAAAAATTATGAAAATTTTATGGTATGAAGATATGTGAGTCTAGTTTCAGGGAAAATTAACGGATCTTAATTTGGAGCTCTGTAGCTCTAGATAAAAATAATTTAGTGACTCTGACTCGGATAAACAGCTTTGAACATACATGTTAGTGAATATTGAAATTATGGTTAATGTTGTTTAAGTGTGTTATACACATTAAGGATGTGGAATGGAGAGGAGGAGGAGGAAAATTGGGAAATATATGAATGATTCGTGTATAAATGGTCATATGTTTGATTATAACTCATAAACGATGAAATATGAATGATGCTTATTTTTGTGCATTATTGGTCATGGTTTAAGCTCATGTGTGAAAATAAAGTTTCATAGTATGTGTGTATGGTATATTCAGTATATGATTTGGCATGAAATAATACCATGAATGGTTTATGAATTAACACATGTTGGTAAGCCTGATATATGAATAAATGATCAAATTGAGCGGAACGCCGGATTTGAGTACTTCTGATCAAGTGACAAAGTGATAAGTGGTAGCTTTAGCTACACTTATCTGATCAAGTGACAAGTGGAAAGTGATAAGTAATAGCTTCGGCTATACTTATCTGATCAAGTGACAAAGTGATAAGTGATAGCTTCGGCTACACTTATCTGATCAAGTGACAAGTGAAAAGTGATAAGTGATAGCTTCGGCTATACTTATCTGATCAAGAGACAAAGTGATAAGTGATAGCTTTAGCTACACTTATCTGATCAAGAGACAAAGTGATAAGTGACTACACTTATCTGATCAAGAAACAAAGTGATAGGTGGCTACACTTATCTGATCAAGAGACAAAGTGATAAGTGGCTACACTTATCTGATCAAGAAACAAAGTGATAGGTGGCTACACTTATCTGATCAGGGACAAGTGATAAGTGATCATACGTAAGACCATAGTTATACTATGGCAAAGTGAAAGTGAAGTACTCAATTTTCCGTGACCGTTCCCTAATTTGATTAAGGATGGTAAGTGACAAATGGGCCCAAAAGAATTAAAGTAAATGGATAAATGGTAGTGTATTTATATCAGGACGATGTTGTTATTCAAACTAAAGTGATATTTTCATTGCTAAATTGAGAATTTCATAAATGTGTTATTGAATGGTATAATCAATAAACATTGAGTTAAATGGTAAATACGTATTAGTTTTGAATTTGATGTCATTGAATTGTACGTGAATTAAATGGAAATTGCTAGTGATATGATTTAAATTATGAGCATGAGAAATTGCGAATTGAATGAAATGGAAATGAAGCATTAAATTGCATGAGTATGTATCGGGTCTGGTAGGCCCTAATTATTATGATTATAATATTTTGAGGATATATTGTGAAAAGTTATAGAAACATGTTAATTATTTTGAAAGTTTTAATTTTGATGAAATTTTATAACTCGGTTAAATACGTTTACAAGTGTATGTGTTTTGGTAATGCCTTGTACCCTATTCCGGTGTTGGATACGGGTAAGGGGTGTTACATTTAGTGGTATCAGAGCTACGGTTTAGTCGGTTCTCGGACCAAACGTAGCATATGTGAGCCTAGCTATACATGCCACGTTATTACTCTTGATGATGTGACATCTCCGGGCTCTAACGAAATTGCTTTGTTAAGACAGAGATGATTTTCAATCGAGCTATTTTCGATAATGCTAAAAATGATATTGAGATAAATGAAATATGCTCACGTTATGTTGGAATTTGGAAAGGTAAGTATAAAAATTTGTGATATGGATGTGTTCATGTATGAAAAGAGATGACTATAAGTTAAAAAAAAAAGTTTATGTTGTGACAAGCTCATCCAAGTATGTTGGTGATTATATAATGCTATGTGCTCAACATATTTGATTAAGTGAATATGATAAGCAAATTTACTTAAATAGATGGAACGTGTGTATGTACATCTGCTTGAATAAGTGAAATTAGTATGTTCATATGATAGAATCTTATGTTTAATTGTTAAATTAAAGATAATAAGATATTTTGTTTTATGTCTAAACCATGAATATTATAATAGTATGAAAAATTGAATTCGAAGTCAAATTGAGTAGAACGCAGGAATGAGTACTTTCGTTCAGTGATATGTGAAGAATTGACGGAAAAGACCATGGTTTGACCATGGCAACATGTGAACATGTGATTATGTGATTCCGTGTAAGACCATAGCTGGGCTATGGCATCGGTAAGTGATATGTGTGATATGTGATTCCGTGTAAGACCATAGCTGGGCTATGGCATCGGTAAGTGATATGTGATTTCGTGTAAGACCATAGTTGGGCTATGGCATCGGTATGTGATTTGTGATTACGTGTAAGACCATAGTTGGACTATGGCATCGAGAAAACGAAGTACTCAATTCCGTAAGACGTTCTCTAATTTGGCAAATGTCGGTAAGTAAAATAGAAGCCAAGTATTGGAATTTAATTAGATATTAACGTTGAGCTTGAGTAAGTAAATTCGTTGTGTGAAATTGTGAGTGACAGAAAACATTTGTAATAAATAGATGTGTTAATTTGCTTGGAATGAATTACGTAGTTATGATGGTATTACATTGATGATGAATACAAAATCATATATATATATGTATCTATGAGAGCAAGTTGAAAGATTTATGACTTCACCATCACCCCCTTATCAGTATTGTTCTATGACGAAAATTATCTTGATGAGATAGATATGTTTTTCAACTGAGTTAATTCTAATAGTATAGAAATAAATACTAAAATGTTTGAGTGAAAATGTATTGATTATGAGTTGAAACTCATAAAGGTATGGATCAAAGAATAAAACATTTTTTTTATTGATGAATGTTATAATTATACAAGCATATGAGTTATGATATTTGGATTATGATGCTATATAGAAATTTTGATTGTGAATTAGTGATTTGAGTTAGAATTTTGTGTTGAGAACAAAAGTGATTAAAAGCAAATGTTTATTAAATGCTTTGAGAATGTGAACTTAGTAATGAATTGGCTATTTGTGATGGTATGTGTTATGCGCATTTATGTGTAAGATAAATTTGAGGCTTTACTACACTCACCCCCATATTAATAAAATGTTACAATGAAATTTGTGAGATTTTGGTTGAATAAGCTTACGAGTGTAGTGTTACAGAAGTTCGTGTACGGGAGAATAATAATGTGGTCGGAAAAGTGAATGAATTAGAAAATGAGGACAATATAAAAAGAGAGAAATATTTGATAGTTCTGAAAACTACTCAGGTTATCAAAATGGATATCATTCTATATGGATTGTAATTTTTCGATACTTTGTGTAGCTTCAGATGCTGAAATATCGCTATCCTGATTTTCTTATGAATCTATGTGATTATCTGTAAAAGATATGAAAATCCAAAATCATGTGTGAATTTGAAATATATTGTGGAAGTAAATCATTAACCTACCATCTGGTAAGATTTTCGGGGACGAAAATCCCTAAAGGGGGGAGAGTTGTAATAGCCCGATCTTAGGCTTAGTCGGAACAGTGGTTTCGGGACCACAAATCCGACGAAAAAAAATGTAATGGCTTGAATTTTCAGAGGTGTCGGAACGGTGATTCGAGATCACTAAATTCGACAAATGGGTAGAAAATATTATTAATTTAGTAAGTATAAGTTAAATATGAAGTTAGGAAAATTTTTGAAATAGTGAATAGTGCACTATAAATAAATATTAAAATAATTAGAATCGAAATGAGGTATCAAGACCTCGGGGATTTTAAACTGAGCCATAAATATTTTTATAAATATTTATGGAGTGTTAAAAAGTTAGTATTAAAGTTTCGTTAAGAAATTTTAAAGTTCCGATAATTAATTGAACAAAAAGGACTAAATTGTAACAAATGCAAAATTTTGGGAAATGATTAAATAGCTTAAATGATAAAAGGAAGAGGGCTTAAAAGGCAAATAGACCCAAGGTCTATTTGGGCTGGACGGCAGAGGCATGAAATCAGCAAGAAAGTAAGGAGAATTAAGGGCAAAATTGGAAAATTGCAAAATTTGCTTAATAAAGTTAGGACCCAAGTGGAATTATCTAGATTTCTCTTCATTTTTCTGAATTCTCATCAGCTAAAACACCATGGAAGGGCTTCTTCAAGCTGGTTCTTCATATTTTTATTACAAGTAAGTTCAATTCTTGACTATTTCTTGAAATTTTTGTATTTTTATGACTTTTACAACTAGGCCCACTTGTTAAATCCATTAGTTTTTGATTTTATGAAAGAAGTTGAAAGTTGATATGAATATGTGCTGGAAGTATATGATGATTTAGCATGAAATTAGAGCTTTAAATTATTCATATGCTGATTTTATTGAAAGAATTGAATAGAAAGTGAATGTTTGGGACCTAATAGTAAAAGAGTTTGAAGATAGAGTTATATGTGGAAATTCTGAATTTCAATAGTTGTGTAACAACTTATAATGTCTAGTAAAGTACTAATTGAGAAAATTAGATTAATTGAGGGGTTAATTGAGAAAGGACCGAATTGTATAAACTGTGAAATTTGGGGCAAAATGGAAATCAACATTTTGCACTAAAGCAGTTTTGGACAGCAGCAGTAGTGTAACTTTGAAAAATCACCAAAAATTGTAGAGATTGAATTAGAGGATGAATAAAATATGAAACTAAAGCTTATTGAGTCTAGTTTCTTATAAAAGAAATGATGTGAGCAATGGAATTGTAAATCATGAGATATAATAGATTTTGTGAGACAAGGTCAGAATGAATTCGGGTTCCCCTGTTCTGACTTTGGAAAATCATTAAAAATTGTACAAAAATGATTATGAGTTATAGTTTATATGGTTAGAATCCTTAATGAGTCTATTTTTAGAAGAAACAAGCTAAAACATCATCCAAATTCTGTACAATGAGATAATTAATTTTTAGTGAAGAGTGGTCGGAACTGTCAGACAGCGAAACAGGGGAAACTTTAGAGAATAAACTGTACTATTTGGCTGAACCAAAAATTATGAAAATTTTATGGTATGAAGATATGTGAGTCTAGTTTCAGGGAAAATTAACGGATCTTAATTTGGAGCTCTGTAGCTCTAGATAAAAATAATTTAGTGACTCTGACTCGGATAAACAGCTTTGAACATACATGTTAGTGAATATTGAAATTATGGTTAATGTTGTTTAAGTGTGTTATACACATTAAGGATGTGGAATGGAGAGGAGGAGGAGGAAAATTGGGAAATATATGAATGATTCGTGTATAAATGGTCATATGTTTGATTATAACTCATAAACGATGAAATATGAATGATGCTTATTTTTGTGCATTATTGGTCATGGTTTAAGCTCATGTGTGAAAATAAAGTTTCATAGTATGTGTGTATGGTATATTCAGTATATGATTTGGCATGAAATAATACCATGAATGGTTTATGAATTAACACATGTTGGTAAGCCTGATATATGAATAAATGATCAAATTGAGCGGAACGCCGGATTTGAGTACTTCTGATCAAGTGACAAAGTGATAAGTGGTAGCTTTAGCTACACTTATCTGATCAAGTGACAAGTGGAAAGTGATAAGTAATAGCTTCGGCTATACTTATCTGATCAAGTGACAAAGTGATAAGTGATAGCTTCGGCTACACTTATCTGATCAAGTGGCAAGTGAAAAGTGATAAGTGATAGCTTCGGCTATACTTATCTGATCAAGAGACAAAGTGATAAGTGATAGCTTTAGCTACACTTATCTGATCAAGAGACAAAGTGATAAGTGACTACACTTATCTGATCAAGAAACAAAGTGATAGGTGGCTACACTTATCTGATCAAGAGACAAAGTGATAAGTGGCTACACTTATCTGATCAAGAAACAAAGTGATAGGTGGCTACACTTATCTGATCAGGGACAAGTGATAAGTGATCATACGTAAGACCATAGTTATACTATGGCAAAGTGAAAGTGAAGTACTCAATTTTCCGTGACCGTTCCCTAATTTGATTAAGGATGGTAAGTGACAAATGGGCCCAAAAGAATTAAAGTAAATGGATAAATGGTAGTGTATTTATATCAGGACGATGTTGTTATTCAAACTAAAGTGATATTTTCATTGCTAAATTGAGAATTTCATAAATGTGTTATTGAATGGTATAATCAATAAACATTGAGTTAAATGGTAAATACGTATTAGTTTTGAATTTGATGTCATTGAATTGTACGTGAATTAAATGGAAATTGCTAGTGATATGATTTAAATTATGAGCATGAGAAATTGCGAATTGAATGAAATGGAAATGAAGCATTAAATTGCATGAGTATGTATCGGGTCTGGTAGGCCCTAATTATTATGATTATAATATTTTGAGGATATATTGTGAAAAGTTATAGAAACATGTTAATTATTTTGAAAGTTTTAATTTTGATGAAATTTTATAACTCGGTTAAATACGTTTACAAGTGTATGTGTTTTGGTAATGCCTTGTACCCTATTCCGGTGTTGGATACGGGTAAGGGGTGTTACATAAACCCATCAGAAAAACAAAATCGGAATATTGAAGTACAACCCTGATAATATTGATTTATACTGGTAATTTAGAAGACCAAAAACTGGGACATAAAACCATACAATACGATGTCAACCTCATATTATATAAATATGGTGATTTACAAGGTTTATAACTAAACACAAAAAATTATTTTTATTGCCTTTATATTATTATTTTAGAAACTTATTTTCAATTAATTTTTAAAATATAGAAAAATTATTGATATATATGGTAACCATAACTGATATATTTATACTCTTAACCTTATTATACAATAAGTGATGTGAAAATTAAATTGCAAAATCTCTATTTTCATTTTATGGTATTTTTATTTTGCTACACAATTGGCAAGTATATCATCAACTTGCAATTGCATAATTTAATATTAGGTTCAAAAGGTCCACAAATTCAACTATAAAATGCACAATACATCTCATCCTTTGTACATTACTAGCTCATATTTGTATAATCAATTTTTAGTTTTATCTCTCAACTGCTTTTGGGGTTTCTTCTTGTTTCATCGTTTTGATTGTAGCATTTTGTTAGTGTATACAATATTTCTCTACTTCGATGTTCAATAATTATATCATAAATATTTTTTTTTGGTACAAAAGGGTATACAATCTGAAGATAAAAAGAGGGGTTGCAATTGTTGTGATTTAAATCTCAATTGTCTAAAATTTGTCATCGTCATCGTCATCTTCATCGTCATCATCGTCATCATCATCATCATTAGTAACTAATAAAAATAATTAAAAAAATCAATAAATGATGAAAAATTATTGTTTAATTTGCAAGTGTATTCAACTTGGAAGCATGTACTAATGACTTGGAATGTCAATTGAATTGTGAACATCTCGGCCTTTATGACCTAACAATAGAAAAATGTAGTTGTCTGCTGTTGTTTGAGCCGCAACCCTCTGCCGCTGTACTAAATGCTGCAGCACCAAATGCTGCTGTTATACCAAACGTTGCGGTACCAAATGCTATTGTACCAAACACTGTGATGCCAAATGCTGCTATACCGAATGCTGCGGTACCAAATGCGAATGAGAAATGTGTAGACGATGCGAATTGTGCTAATTTTTGTGGACCAACTTGTAAATACTATAACTGTGATGTCGGCTTTTGTATATGCCATTGTAGTGTATGAAAAACATAGTATTTTCGTTTAAAGGCTCCAATTTTAGACCTTTCAATAATTTGTACTAAAAAATCAGTATGATAAATCGTAATTTATACATATTTATAAATCGTAATTTATACATATTTTACCCCATGTCTAACGTATTTATGGATGGTTTCTCCTTAGATTTGGTGAATTCGATGCTCCTAATTCTTTAATTTCATGTTTTATACTTAGGAGAGCATAGGAGAGTAAAAAGAGCGAGAAATAGGCTGAAAACGGAGAAAATGGACCCACATGGGAAAACAACACGGCCTGGACTTCCTCACACGGGCATGTCACACGGCTGTGTCAATTTGGCAGGATTGAAGCATGACTTACATGGGTGGATCACACGCTCGTGCCCATTTAACAGCCTTGACCACGACCTTCAGTAATCGCACACGGGCGTGTTACACGGGCGTGTCCCTGCCAAACCCAAGTTTAGTCCAACTCGAAAAAGGCCAATTTTGAGGGCTCTTAGGCATTCCAAAGCCTATTTAAACACTTGAGGAGGCACTTAAGAGCGGGACGCAGAGTAAGAAGCAAGGAATTACTCAAGGAAAGCCGATTGATCCATCTTAAGAGCCGGATTCATCATCAAGACTAGAGATCTCCCTTCAAGTTTCTTCAGGAGTTTTGGGTTTTCTTATGTTTTGTTATGTTTATGCTTTTGAGATGTTTTCTTTCATAAGTATGAACTAAACCACTAAATACCTAAGGGGAATGAAACCTGAGACAGATCTTGTTATTATGATTTGAATTGTATGATAAATATTTGACTTGTTCTTAATTATGTGTTTTTAATTCTTGTCTTGATATTCCAGGATATTGATTCAAGTAAAGCTATTATTCAGAAGAGGAATAGACCTGTCTAAGAGTAATTTGCCATAATTAAGCGGAGTTGATTGCGCGCCTAGAGATAAGGCAGTAAGATTTTACCGGATTAGGGTGAAACCTAATAAGGGAATTCATAGATCGAGTTAATGCTATTCTAGGGTGTTAAGTAGAAAGAGATTTCAATTATTCAACCTAGGGTTAGACATTATTAGTCTCGAGAGAGATAATAATATAACTTAGGGATTTCTATGGATCAATTCAAATGAATAAATCGTCTGATTCAGAGTCAAATAACAAGTGAGTCTAGGTGGATTTGTCCTTAGGTATTATCTCAATCAGTCGAATTTTCCCCGAAAGTATTTTCCCAAGTTTTTCTTTCTGTGCATTCTTAGTTAGTAATTAGTTTACACAACCAAACCTCTTAAATTTTAGGCTAGATAATAAAAAGGAAGTAAATACTAGTACTCGTAGTTCTTTTGGGTTCGATAATCCGGTCTTGCTGAACTATACTATTGTTCGATAGGTACACTTGCCTTAATCGTGATAATAAGTTAGTCTTAAGAACGTTTCATTTATAAATCTTTAAAACTTGTTACGAATATCACGCATCACAGTACATAAAACGAGTGATTAGAAAAAGGTGTTGAGAGGATTAATTTGATTTTTATTATATTAAAAACCGCTTTATCGATCTTGACAAAAAATAGATGATAAAATAATAATTATAATCATACTTTTAATTCAAATATGAATGATGTATTTGTTTTATGTTTATGTTTTTTAATGTCATGATATATTTATATTGTGTAATCATGTCATATCTAACCTTTTTTAGTTTGCATTTAAAAACTTTCTTTATGGTTTCATTGTTGAATTAGATACTTCATTTTCATGACTAGATCTATTTTTCTAAATCCATATGTCATGTTGAAAGAGATACAAGAGTGCTCAAAGATTTATTTATTTATTTTTTCCTTTTGTTAACATTGAATTGGTGGGCAAGGGCGAGGGGGATTAGAAGTGACCTTGGCCCTCCAGAAATGAAAATTTCTTTATGTAGCCCTTTCAACTTCTATAAAATTAAAAGTTAACATAATGATAAATTTTCACTTTGACTCCACAAGAAATACAATTTTTTTGCTTCGGTCTTATTGATGGGGAAACAAAAATCTCAACAAAATGTTACAATATTTCCCATGTACCAGTTGATTCTTGTCCAATCGATCGTCTTATTCTAAAAATTTTGTTGTAAACCCTTTATGTTGTGTCGAAAGAGGCATGTTGGAGTGCTGGAAGATTTATTTTTGTTTTATTTACAATTTAACTCGGGAAACAAAAATCTGAACAAATATTAGACTGTTAGAGTTGTGACCAAAATTCTTATTAAAATAAAATACCTGGTAAAATAAAATAAAAGTAAAATTCATATAGAACTATAATTATTTTATTTTAAATTGATTACAATAAGGTTTTTTGATGGTCACTATACTAACTATAAATACAACAAAGACAAACGCACCTATCGAACAATAGTATAGCTATGGTGAGTAGGGAATATCGTATCCACGAGGACTAAAAGTACTATTAATTACCGTTTTTCTATTATTTAGCCTACAATTTGGAGAGATATATTTTAATCTAAATTTACTAACCTAATTTAACTATGAACGCAACAGAGAATAAATCAAGGAAATAATCGAATATTAACCAATGAGATAGACAATACACAAGAAAGAATCCACCTAGACTTCACCTTTTATTTTGAATATGAATTAAACGATTTACTCACTTGTGTCTTGATCAGTAGAAATCCCTAAATTATGTTAATATCTTTTTTGAGAGTAAGACCAACTGACTCTAGATTGATTAATTAAAATCTCTTTCTAATTAAAACCTCTATCGTCGCATTAACTCGATCTATGGATTCTCCTATTAGATTTGACTCTAATTCGGTAGATTTATGCCGTCCTATTTCTAGGATTACATGCAATATCACTCAATTATGCTAGATCTATTCTTAAATAGGGACTTTTCCTCCACTGATATAAGCACATTAAACATGAATTATTATCCTAAAAATATTAAAACAAGAAATAAGCATACATAATTGAGAACAAGAATAAAATATTTATTGCGTAAAAACATAAATTAAATAAAAAGGATTCATCATAGGTTTCATCCTCCCTAGGTATCTAGCGAATTAGTTTATAATACTGAATGAAAACATCTCAAATTCAGAATAACCACATGACATAAAGAAACTCGATAAAACTTCGAAAGTAATTAAAAGATCTTTGATCTTTATGGAGATTCGCTTCCGAGTTGATTCTGATGGTGTTTTTTTGAGTGTTTTCTTTGTCTTCCCTAATTGCCCCCTTATGTCTTCTTCTAATGGGTATTTGTAGACTTTAGAATGCTCAGAAAGCCTAAAAATTAGGTTTTTTCCATGTATTTAGGAAATAGGATGCAAATCGACACGAGCTGACACATGAGCGTGTATCCAACCACACGGGAGTGTGCCTAGCTAGTGTGGAAATGCCCAGGCTGTGTGGCTCTTGAAAATAGATCTATTTGTTTGATTTTGGCTCCTTTTTGCTCTTTTCGCTCCCAAATGCTCTCCTAAGTATAGAAACATGAATTTAAAGAATTAGGAGCATTAAATTCACTAATTTGGATAATTAATCATCCAAAAACACATTAAGAATAAGATTAAAATATGTTACTTTTATGGACTACATTTCATTTATTTAACATTGATTAGAATAAGATTTTTTTAATCTATAAATAGATGTATTCTAAACTCCTCTTGTATCATTTGAATTTGACATCAGTGAATTTTCTTGTCATCTGTCTGTAGTTTTTTTCCTAAAAGAGTTTCCAGATAACATCTCTGTGTTCATATTTTTATTTTTTTTAGTTGCAATCATTCTATATTGTTATTGTCGACGTTCAACTTTGACAAATTGGTATGAAAGCTTTTGGGTTGCTTATCTTAATCACAGTAATGGCGTCACTGAAGTATGAAATTTTGCTATTGGATTACAGCACCGTATTCGTGTTGTAGCAGTTAAAGATACAGACAGTTCTTTTGTATATGGATTTGGAAGATGCCCTACCGGGCATAGATAAGATGACTTCGACATTGTCGAATAAAAAGAAGAAGCGTAAAGAATGAAAGGCCTTGACGTAATTATATTTTCATTTTTCTAATGAAATTTTGTAGGATGTGATGAAGGATAAGATTATTGCTGCATTATAGGCAAAACTGGAACATCTATGCATGTTAAAAACCCTGACGAGTAAGTTACATATGAAGCATCGTTTTTATGCTCATTGTTCAGAAGAAGGTGCGTCTGTGCACGAACACTTAACTGTGTTTAAGGAAATTATCTCGAACCAAGTGGCAATAGAGGGTTAGTTGGTAAAAAAGATTTAAGATTGATTCTACTTTGTTTGTTGCCCCCGTCCTATTCAACCTTTAGAGGCAAGATTTTGTATAGCCATGGATCTCTCACAGTTGATGAGGTCTATGATTCTTTGACCTCGTATGATAAGATGAAGCATCTTGTGATTAACTTTGACTCTTAGGGATAGGAATTTATTGTTCGTTGGAACGAGAGTAGAATACTGATGATGATTGTGGAAGGACATATGAACGAAATCCTAGCAGTAAATCTAAGGGTAGATTGGGATCTTCAAATAGAGGTAAAACTTGTCACTTTTGTAAAAAGAAAGGGCACATTAAATCTGAGTGCTATAAGTTACATAACAATATCAAAAGGGAGGTTGCGAATCAAAAGGGAAAACAACAAAAAAAATTCGATGAAGTTGATGTTATAGAAGACAACATCAATGGTGAACTCCTAGTTGCTTCCGCCAAAAATTCTAAAATATGCAAGGAGTGGATCCTTGATTTTGGCTGCACCTTCGATATGAGATCCAACCGGGATTGGTTTACAACTTATGAAAAAGTATCTGAAGGTGTTGTTTTGATGAGACATAGTGCTTTGTGTAAGATCATGGGTGTTGGAATAATTAAAGTTAAGATGTTTGATAGAGCTGTCAGAAAACTTAGTGACATACGACATGTTCCAGAATTGAAGAGAAATTTGATCTTGTTGAGTACTCTTGATTCAAAAGGGTACAAATACACAGCTGAAAGTGGAGTTCTGAAGATTTCCAAAGGTTCCCTCATTTGATGAATGTACGAAGAAAAATTTCCAAGTTATATGTTTTGTAAGGTTCTATTGTTATTGGTTATTCAACAGTTGCTTCCTCTTCCTTGTCAGATGATGATGTTACTAGATTATGGCATATGCGCCTAGGGTATATGAGTGGGAATAGTATGACAAAATTGAGCAAAAGAGGAATTCTTGATGGGCAAAGCATTAGCAAACTGAAGTTCAGTGAGGACTGCGTTTTTTGGAAACAAAAGAGAGTTTGATTCACCAGAGGAATCCATAACAGGAAGGGAACGTTGGGTTACACTCATTTTGATATTTGGAGACCATCTAGAGTGCCTTCGAGAGATGAAGCTAATTATATGCTAACTTTTATTGATTATTTTTTCCAAAAAAGTTTGGGCATTCTTCCTGAATCAAAAAAGCGATGTGTTTTCTGCATTCAAGTCTTGGAAAACTATGGTTGAAAAACAGACAGGAAAATAGATAAAATGTCTCTGCACAGATAAGGTCTTGGAGTTCTATTTTGATAAGTTTAACGAATTATGCAAATCAGAAGAGATCATGAGACACTTGACAGTTTGTCATACTCCACAGCAAAACGGCGTTGCAGAACGAATGAATAAAACAATTATGAAGAAAGTTCGATGTATGTTGTCAAATGCTAATTTGCCGAAGTCATTTTAGGCTAAAGCGGCCTCTATTACATTTTTTTATCAACTGATCTCTATTCATTGCCATTGAGAAAAAGACTCCATAAGAGATATGGTCTAGTAAGCCTGCTGATTATTTTGATTTAAAGATTTTTGGGTGTCCTATATATGCTCATCTTAATAAGGGCAAATTGGAACCTAGATCTATTAAATGTGTTTTTCTTGGTTATAAGGCTCGTGTAAAATTGTATAAGTTGTGGTGCCCTGAAAATAGAAAAGTTGTTATTAGCAAAGATGTTTTTAATGAAACTACTGTGCTACCTAATTTATCTCTTAAAGACTCTTCAAATAAAGAACAATAAAAATAAGTAGAGCTTTAGACTGATTTGGTATCTACAATAGAGTCAACTCCTCAAGTTAGTATAGAAAATCAGAATAGAGTCACTTCTTCACCACAATATTCTATTGCCAAAAACGAAATTAGAAGAGGAATTAATCCTTCAAAGAGGTATGCCGAGGTTGGTCTAGTTGCTTATACTTTAAATGTGGTTGTAGATATAGATGAAAATCAAAAGCCATCTACTTCTTTCGAGGCAGTTAGCGGCAAAGACTCAGAAAAGTGGATGTTTGTCATGTAAGAAGAGATGAAGTCACTCCACAAAAATAGAACATGGGATCTTATGAAGCTTCCTAAAGGTAAAAAAGTTGTTCGATGTAAATGAGTGTTCCAGAGGAAAGAAGGGACTCTAGGAGTTGAAGAACCCAGATATAAAACAAGGCTTGTTGTAAAGGGTTACAGTCAAATTCCATGTGTGGGCTTCACATATGTGTTCTCTCTAGTTGTGAAGCATAGTTCGATTTAAGCCTTGCTTGGTATTATAGCCATGTATGATTTGGAGCTCGAATAGTTAGATGTAAAAACATCATTCTTACATGGAGAACTTGGGGAGGACATTTATATGCAACAACCAGAGGGCTTTACAGTATCGGAAAAAGAGGACTATGTTTGCTTTTTGAAAAAGTCCCGTTATGGCTTGAAATAGTCACCAAGGCAATGGTACAAGAGGTTTGATTATTTTATGACATTTTATGATTTCAAGGGAAGTAGCTTTCACAATTGTTTTTATTTTAAGAAGAATATTGATGGTTCTTTTGTGTATCTATTCCTCTATATTGATGACATGTTGATAGCAGTGAATGATAAATGAGAGATAAGAAAGGTCAAAGCCCAGCTTAGTGAAGAATTTGAGATGAAGGATTTGGGAGTAGAAAGGAAAATACTTGGTATAGAGATTCTCAGAGATAGAAAAGCTAGTAAATTGTACCAAAGTTAGAAAAGGTACATTGAGAAAGTTCTTTGTAGGTTTAATATGCAGAGTGCTAAGCCTATTAGCACTCCTTTGGCGGCCAATTTCAGACTTTCATCCTCTTTGTCTCTACAATCAGATGATAAGATTGACTATATGTCAAATGTTTTATATTCTAGTGGAGTGGGATCTCTTATGTATGCTATGGTTTGTTCATGTCCAGATTTATCATATGCAGTTAGTGCAGTTAGTAGATACATGGCGAATCCCGATAAATTACACTGGCAAATAGTTTAGAGGATTTTGAGATACTTACGAGGCACTTCTGATGTTTGTTTATAATTTGGAAAATAGAGATGGAGTCATTGAGAATATTGATGCTGATTTTACCGAAGACCTTGATAAAAGAAGATCTCTCACAGGTTATGTCTTTGCAATTGAGGGTTGTGCAATCAGTTGGAAAGCCACATTGCAAACCACTGTCGCTTTGTCTATCACTGAAGCTGAGTACATGACGATTATTGAGACTTGTAAAGAAGCTATCTGGTTAAAGGGTCTCTTTAGTAAACTCAATGAAGACCTTCAAATCAGTACAGTATTTTTGTGACAATCAAAGTGTCATCTTCCATACGAAAGATCAAATGTTTCATGAGAGAACAAAGCTCATTGACGTTTGGTATCATTTTGTTCGTGATATTATTGCTTGTGGTAATATTGTTGTGAGCAAAATCAATACTCACCATAATCCTGTAGATATGATGGTTAAGTCACTTCCTATAACCAAGTTTGAGTATTGCTTAGACTTGGTTGGTGTTCAGTGTTGAAGATAGACCCTTAAGGGGTTTCATAGAAGAGGTGAAGAACTTATTCGTTGAGAATTCGTGTCAAGGTGAATATTGTTAGTGTTGTGACCCAAATTCTTATTAAAATAAAATACAATGATAAAATAAAAAAAAAGTAAAATGCATCCTAGCTACCTTCTCAGCCTTGGTCTTACCCATTGCAAGTGGTAGTTGGCTAAAATAAAACAATGCCATTCATATGAAACATTTGAGGCCTATGAACAAGTAGTTGTTTCGATGATAGAAACAAAGTACCTTATTTTCTTTGCAAAATTCTTCACTGACCCAACAATTATCATCAATAATCCCATCTATATTTCCATTCCCTCAAATGGATGCCAATAGAGAAAAAGTGAAGATACATTTCATTATATAGGCTACTTTAAACAAACCCATAAAAAAAAAACTAAAAGTGGTCAGGTTTAAGTCTCTACAACCTTAACCTAATAATATTTATTTATAGGGTAAAAATAATATAATGGAGAAAATAAAAAAATGCCCACACAGATCCCTAAATTTGCGTCTATTTATTTATTTAACAAGTGAGTTGCACCTCTAAAACAGCCATCACCTGTATTCAACACCATAATAGGGTTACAGAATATTACCTAACTTATAAACAATTAAACTTTCAACTCTGCATAAATTTTTACATTTCATGCAATCATCAATCAATTTCAATCACATGGTCCCTATTACGAGCCTGTGAGACCTTAAACATGCATTGGGAGTGGTTCGAGACTAAACCGATAACATTGTAAACTTTTAGAACACAATGAAGTTTTTTTCAAAAACAGGGGACACTCGCCTGTGTGACTAGGCCGTGTGAAAGGTGCCGGTGTCACATGCCGTGTGAACATTTAAAATGGGAGCACATGGCCGTGTCCCAGCCTGTGTCCGACCCTATGTAACTCTCTGACTTGGGTTATATGGCCAACACACACGCCCGTGTGACTAGCCCGTGTGCCTTAAAAATGGCCATACACGCCCGTGTTCCAGGCCGTGCCAAACCTGTAGGGTATACTGACTTATGCCATACGGCCAAGTCACACGTCCGTGTGTGAGGCCGTGTGGAGCATATTGACTTGATTTCGAATTCAACACCAAAGGACACACGGCCGTGTTACGTGACCGTGTGTCACACACGGCTGAGACACACGCCCTTGTTTGTGCCCGTGTGGACAAAATTAGGCTATTTACCAAGACATTTTTCCACCCATTTTGCACATACTGATACAAGTTCAATTAGTTCCATTTCAAGACACAAATAAGTAGCCAAATATTATCAACCAATGTTCAAATTTTACCATTTCATACATACATTATCATACACCAATTCATAAGCACATAGCTTCTCAAATTATCAACCCTTATAGCAATTAAATTACCTAGTATCATTAAGCATTATAAATTCATACTCAATCACACAATATAGTTCAATTACCAAACTCAATATAGAACCATTTGCACATTTATAAACATCATCAAATTCATCATTTCAAGCCAACTCAAATAGCCAAATTACATTTTCATCATACATACCAAAATGACTCAAACCTATACATGCCATATACCATATTTACACAACTTCAAAAGTACCAAAATAGATGTCCGATAGTGTGATGAAGTTCTTGATGATTCCCAGATCTGATCTAGCTTCGAAATACTATTAAACATAGAAAAAGAAACAAAATAAGCTATAAAGCTTAGTAAATTCGTATGTAAATATGAAATAATCCCATTATTCATTAGCATTACAAAATAGATAACATAATTTGCATTTAAAGCACCAAACAATGAGTTAACGTAAAGTTTAATCACATATTAACTCTTATGTTCTCAACTTTTTTAACTCGTTGCTAAAACAGTTTTACGTGCATACTGTATCGATATGTATCTATTTCTCAACAATTCTCTTACCAAACCACTCCGGGCTTATAAATGCTTACGGTATGAGTACATTGATTTTTTGATGCCATAGTCCAACTATGGTCTTACACATATATTGCCATGGCCCTGCCGTGGTCTTACGTTCACATGCCATAACCCGGTTATGGTCTTATTTTCTGATTGCCATAGCCCAGCTATGGTCTTAAACACAACTCTTCTTTTTTAAACCGTACATTTAATTTAAGATCTCCAAATTTAACTAATAGGATAAATACAGTCTCAATTCCATCCATCAATTAAATAAATGCGCATTTAAGTTCAATTATACGAACTTACCTCGTGTACAAAATGACAGAACGGACTGACTTTTCAATTAATTTGCTTTTTGCCTGATCTAAGTCCGAATTTCTCTTTTCTTGATCTACAAGTAATCAAAATCAGCTTATTTATTCCTCTATTTATTCAATTCAATCCAAAATATACTTTTGAGCTATTTTACACATTAGCCCCTAAACTTTCACATTTTTACAATTTAGTCCTTATTACACAAAATCACAAATTCATGAAATTCAAGACTAACCCATGCTATCCGAATTACCATTATACCCCTAGCAGCCCATATTTCTCACTTATTCCATCTTTTAACCACTACATTTACACATTTCTCAATTTAACCCCTAATTTGCATTTTCACTAAAATCACTTAACAAAACTTATATAACTATAAAAAAAACATTCATAATCTATCAAGAAACTTCAAAATACATACTTATTCATCAATGACAACTTTTAAAATCTTTAATAGCATTTTCACTAAAATCACTTAACAAAACTTGTATAACTATCAATAAATATTCATAATCTATCAAGAAAACTTCAAAATACATACTTATTCATAAATGGAAACTTTTAAAATATTTAACAGTTTTGCAAAATAGTCCCTGGGCTAGCTAGTACTAGATGCAACTATCACAAAAAACATAGAAATAATTAAAAACAGAACAAAAATGGACTTACAATTGAACCTTGAAGTAGCCGAATGTTTCAAGCCCTAAAATGGCTTTCTTCTTTGCTATACACGGTTGAGAAAGATGAATGAAGTTCATCTTTATGTTTTTGTTTCATTAATTAACCTTTTTTTTATAATTTACCATATTAACCTTATTATAAAACCATTTAAAACACCTTAAAATATGTCCATATATGTCCACTCATGCTATTAATGGTTTAATTACAACATAAGGACATTTAATTTAAGGTTCTATAGCTATTAGATACTTTTAGCTAATAGAACTTCACTTTTACGCTTTACGCGATTTAGTCCTTTTTATCAAATTAAGCATTTAAACGATAAAATTTCTTAACGAAATTTTTACAAAATCACTCCATCATGCTGTAAACATTAAAATAATAAAAAAATAAATATTTTTACCTCGAATTTGTGGTTTCAAAATAACTATTCTGATTTGACTAAAAACGGGCTATTGCAACCTCGAACTTTTCAGGCCAAATCAAATGCGATCCGGTTTACACAAATCTAATACAAGCCACGGTTCCACCTAGTTCAATTCACATCTAGTGGAGGTCACATGCATATGGATGAAAATGGCTTGAATACCATGGTAAAAGCAACCTAAGTGATGCTACCAATCAAACAAGGTTATTTTGTGAAATGATCAATTTAGTTTTCTACATTTATATTTTTTTTGTCAATTTGGTCTTTGTTCTTTTTTTTATGGTTAAATTTAACGTTCAATCTTTAAAAAAGAGTAAAATCACATTGTTGCTAGCATGACAATCCACGTATATTTTTTGCTAATTTTTTTGAATTTCTAAAATACTTTTTAATGTGACATATAAGACAAATAGTGTTGTGTTAATATAAAGTACATGTAGATTGTCATGTGGTCTGCTACACCAACATATTCAAAAAATTAAAATTTTAGTCAGCATTTTCATTGAAAAAAGTTATTTTACTCTTTCTTAAAGCTCAAGAAATATAAATAAGAACCAAGTTGACAAAATATACAAACACTAAAGACTAAATTTATCATTATATTTTTTATTTTTTAAATGAATCTTTCAAAAAAATTTATTATAATTTCCTTAATTAGATTCATCTTGTACCTTATAATTTTGTATATTATTTTTATGAGAGTAAAAAAAATTTAAAATATTTATTTTAAAAATTGATGCACCATGGTATTAAGGCATACATTCAAGTTGCACATGATTAGCCTTGTAAGCACCTTATGAGGTGCTTGCACACTATAAACTCGCCGTCTATTTAATCACGCACTCTCAATAAAATATTTGTATAAACCCATCAGAAAGACAAAACCGAAATATTGAAGTACAACCCTTAATAATATTTATGTATACTGGTGTTTTAGGAGACAAAAAAGTGGGACATAAAACCATACAAAACAATGTCAACTTGATATTATATAAATATAGTGATTTAAAAGGTTTATGATTAAACACAAAAAATTATTTTTATTGCCTTTATATTATTATTTTGGAATATTATTTTCAATTAATTTCTAAAATATAGAAAAATTATATATATGGTAACTATAACAGATTTACTGATACTCTTAACCTTATTATACCATAAGTGATGTGAAAATTAAATTGCAAAATCTCTATTTTCCTAATATGGGATTTTTATTTTGCTACACAATTGGCAAGTATGTCATCAACTTGCAATTGCATAATTTAATATTAGGTGCAAAAGGTCCACAAATTCAACTATAAAATGCACAATACATCTCATACTTTGTACATTACTAGCTCATCTCCATATAAACAATTTTTAGTTTTATCTCTCAGCTGATTTCAAATAATGACTTCTTTTGGGGTTTCTTCTTGTTTCATCGTTTTGATCGTAGCATTTTGTTAGTATATACAATAATTCTCTACTTCGATATTCAATCATTACATAAATATTTTCTTTTTGGTACAAAAGGGTTTACAATCTGAAGATAAAAAGAAGGGTTGCAATTGTTGTGATTTAAATCTCAATTGTTTCATATTTATCATTGTCTTCGTCATCATCATCATCATCATTATATATATCAATAACTAATAAAAATAATTAAAACCGAATAAATGATGAAAAATTATTGTTTAATTTGCAGGTGTATTCTACTTGGAAGCATGTACTCATGACTCAGAATGTCAATTGAATTGTGACCATCTCGGCCTTTGTGACCTAACAATCGGAAAATGCAGTTGTCTATTGATATCTGATCCGTTATCCTCTACCATTGTACCAAATGTTGCAGCACCAAATGCTGCAGTACCAAATGCAGCTGTACCAAATGCTACGATACCAAATACTGCTGTTCCAAATGTTGTTGTACCAAACGTTGCGGTACCAAATGCTGCTGTACCAGATGTTGCGGTACCAAATGTTGCTGTACCA
This sequence comes from Gossypium hirsutum, assembly GCF_007990345.1. NCBI lineage: Eukaryota > Viridiplantae > Streptophyta > Magnoliopsida > Malvales > Malvaceae > Gossypium > Gossypium hirsutum. The sequence continues at coordinate 10,804,485 of NC_053430.1, forward strand.
AATGTTGCGATACCAAATGCTGCTGTACCAAATGCTGCGGTACCAAATGCGAACGAGAAATGTGTTGACGATGCAGATTGTGCTAATTTTTGTGGACCAACTTGCAGATACTATAAATGTGATAGCGTCTTTTGTATATGCCATTGTAGTGAATGAAAAACATAGTGTTTTTGTTCAAAGGCTCTAATTTTAGACTTTTCAATAATTTATACTAGAAAATCAGCATATAAAACAAGTGACTAGAAAAATGTGTTGAGAGGATTGATTTTCTTTTTATTATATTAAAATTCACTTTATTGATCTTAAAAAAAAATAGATGATAAACTAATAATTAAACTCATGCTTCCAATTCAAATATGAATGATGTATACGTGTTATTTTTATGTTTTTTGTGTAATGTTATATTTAGATTGTGTAATCTTGTCATATCGAACATTTTTAATTTTGCATTTAAAACTTTCTTTATGGTTTCATTGTTGAATTAGATACTTCATTTTCTTGGCTAGATCCATTCTTATAAACTCATATGTTATGTTGAAAGAGATACATGAGTGCTCAAAGATTTATTTATTTTTCCTTTTTTCTTTTTGTTAACATTGAATTGGTGGGTAAGGGCGAGGGGGACTAGAAGTGACATTGGTCCCCTAGAAATGAAAATTTCTTTATGTAGTCCTTTTAACTTCTATAAAATTAAAAGTTAACATAATGATAAATTTTCAGTTTGACTCCACAAGAAATAATATTCATTTATGCTCCCAAAACAATTGGGAAACAAAAATCTCAACAAAATGTTAGAGTACTTCCCATATACTAGTTGATTCTAGTCCAATCAGAGTCATTTGATTCTAAAAACCTTGTTGTAAACCCTTTATGTTGTGTTGAAAGAGACATGTTGGAGTACTGGAAGATTATTCATTTTTTATTGACAATTTAACTCGGAAAACAAAAATCTAAACAAATATTAGACTAACGAGGTTTCAAGTTTTCCAAGACATGCGTTGAGAGAGCAACAATCTTTGAATTTCTAGTTTTAATTGGGATTTCATCATCATCTTATTTTCATAAGACTAAATTTTTTCCCCACAAGAAACCTACAAGTTTTCGATCATTTTCAAGTTTAATGGCCTCTTGTTGTGTTCTCGCTACTTCATCCAAGTATAAACATCATCTAATTAGTCCATGATTCCTACCTTCATACACATTAATATGAGCTTAAGCCACATTTTTCACCTTTGCAATTGCTAAGCAACCTTGTTGCAACATCAAATTCCCACTTGCATTGTATTTTTCATATGTTTGATAGGTCATAATAATAATAATAAAAAGAATTATAGTCAAAGTAACATAAAAAGTATTTGGTTTCGGTGTACCATTAAGGTATGGTATAGAAGTTTGTATGTATGGATTTGGAAAGGTGGTAGCCATAAGAATACTAGGGCAAACAGTAACTGGGTTTACTTTTAGCTTCTTTGCTTTCATCCTAGCTACCTTGTCAGCCTTAGTCTTACCCATTGCAAGTAGGGGTGAGCAAAACTCGATTCAACTGAAAAAATAAAAAAAAATCAAATTTCGCATTAAACGAATCGAGTTATTTGAATTAATCAAATTATTCGAGTCAACTTGATTTTTTTTCGAATTTTGAGTTCGAATCAAGTTTGGTTTTCAAATTCGAATAACTCAAATAATTCGAATAAACTGAATACTAAACTATAATGTTTTACATTTTTACCCTAAACTTCCAAACCTCTTTACTTTGCCCCAAAACTTTTACTCCCTCCCAGTTTTCCCCCTAAATAGTGTTCCTTATAACTCATCCAACCAAATCACATCAAAAGAATAGTTATGGTCAATGCCACCAAAGATTACAGTTAAAACTGCTAGATCGGATACATGTGGTCAAGCCACTATATTACAACCCAGCTACTAGAACAAACATATGTGGCTGAGCCACGATAATTGTAGACAAGCTGCCAAACAGAAATGTGGATAAACCACTAGAATGCACAGATCATTAAACTGCCAGAATCGTGTCATATCAAACATTTTTAATTTTGCATTTAAAAAATTTCTTTATGGTTTCATTGATGAATTAGATACTTCATTTTCTTGACTAGATCTATTCTTATAAACTCATATGTTTTGTTGAAAAAGATAAATGAGTGCTCAAAGATTTATTTATTTTTTCTTTTTCCTTTTGTTAACATTGAATTGGTGGGCAAGGGCGAGGGGGGCTAAAAGTGACCTTGGCCCCATATGAAAAATTCTTTATGTAGTCCCTTTAACTTCTATAAAATTGAAAGTTAACATATTGATAAATTATCACTTTGATTCCCTAAGAAATATTAATCATTTTTGGCCCCCCAAATTTTTTTTTGGCTTCGGTCTTATCACTGGAGAAACAAAAATCTCAACAAAATGTTTGAATATTTCCCATATACCAGTCATTTCTGGTCCACTCAGTCATTTGATTTTAAAAAGCTTGTTGTAGACCCTCTATGTTATGTTGAAAGAGACATGTTGGAGTGCTTGACGATTTATTTTTCTTTTATTAACAATTTAACTCATGAAACGAAAATCTCAAAAAATATTAGACTAACGAGGTTTCAAATTTTACAAGATGTGTGCCAACTAGCCTTATTTAAAAAAGTACCAAGCTCTGAAGTGCTAGTTTTAATTGGAATTTTTTCATCATCTTCTTTTGATAAGACTACATTTGTTTTTCCTTGTCACACCCCAAATTTTTGAATTTTTATTTTGGATGGTTGTTCAAGTGGATTTTGTAAGGAACTTGTAAGTGAGCTCATCTAATTCGAAAGATTAGACAAGAGCTATTAGGTGCATCCTTTAGCAAACTGTTTTGTTGTGTTCCGCCATCTTGCAGCTTGCATTTTGGTAAGTTCTTCCGTGCGCAAACACGCCAGTGGCGAGTTCAGTTTTTTTGGGTTTAATTATTTGATTATTAACCCACGATAAATGGGACACGTACTAGTGACGTGGCAACCCTTGGGAAAGGAACGTGTCGCTGTGCATAACACCTGGAGAGTCTTGATCGTTGTGCTTAATTAGTGGAATCATGTGTGCATGTAACGTGACTAGGGATCATGTTTAGAGTGGTAAGAGCTTATTTTTATATAAATAATAGAGGTATAAAAGAGGAAATACTTTAATTTCCTTTTCCTCGACTCTTCTTTGTTATCTCCAAAGAAATTTAGAAGTGTTCTTCATTGCTAGAAGGAAAAACCTATGTTTATAGCTTATTTGGAAATTGCCTTTCGAGTCAATTGCTAATAATTTATTAAGTCCTCATTTAGTTCAAATATTAGGAAATATAAGAGTGGTTGAATTCATATATATATAGGTTTTTACTGGATTTTTTTGAAAGGAAGGAAACTTTCTTCTAGTTAAATTTTGCATGTTGTCGATTCTTATTTTTGCATAACAGTCTCGATTGTTTCTGTATTTAATCGAAATGATTAATTGTATTTAGCTAAACTAGCTTAAAATTTTATGTTGTCTTGTCAGGTAAAGTTAGTTATTCCCTTAGAATTTGGCATGTGCATTCTTGTGATAACAAACAGTAGATACGAAACTTAAATAAATGTGCATGAATGATTGAAATGGATATTTCTTCCTTGGTGCACAAGCTCAATATCCGGAAAGGTGGAAAAAGGGGTAATGAAGGCCTATTAAAATGTAATATGATGGGAAGAGCAAATGGATAATTTGATAGGTTACACACTTTTCCTCCAATAGGGCATGTGAATGCAAACCGAGATCGGCGAAGGACCCCAGCCTTACGGCGCAAGACATGTGTTCAAATTAATAAGGAGGATTTGTGGAGATTCAATTGGTATAAATGGAACATTAGCTCTTCAGAGTGTTGGAAGGATCCGAAGCTAGCACAAGAAAGGGTGTATAAATGTTTGTAAATGGACCGCATGTGAACTGTACTGGAATGTATCAACATCTGACAATGGATTATGCTTATTGACAAATGTAATTAGATGCAGATAGTATCCGCAAATGCATTTAACTTAGTCATAATATATGTTAGCTTGTGAATTGTATTTAGATGCTATTAATATTCACCTAGGTACCTAATTTAGTCATAATATATGTTAGCATGCGAGTTGTTTATTTTCTCTTAAGGATGAATATTTATTTTGATATTCCTTCAATGTACTATGTACGCGGACTTGGATGAAGATATTGTATTATAGGTAGGTTTGTATGGGTTATTATTTAATCTTGGAACTCACTAAGTTATTTTGAACTTACCTAGTTTCCTTTATCCCATTTTCAGGTATTTTAGGGCATTGAGAATTCTTTGTAGGGACTCAGCCAGACAACTGACTCATTTGTGAGCCATTTATTTGTCTATTTTGTAACATGTATATCTTGAGGTGGCTTGCATTTCTAGCCTCTTTTGTTAAAATTTTGTAAATAGTGAAAATTTGTTTGTACCTACGTACATTATTTTGTATAGGTTGAATGTCACTGACACTTCGCCAAATATTCAAACTTTCATATTGTTGATGATTTGGTGTACTGTTATTATGCCTTTGTGATGTGCCTTAAAACCTTATTCCGCCAAGCATCTTTTAAAACTAGTTGTTATTATACGTTGAATGGCACCAAAAACTTGGTTCGCGACGGAATGTAGAAGTATACACTATCATTATCAAGTAATACGTAAGCAAAAAGAGTATCGTCACCACAGGGATTATATCTATTAATCAACAGTTGTAAAATCATTAATTTACAAATTGGTTATGAAAATTAAATATTTGAAGGTGATGGATGTCCTATTTAAATTAACAACTAATATGAAAATGATATTAAATAAATGCAATTAATGGTTTAGCAACAATTCACAAGATTTAACAACAATAGTATGAATAAGCTAAAACAATTACAACTTTTAATTTAATTCATTCATTATCATGCTTAACAAATGTTTCGGAAAAACTCCATGGCAACTCGATCACTTATGAACTTGAAATCTAAAATCATATGCTCTTTCGAGATCTTAGATTTATCACTTAGAAAAACATGCATATTTCTATATCAACATTTAACTAAGGATTCCTTAGAATTTATGTAAAGTAACAAGGACGGGTTAGGTTTAAAACAATTTAATCACAAAAATCTAAAATTTATGCAAGGTAATAGTGTTCTTTTAGAATTATTACAAGCCTTTAATTTATTCTTGTTCAAATATAAATTAACCATGCATCTTCTAATTATTACGTCCATTAATCACCATCTGGTCCGGATTAAGTGATTAATTCTAATGTAGTCAAACATATCTTAATGCATGAATAACATGAATGATTTTAATTGGAAGTATAAATAATTGAGGTACAGAACAATATAAACATGAAGTGAATGAATCAAATCAAGGCGTTGCAACCATTCTAGTTGAACCAATTTAAGTGCAGTCAAATAATTTGCAAACATGTTTATAAACAAAGAACAATTAAAGGGAAAGGAAGAAGAAACTCTTATATGAATTCGGTGATTTCTCGAGAACTATCCATGGTGGCTTCCTTTGATTTTTGGCATTGCTCCGATGCAAATTACTCCTCAAGGTGGGCAGCTAAGAGAGATTTTTTTCTCAAGAATGGCTTACTGGGGGAAATCTCAAAAAGAGGATGGGAAAAATAAAGGGAAATGGAAGGCTTTAGGCATGGAAGAGGAAAGGGAAAGGAGTGTGTCGAATGAATGATTGATTGATTGATGAGTGATTTGAGGGGTGAATGGAGGTGGTATTTATACATAAGGGAAAGCTTAGGAGTTTGCTAAAAATAGCATGAACACTCATTAGAAACCTATCATTTATGGTCAGCCATATTTCATGGAACAAGGGGTTGAGTTTTTTCATGTTTCAAGCTTGATTTTTGCTTAATTTAAGGCATGGGTTGGACGAAAACTATAGGGTTTGACTAGGGTTGATTTGTGATTTAATATACACATGTAATGTAACATCCTTAACCCGTATCCATCGCTAGACTAGGGTTAAAGGCATTACTAGACAAAATCGGAACAATTAACATACATTTCATAAGTATCAAAGCATCAGAGATCAAATATCAATATAGAGTCCCTTATGTAGGTCATCGAGACCTTAAACATGCATTAGGAAGGAACCGGGACTAAACCGAACACATACAAATTTTTTTCGAAACTTTAACATTTTCAAAGAAGTACAGGTCACACGCCTGTGTGAACAGGCCGTGTGCCTTACACGGTATTAGACACGCCCGTGTGTCTAGACCGTGTCAAAACAGGGCATACATACTGACTTGCAGACATGGCCACAAGACATGCCCGTGTTCCTTGGCCGTGGTTGAAACTGAATTGAGCCATACGGCTAGCCACACGTCCGTGTGCTTTGGCCGTGATCAAGCCTGACTTACAATTATAGGTTACCACAGGGGACACACAACCGTACAACATAGCCGTGTGTCACACACGGCTGAGACACACGCTCGTGTCTCTGCCCGTGTGGACAAAAACAGGCCATTTGAATAGCCAACTTGCCACCCTAATTGGGTCAAACCTACAATCACCAAACCAAGCATATTTGCACATCCATTTCAGCCAATATCTATACCAAACCATACATAATTCATGCTATAACATTACCAATCATTTCAAAACTCAATTCATCAATCAATTCATACCAAAACTTTCACATTAGCATCACATATCATATACCATTATCAAACTATAAGTTTAAACACAAACTAGCCATATCACATGGCTAAATATGTACATCACAAAACATAATTCTACAACTTCTAGCCTATACATGCCATAATATATACATTTTCAAAGTACCAAAATAAGGTTTGATAGCGTGGTGATGATCCTAGACGATCCCCGAGCTCACGGTACCCTCGAAATCTATAAAACAATGCAAACACACACAAAGTAAGTTTTCAAAAGCTTAGTGAGCCATATACAAATAAACATATTATTCAAAGTAAATAAGTATCATTAAATCATTTATACTTTGTATACCAATGCTAACACAAATCTCATATTCAAATACTTACCTTTCATTCTCAAATAGGTTATACAAAGTAAACATACCTGAATCTGATATGATTTCATGAAGTTATTTATTTTCTCGGAATACCCATTTGAACTGTTCAGAAACATAAGGATACGCGGATAGCTTAGAGAACATATACAATGCCAACGTCCCAGACGTGGTCTTACATGTAATCAAACATCAATGCCACTGCCCCACATAGGGTCTTACATGAAGTCAAATATGATGCCAATGTCCCAAACATGGTCTTACACGCAAAACAGATATCGAAAACCCTATGTCATGACATATGTATCTTAACTATTCCTAAGGTTCGTACGGGGCTTTTCAGACGTCGGAATTTTGTCGATACTTTCTCGGATAGCATATATTTAGCTTGGACATTCATTCATCACAATTCAATATCATATGAATAATAAGAATTCAATTCAAACACGTTTATTGTATATCGACTTACCTCGTAGGGATTCGGATAGATGAAATCGGTTACTCGACGACTTTCGACTTTCCCCGATCTAATTTTGTATTCTTTAGTTCCCGATGTAATTTCAAATTTAAATTTAACTTATTTAATCACACATTCATTCAAAACAATCCATAAATACAAATTTAGGGTAATTTGCAAACTAGCCCTAACATTTTCATATTTTGACACTTTAGTCTCTAATTTACAAAAACACAAAATACACATAATCTGCATATACTTATACTTGGACGCATATTCATAGCTCTTATTCAAGTCCACACATTTCATTTATTTCACATTTTAGTCCCTCAATTTACAAATTTCACAATTTAGCCCATTTTATTTAAAATCATCAAAAGTCTAAAGACAAAACATATAAACCCAACATCAAACTTTCATATTTCATTAATTAACAACATAAAGCTCATGAATTCATCCATGACACATTTCAAAATCATCATCAAAATCAGAAATTGAGGCTTGGGCTTGTTAGTATACGAAGCAACGATTACAAAAACGTAAAAATTATCAAAAACCGAACAAAATTCATACCTTAATCAAAGATTTCCTTAGCAGAACACTAATGTTCTTTTTCTTTTCTTTTTTTTCATCAAATTTCGGCAAAATGGATGTTAATGGCCATTTTCATGCTTTTGGTTTTATTTTAATTAACATATTAATTAAATTCCCATTTTACCCTTCGTTATAAAACAATTAAAACATAAATATTAAGGTCATACATGTCCATTAACCTTACAAATGGCATAATAACCACATAAGGACCTCTCAAATAATAAGCCAAATGAAATAGGCACTTTTAACATATAGTAGGAAACCTTTACATTTTACGCAATTAAGTCCTTTTTGAAAATGAAGCACGCCAACAATCGAATTTTTAGACAAAACTTTTACATATGCTAATTCACACATCATAAGCACAAAAAATAATATTTAACTATTTTTCTGACTCGGATATGTGGTCTAGAAACCACTGTTCCAACTAGGGTCAAAACCGGACTGTTACAATTCTCCACCCTTTAGGGATTTTCGTCATCGAAAATCTTATCGTTGAATAGCTTTGGATATTGCTGTCTCATGGCATCTTTAGGCTTCCACGTCGCCTCTTCAATGCCATGCCGATGCCACATCACTTTTACTAAAAAAAATTTCTTATTACGCAGCTATTTAACCTTTCGAGCTAAGATATGGATTGGAGTTTCATCGTAAGTCATATCAGACTGAATTTCAATCTCAGACGGGGAAATCACATGCGACGGATCAGATCTGTATCGTCAAAGCACCGATATATGAAACACATCATGAATCTTTTCTAATTGGCGTTTCATCGTAAGTCATATCAGACTGAATTTCAATCTCAGACGGGGAAATCACATGCGACGGATCAGATCTGTATCGTCAAAGCACTGATACATGAAACACATCATGAATTTTTTCTAACTCTGGTGGCAACAACAATCTATATGCTACTGGCCCAATACGCTCGGTAATCTCATACGGCCCAATGAACCTCAGAATCAATTTGCCTCTTCTACCGAACCGAAGTAATTTCTTCCATGGAGACACCTTAAAAAACACTCTGTCACCGATCTCAAACTCAATATCTTTTCTTTTCAGATCTGCATAAGATTTCTGACGATCAAAAGCTACTTTTAAGCTATCTCGGATCACTTTTACTTTCTATTTAGTTTCTTTTATCAAATCAATTTCGTAAATCTTATTTTCGCTGAGCTCAGTCCAATACAAAGGTTCACGACATTTACGACCATATAAAGCTTCGTATGGTGTCATTTTAATGCTCGACTGAAAACTATTATTATAAGTGAATTCAATCAAGGGCAAATATTATTCCCACTTACCTTTAAGAATGCAACATCTCAACGTATCCTCGAGTATCTGAATCATTCGATCAGGTTGACCATCCGTTTTTGGGTGAAAAGCAGTACTGAAATGCAATTTAGTACCCAGAGCATCTTAAAATTTTTTCCAGAATCGTGATGTGAATCTTAGATCTTTGTCTGACACTATAGACAATAGCACACCATGCAGTCTCACAATATCGGAAATGTACAACTCAATCAACTTATCTAGTGAGTAATCAGATCGAACAAGAATAAAATGATCTGATTTCGTCAATCGATCTGCTATGACCCAAATAGCATCTCTCTTTCTCGGAGATAGGGGCAAACACGAAACAAAATCTATTGTTACTCGATCCCATTTCCACTCCGGAACCATAACCAGTTGTAAGAAACCAGATGGCACCTGATGTTCAGCTTTAACTTGCTGACAGATCAAACATTTCGAAACAAAGTCAGAAATATCTCTTTTCATTCCGGACCACCAGTAATACTGTTTTAGATCATTATACATTTTCGTACTACCCAGATGCACAGATAATGGACTGTTATGAGCTTAACTCAAAATCATCTGAATTAACTCTGGATTTCTTAGGACACAAATTCAATCTCGAATACCAAACAATCATCTTCATCTACTCTGAATTCTGAATCAGACTCTAAATCACACTGATCTCGTTTAGCTAAAATCTCATTATCAATCTTCTGAGCTTCGATAATATGTTGTAAGAACAAAGGTCTTGCTTTCAATTCAGCTAAAACTAAACCATCATCGAACAGAACCAAATGAGCATTCATCGTACGCAAAGCAAGTAATGATTTTCGGCTCAAAGCAACATCAACAACATTTGCTTTTCCCAGATGATAATCTATCACAAGTTCATAGTCTTTAAGCAATTCAAGCCACCTTCTCTATCGTAGATTCAAATCTTTCTGAGTCATCAGATACTTCAAACTCTTATGATCAGAATATACGTGACATTTCTCACCAAACAGATAGTTGCACCAAATCTTTAAAGCAAACACAATGGCGGCTAACTCAAGATCGTGTGTCGGATAGTTATTTTCGTGTGGCTTCAACTGTCTTGAAGCATAAGTAATGACTTTGTCTTCTTGCATTAGAACACATCCCAGACCGATCAATGAAGCATCACTATAAATCATAAATTCTTTACCCGATTTGGGTTGTACCAATACTAGAGCTTTAGTCAACAAAGTTTTTAACTGATCAAAGCTACTCTAACCCTTTTCAGACCATTCAAACTTCACATCTTTTTGAAGCAGCTTTGTTAACGGAGTTGAAATCATAGAAAAGCCTTTTACGTACCTTCTATAATAAGCGAAATTTAGCGACATTCCTCGGACGTTTCCAATCCAAAATAGCTGAAATCTTACTTGGATCAACTCGTATACCAGATGCTGATACAATATAACTCAGAAAACCGACTTCTTGCAACCAGAATTCACATTTACTGAACTTTGCATACATCTGTTTATCTCGCAGAGTTTGTAACACTATTCTCAGATGTTCGGTATGTTCGGTTTTATCTCGTGAATAAATCAATATGTCATCAATGAATACGACAATAAATCGATCTAAATACTGTCTGAAAATTCTATTCATTAAATTCATAAAGATAGCATGTGCGTTAGTTAATCCAAAAGGCATAACCAAGAATTCATAGTGATCGTACCTCGTTCGAAAAACAGTTTTCGGAATGTCTAAGTCTTTTACTTGTAACTGATAATAGCTCGATCTTAAATCTATTTTTGAAAATACAACAGCTCTTTTCAACTGATCAAACAAACCATCAATTCAAGGTAGAGGATACTTATTCTTGATAGTCATTTTATTCAACTAACGATAATCTATACACATTCTCATCATACCGTCTTTCTTTTTCACGAATAGAACCGGAGCACCCCAAGGTGAGAAACTCGGCCTAACAAACCCTCTATCAGTTAATTCTTGCAACAGAGACTTTAATTCTTTTAATTCGGTCGGAGCCTGATCGCGATTTTAATGTGACAGGTTTTAAATACTTATAATTAATCGTTTTTGAAACTAACTATTATCACGATGAAGGCAGGTGTACCTATCGAACAGTAGTATAGTTTTAGCAAGACTGGATTATCGAACCCAAAGGAACTAAAAGTACTAGTAATGACTATCATTTTATTATCTAGCCTAAAAATAGGGGGTATTATTTTAACTAACTAATTATCTAAACTAAGAATTCGCAGAAAGTAGAATTGGGGGATTACTTTTGGAAAACAATTAAATTAAGACAATACCTAAGGAAAAATCCACCTAGACTTTACTCGTTATTCTGGCTCTGAATTGGACGATTTATTCATTTAACTTGTCCCGTAGAGATCCCTAAGTTATGTTATTATCCCTATTCAAGACTAATAACGTCTAATCCCTAGATTGAATAATTGAGACTTTTCTCTAATTAAGACTCTAGGGTTGCATTAACTCAATCTATGGATCCCCTTATTAGGTTTCACCTTAATCCGGCAAAATCTTGTCACCCTATGTCTAGGCGCGCAAACAACTCCGCTTAATTATGACAAATGTACTCTTAGACAGGGTCTATTCTTTCTCTGAATAAGAGATTATCTTGAATCAATATCCTAGGATATCAAAACAAGAATTAAGAAAACATAATTAAGAATAAGTTAAATATTTATCATACAATTCGGAAAATAATAACAAGATTCGTCTTAGGTTTCATTCCCCTTAGGTATTTAGGGGATTTAGTTCATAACTAAAAAGGAAGACATCTCAGAAGAATAATGAATACAAAACATAAAGAAAACCCAAAACTCCTGAAGGGAAATTGAGGGGAGATCTTCAGTCTTGATGGTGACTCCGGCTTCTGAGATGGATCAATCGGCTTCCCTTAAGCAGTTCCCTGCCTCCTTCTCTCTATGCCCCATTTTCTTCCTCCTCTAGGGTGTATTTACAGGCTTTGGAATGCCTAAAAACCCTCAAAATTGGACTTTTCTGAATTGGACTAAACTTGGGCTCGGCAGGGACACGCCCGTGTGAGTCGTGCTTCGATTTTGCCAAATTGACACGACCGTGTGGTATGCCCGTGTGAGGAATCCAGGCCGTGTTGATTTCGTACTTTGGCCCATTTTCTCAGTTTTTGGCTCGTTTCTCGTTTCTTTTGCTCTCCTATGCTCACCTAAGTATAAAACATGAAATTATGGCATTAGGAGCATCGAATTCGCCAATTCTAAGGAAAAATCATCCATAAAATGCGTTAAGCATAGGGTAAAAATATGTATAAATTACGGTTTATCAAAGCCATTCTATACGGAGCTATCGAAATCGGAGTAGTTCCAGGTACCAATTCAATGCCAAATTCTACTTCTCTAACCGGAGGTAAACCCGGAAGTTCTTCAGGAAACACATCAGGGAACTCATAGACAACAAGCACAGATTCAACTTTCTTTTCTGACATTCTCGAATCAATCACATAATCAAAATCACTAGATATTACACTAGGCAATCCATCCAAATCACTAGATTCAATTCTGACTATTTCATCATTTTTGCATCTCAAATCAATAATTTTCCGTTTGCAGTTCACAACAGCATCATACAAAGTTAACCAATCCATACCCAGAATTATATCAAATTCATTGAAAGGTAATAGCATCAGATTAGCCGAAAAACAAATGTCTCGAAACATTAATGGACAATTCTTGCAGACTTTATCAACCAAAACACATCTGCCTAGGGGGTTCGAAACTCTAATTACAAATTCAGTAGACTCTACAAGCAAAGTCTTACTGTTCACTGAATTCATGCATATATACGAATATGTTGATCCAGAATCTATCAAAGCAATCACAGAAGTATCGTAAAGAGTAAATATACCCGTAATCACATCTGGCGACGAAGCTTCCTCACAAGCTCAAATAACATAGGCTCTGGCAAGTGCACGAGCCTCGAATCTAACAGCTGTATCTTTTGTCCCTCTCTAACTGCCACTTACATTTCCCATATTTCTGGAAGGTCTACCACGAGAAGTATTGCCACTCGGTCTTGAATTTTGCATACTTTCTTGCTCGATAGATTCAGGGCAATCACGGATAAAATGGTCTAACGATCCACATCTGAAACAAGCCCGATCATACAGTCTACAATTATTGGGATATCTTTTACCACAATGCTTACACTCAGGGCGATAAGATTTAGCATTTCCGACACTGGCAATATATGTAGCTGGAGCTTTGAATGCCCCACATTAGCTTTTGAACAACTATTATCATCTCTAAATTTCTTTGGTGCAGACTGAAATGACTTGCACGATGAACTCTTTTGCACTTCTCTAGCTTCATAATCAGCTTTTCTTTTCTCTTTCCTGAGATCTTCAGCTTTACATGCTCGTTCAACAAGTACAACAAATTCTTTAATCTCGAGAATCCAGACTAACAAACGAATATCCTCGTTCAAACCATCTTCAAATCTTTTGCACATTATTGCTTCCGTAGATACACATTCATAAGCATACTGACTCAGTCTTACAAATTCCTACTCGTATTCTGTGACAGACATACGGCCTTGTTTAAGCTCGAGAAACTCTTTACGTTTTTGGTCGATGATTCTCTGACTGATGTATTTCTTTCGAAATTTGGCTGGGAAGAAATCCCAGGTGACTCGTTCACTCGGAACTACCAATATTAAAGTTTTCCACCAATGGTACATCGTATCTCTCAGAAGTGAAACGACACATTTTATACATTCTTCGGGATTCAAAGACAATTCATCAAACACTTTAACATTTTTCCACCAATGGTAGGCCGTGTCAAAACAGGGCATACATACTGACTTGCTTACAAGGCCACAAGACTCGCCTGTGAGCCATAAGGCTAGCCACACGTCCGTGTGCTTTGGCCATGGTCGAGCCTGACTTACAATTATAGGATACCCCAGGGGACACACGACCGTACAACATAGCCGTGTATCACTCACGGCTGAGACACACGCCCGTGTCTCTGCCCGTGTGGACAAAAATAGGCCATTTGAATAGCCAACTTGCCACCCCAATTGGATCAAACCTATAATCACCAAACCAAGCATATTTGCACATCCATTTCAGCTAATATTTATACGAAACCATACATAATTCATGCTATAATATTACCAATCATTTCAAAACTCAATTCATCAATCAATTCATACCAAAACTTTCACATTAGCATCACATATCATATACCATTATCAAACTATAAGTTTAAACACAAACTAGCCATATCATATGGCTAAATATGTACATCATAAAACATAATTCCACAACTTCTAGCCTATACATGTTATACTTTAATATATATACATTTTCAAAGTACCAAAATAAGGTTTGATAGTGTGGTGACGATCCTAGACGATACCTGAGCTTACGGTAGCCTCGATATCTATAAAACAATGCAAACACACACAAAGTAAGCTTTCAAAAGCTTAGTAAGCCATATACAAATAAACATATTATTCAAAGCAAATAAGTATCATCAAATGATTTATACTTTGTATACCAATGCTAACACAAATCTCATATTCAAATACTTACCTTTCATTATCAAATAGGCTATACAAAGTAAACATACCTGAATCTGATATGATTTCACTAAGTTATTCATTTTCTCAGAATGCCCATTTGAACCGTTCGGAAACATAAGGATACGCGGATAGCTCAAAGAACATATACAATGCCAACGTCATAGACTTGGTCTTACATATAATCAAACATCGATGCCACTGTCCCAGACAGGGTCTTACACGAAGTAAAATATGATGCCAATGTCCCAGACATGGTCTTACACGCAAAACAGATATCGAAAACCCTATGTCATGACATATGTATCCTATTGTACGGGGCTTTTCAGACGTCAGAACTTTGTCGATACTTTCTCGGATAGCATGTATTTACCCCGGACATTCATTCATCACAATTTAATATCATATGAATAATAAGAATTCAATTCAAACACGTTTATTGTATATCGACTTACCTCGTAGGGATTCAGATATATGGAATCTATTACTCGACGACTTTCGACTTTCCCCGATCTAATTTCGTATTCTTTAGTTCTCGATCTAATTTAAAATTCAAATTTAACTCATTTAATCACACATTTATTCGAAACAATCCATAAACACAAATTTAGGGAAATTTGCAAACTAGCCCTCACATTTTCATATTTTGACACTTTAGTCCCTAACTTACAAAATCATAAAATACACATAATCTGCATATACTTATACTTGGCCAAATATTCATAGCTCTTATTCAAGTCCACACATTTTATTTATTTCACATTTTAGTCCCTTAATTTACAAATTTCACAATTTAGCCTATTTTACTCAAAATCATCAAAAATCCAAAGACAAAACATATAAACCCAACATCAAACTTTCATATTTCATCAATTAACAACATAAAGCTCATGAATTCATCCATGACACATTTCAAAATCATCATCAAAATCAGAAATTGAGGCATGGGCTTGTTAGTATACGAAGCAACGATTACAAAAACGTAAAAATTATCAAAAATTGAACAAAATCCATACCTTAATCAAAGATTTCCTTAGTCGAACCCTAATTTTCTTTTTCTTTTCTTTTGTTCATCAAATTTCGGCAATATGGATGTTAATGGCCATTTTCATGCTTTTGGTTTTATTTTAATTAACATATTAATTAAATTCCCATTTTACCCTTTGTTATAAAACTATTAAAACATAAATATTAAGGTCATACATGTCCATTAACCTTATAAATGGAATAAAAACCACATAAGGACCTCTCAAATAATAAGCCAAATCAAATAGGCACTTTTAACATATAGCAGGCAACCTTTACATTTTACGCGATTAAGTCCTTTTTCAAAATTAAGCACACAAACAATCAAATTTTCAGACAAAACTTTCACATATGCTAATTCACACATCATAAGCACAGAAAATAATATTTAACTATTTTTCTGATTCGGATATGTGGTCTCCAAACCACTATTTCGACTAGGGTCAAAACCGGACTGTTACATGTAAGGACCCTTAATTAATTTTTCCAAAGTTTCTTGGGCTGTCATTGTCGAATTCAGGCTTCTTTCCCCCTTAATGGATAGTTTGGGCTCCAATGTAGAAAACAGACTTGTTCTTTTCAACAACCCATTTCCATGTTGGGTTAAAATGATTTTGTTGAGTCCAATGCCTTAACTTGCCATCCCATGTTGATTGATATTCAGCTCACGTGCATGTGTCACCCATACTGGCTTCGAACATTTAACAAGTTAGTGTACCAAGTTACAATAATTGTAGCACAAATTATGAAATTTTCAAAATGCAGCAACATAAAGTGAAGTTATGTCAAATTAGTACCTAATTACTCAAAAATTATAATCTTGATTTAATTGTGCCAAAATTCTCAATATGTACTAAAAACACATAATTAGCTATCAAAATACTAGGGATTTGCATAAATTCTAAGTAAAAAGGTGCTATAAAAATCTATATAATTTAGAGTTATCAATGAATAATTAGTTGTTCCAATGATAGAAACAAGTACCTTATTGTTAGGCCAGAAAATAGCAATAGGAGGTGAATTGGTATTTTAAAATTCTTTGCAAACTTTTATAGATGACAAGAAAATGAAAACAAAGCTTGGACACTTTGAATTATAGTGATTCGGTCCCAATTGCCTATCTCCACTACCTTGGTATACCTTAACCAAAGATTTCCCAATTCGCTATACTTGAATTGATACCTTTCAAGGACAAGGTATAAAGTTTACAATCCCTATCTTTTTCAAAATGTTGAGATAGAATCTTCCCCTTAATTTTCGTGTCTAAACTATAACCCTCTAGCTTTCATAAGGCTCAACTATAACCTTCTATAAATAACTTAAGGTTTTATATTTCAAAAACCTCAAGTAGCCTTTACAAGCAAAAATAAAATATGTTAACAATGGAGACTTCTCAAAGGTGTGTGATTACAAATGTTAAGCTCTCTCAAAGAATGAAAATGAGAATGGTAAAAAGATCTAACAATAACCACGTAAGAGATATGTAACACCTTTCAATCGAACCAGTCGCCCGGTCCAAGCTATGGGATGCTACAGTAAAAAATGGAACAATTACAGACATTTAACAAACAACACGAGTCAAAAACTAATAAACTCTATCATTTTAATCACTCAGTACAAATTAAAACCTTTCTCCAGCTTACATGAGCTCTAAAATTTACTTGAGATCAAACAATGACCAAATTGCAAAGTTTTAAAAATTCAGGGCTGAAGTCGTGATGTCACCAAAACAGTATGTCATGTCTTGACGTCGGACCACTTGTTGTCAGAACATCACAAATTGTTGGCCAACATTGTGACGATGGGAAATCGACGTTGGAGCGAGGAACTTGTTTTTAGTGCAAAATAATTCATTTGACACCAATCACTTGGCCATCTAAATAGCTAACCACTTAGTGCAAAAATGCCCAACATAACCTGCACAAAACATATCATTTAAACAGTTTCCCAACAACCTAAACCAATATGTCTTAATTGGCACCAAATCATTTCAAGTCAACTTATGCAATTTCAAGTCAATCAACCATCATTCTTACATGCTTTAATTTATTCGACCACAACATTGTACCAACCATTGAACGAGGCTACCATTAAATTCATAAACCAACTTACAGTGCACAAATATACCATAAGCATTCTTTATCAACAAGCCATAATCTTGTCTTATATCATTAATGTTGTTTATAACAACATTTCCATCAAGAGTACCAATTCAACTAGATAATATCACTATGTAAATCATACACATATATACATACAAAAAGTTCCAAACTAACATTTCAAAACACCTAAGTACATGTCACTAACCCGACATAAACAATCAAAAGACTACCAAATTGAAAGCTAGATAGTGTGAGCTCTGAGGCAATTCGATTGACGTGTTTTGCAAGTTGAAAAACTACAGAAAAGGAAACAACAACAAAGTAAGTATTTCAAAATACTTAGTAAGTTCATAGGCATAAAATAACAACTTACCTCACTTTACACATAAATACAATAAGTAATTTAACTTGACAAATAGGCCTAAACATGGTAACACAATTCAACAAGGTGAGTTCATTGTAAAACGTATCTTACTAAAATATAAACATTTAACATTTTAATTCAGTATTATTCATACGAAGTCATCAATCCAATACCATTTGCAATATTTATTCTACGTTCAACTATTTATATATATAAAAGCATCATATCATATCATTTTCATTTCTCAATTTTCATATACCAATTAGCCCGATAAACCTTAGTAAACAAATTCAATACACGAGTATTAAACCACACCAGAAAGCACCATAATTCTGTACAAAGGCACCGTAGTGTACATAGAGAGCATAAAAGTGCTAATCAGAGAGCACCGAAGTGCTAAACAGATAGCACAAAAATATTAATCAAAGAGCACCGATGTTGAATAGAGAGCACAGATTTACTAATCAAAGAGCACCAAAGTGCTAAACCGAGAGCACAGAAGTGCTAATTAAAGAGCGCCAAAGTGTTGAACAGTTAATAGAGCAACCAATAAGCCAATTTCATAACAAGTTCAACTCTTATTCTATCGATCTCAGTATCATCAATTCATTAATCAAGTTATCATTTCATACAAAGCATAGCATGATTCGTTTCAATTCCGAGACAACTTCATAATTTCACCAAGTTACACTATTTTCAATTTAGTCCTTTGTATCGATAATATATATTAAATTCATGCCAATACGATTTGAACAGTCATACTCATCTATTAATTCATTAAATATCTTAAATTTCAATTCATCATATTCAATTTATTAGTCATTTTATCATTTCTTTACGATTTAGTCCATATATCTCATTTTGTATCAAATTGCAAACATTTCAAATTGCAATCTAACATACACAAATTCAAAATTAAATTATATAACAATTTAAATATAATCATATCATATAGACTTACTTGACAAAATCAGGAATTAACAAGTCGTCAAGGACTAATCCACTAATTTGCTTTTTTAACGATTATCTACGATTTGGTCCCCAAATCCCGATCATGCAATGGTTGAAAAGCTTGAAATAAGAAAAATGGATTCTCTAGTTTTCTTCTTTGTATTTTCAATGCAAAATACAAAATAAAAAAGATGATAGGTTTTGCTTATTATTTCATTAACATATAAAAAATGATTCAACTAAGAATTTTAACATTATTTTAAGAAAATCCCTACCACCAACCATTCACTATACTTAAAATGGTCCGATCATCACTTTTGACTTTGTTTTAATTACTATTTAAGTCCTTTAGAAATTAAAAATCTATATCGATTAACTTTTATGATTTAGTCCTTATACCATAATTAACCACTAATTCGGTGAAATTACCTATCCAAAATTCAATTCATCTATATAATAACTCCGCAAATATTTAATAAAAAATCTACAAACTCAATTTACAGAAATGAGGTCCTGATACCTCATTTTTCAACACCATTGACTTTAGGGTCAAAACATTTGTACCTTAACTAACTATCCAATTAACAAATTCATTAGACCAAAATTTAATATAATATTATAATTGACTCATAAATATTAATTAATAATATTTACGGGCTCAATTATTAGAGAATGGGGCTTTGAAACCATCATTTTCAACACCACTGAAAAACGAATTGTTACAAGATATATATACAAGAGAAAATGAAGAAATAATGAATTAGAGGCTTTTATCTTGATTTCTATGCTTGGATGTTCATCTTTTGTGTCTTGATGTGTTTTTTACTTGTATCAATATTGAGGAATGAGTTTTTGAACATTTATGGTAATTGGGGATGAATTCTAACCATTGGGAGAATTAATTTTGGGCTTAAAAACACTTGCAGACCTTTGGAGTGCGATTCCTATCCTTTAGGGTGTGGTACCTTTCTTTAAAATTTGATTGTTGAGCCACAAGTATTGCACCCCAACTGGAAAGGTGCGGTACCTCTTGGGTAAGGGGTAGTACTTCAGTGGAAGGGTGTTATACCTCTATGCTATTTTGCACATTAACTTTTAAGTATCGCACCTTTTGGCCAAGGTGTTGTACCTAACTTAAAAACACTTAAAAAATTCTTAAAAATTATTTTTCAACTTTTAAAATTGTTTTAAAAATGTTTGATAAAAATTTCAACCATATTTTCACTAAATGACTTAAAAAATGTAATATATAAAATTGATCTTAAATGTTGTTATATCAAAATCTTGGGGAATCAAAGCTAACACTTATTTTCTCTACAAAGTTCTTCACTGATCTAATAGCTCTCATTAATAATCCCATTTATATTTTCATTCCTCCAAATGGATGCCAATGGAGAAAAGTGAAGATACATCTCTTTATATAGGTTGCTTTAGCACAAGCTTCCATGACAATCTTTACCACTTCAGTCTCTATAAACACCTTTTGTTCCTTAAATCATCAAGCAAAATTGTCAAGTGCAGAACAAAAATGGTACTTAGGTATGAGAATCTGCTCTAATCGACATGCATTTGTAGGGTAAAAGTACTATGGAGGCTTCTATATTAAAAGTTAGATTGCATTTCGCCCCCTCTACTTAAGAAATTGACAAATTAGTCCATGTTTGTTAGATCAAAGAGTAAATTGGCCCTTTTAGTTAAAAATTTGTTGGTTGATGGAATAATCAAACAGTGACATGTGGCGTGCCATGTGTACCTCATGCTGACATAGAAAGACCATTTATTAACCGCAGAAATGGATGGAATTTCTAACAGAATGATCTATTTACTCTTTGATCTAACATACAAGAACTAATTTGCCCTTTTTTTGGTAGATGTAGTAAAATGCAATTAAACTCCTAGTACAAAGACCTTAATAGTGTTTTTATCCCTAATTCTTCACTACTTAACCATCACCATCCTAAATTAAAGTCTTACTCTACTTTGAGCTCAAAACATCACTAACATGTGTCAATAGTGTCAAAAGCATAAGAGTTGAAGAAAAAGAAGATAACATTTAAGAAACCTTGGCAAAAGAGGCAAGCAACATAAAAGACATAAGCCTTTGAAGAAGACCACCAATAGGCCTCTTTTAGTCCATTGTTTTTATTTGATGAAAATCTACATCACAAGCATTGGTACCCACTTAGACCAGCTCGTATCTAGCAGAACACTTGCAAATGGATAAGAAAGGCTTGAAAGTCATGGTAAAAGCAATCCAAGTGCTGCTACTAACCAAACAAGGGAGTGACTTCCATGTTAGGGTCCAATGGTAGAATAAATGCTTAAATTATATTTTAAGTGAATTTTTCAAGTTAAGATTTTAAAATTTTAGGATGAATCTCAAAACCACGCATGAGCTTTGATAGAAAGTGTAATTAGATATCTACATAAAATTTGATTGTGATTCAAATTTATATGGGAAATTTTGATTTTACTTTAATTATACACATTTAAAGAAATAACTATATCGAGTTTTTCATATGGGATAAACATAATTCTTCGTGTATGCAATATAAACATAAAATGGTACTATATCAATAATTATGTTAATAATTTGTGAAATTTAAATCAATCCAAAATTTAATATAATTGCACAAAATCAAATTTAATAGATAACATTACACATTAAACCAAAGCTCATGTGTAATTTTAATATTTATCCTTGATTTTTTTTTTCTAAGTAAAATTTGAGTTGAAGTTATTTTTGGATAAAGTTTTTGAATTAGGCTGATTTTGTATCTTATAGTTTTGCACTTTATGAGGTGCTCACATTCTATAAATTTACTGTTACTTTAAAGGTTGAGTGATTATATTAATAACAGAAGCAAAAGATAAACAAGGTAGAACTAACTACAGTGGAACAAACAAAATTAAGCTGAGGCAGATAGAGTTAATTTTAAATCATGCACCCATTCTAGTTAAGTCAAAAGTAGCATCTAAAGACAAAATCAATAGAGGAGTGTTCCATCCATACAATAAAATCACCCAAACACACAAACAAGCTGCCTTATTAACATCTTTAAATGTCCAACAGAAATATATGTGAAAGATAACACCAAACAGTCATGATTAAGCATCCTAAATTCATATGCAGAAGCATAGCTACATATGGAGAGTCTAACCCTCAACAGAATTACTAAATAAACCCGCTCAAGCTTTCAATAAAGTTGAGAAACAAGACTCTCACCAAAAAACAATATCAACATATCGAAAACCTAACCCTCAGCAATACATATATATATACAGTAGATTTAATGGACAAAAAAGTGGACATAAAACCAGACAACACGATGGCAATTTATTGTATAAACATGGTGATTAAAAGGTTTATAACTAAACACAAAATCCATAAGAACTAAATCAAAATGTTGGTAGCTCAACTCATGACCAGTTCATGTTTCTTCAAGCTAATAATCCATTGGAAAATTTCTCTTCAAATATTCTCTCTTGTGCCTTGGTTGCCTGCAACATCCATACCAAAATTTTCACTTAGCTAAACACTAACATTCAAATCCCAAAATTTTGATGATACTATTATATATATATATATACCTGTTTTTGCCAATTTGTGAAACCAGTAACTAAAGCTAGAAGAACCAATTGTAAAGAAGAACCGGTCAATATTCCAATCCAAAGTCCCTTTCCTCTAAGATGTAGGCTAAAGCATAGCAGAGCAGCAACTGGGATTCCAACAAGGTAGTATGCCCCAAGGTTCACGTATGCTCCGATGTGTTGCCACCCGGTTCCTCTCGCGACACCTGAAACGTGCAAGAAAACTCAAGTTATACAGCTTTATTTGTCTGAATATCACATGAATGAGGAACAATGTATAGAGACTGACCGGAAATAACTGCTAGTAAACTGTCAACGATGACGGATAGTGAAATTAAAGGAATCATTTCTCCAACGTAGTCGATAACTTCCTGTTCGTTGCTGTATAGATATCCGAAAGCATAACGGCAGCTGAAGAGGGTTATGCTAACAATCATTGCTTCAAAAATTCCGAGTATCATCACGACATTGACTGCTACTCGAGCAGAATGTGGGTTCCCTGCTCCTAGTTCATTCGAAACTCGAGTACTGCAAAACAAAAGGAGTGGCATAGTGGCACATGTAAGTCTCAATGCAGGTGCAATTAAGCTTTTGTCAATGGCATACACAATATAATGGTAGAAATACCATGGAAGTTCATATACTAGGTGTCGGAATGTATTTTGCCCCGTTCATTCAAAAAATGGATAAATTAATTATTGTACTTAGATCAAAGAGCAAATTAGCCTTTTGCTTAAAAATTAAATCCATTTCTATTGTTAAAAACTGACCATTGTACATAAGCATAAAGTACACGTGGCACACCACATATCACTATATAATTATTCTATCAGCCATGTCAATTTTTAACAGTACAAAAAGATAAAATTTTTAATAGAAATGACCAATTTATTTTTTGATTTAATGTACATATATTAATTTATTCATTTTTTTAGTAGAGGTGACAAAATGCAATTTAACTCCTAGTATTAAATCTTCCATATTACTTTTACCGGATATAATAGATATTGGTCTAACCTTGCAGCAGCACCAACTCCATACGGTACGAAGTAGTGTAATGATGTTGTTGAAAGGCTTTACTCGGCACATAATGAGAAGAAATCAGTAAAATTCTTATTGAAAAAATGAAAAAACCGAAGTTTCGAATAAATTTGGTTACATACCATATAGAAAGAACCGATGTTTCGAGTTCCGAATCCGGTAAAAGGCCGGATAGAAGTACGAGAAGCTCGAATGACCACCATTCAAGACTGATCATCATGGTAATAAAAATGAACATATATGTACGTTCAAAAATTGATTAGTAAACAAAGAAAGAAAGCTGAAATATACATACCAACACATTACAGCAGAAGGGAGTGCAAAGCTTAATAACTCTTTGATACTCGCGAAAACATCCCCCACAATAACAGTCCGAGTCGACTCACAACTAGCGGACCATCTCATGTAAAACCCGAGCACAATGACATTAAACCACAAGGCAAGTGTGATTGCTAATGCAGCACCTACGTAACCCAGATTGGTTTTATGTACTAGAACCCAGCAAAGTGGTACATGGAAGCATATGGTGGCACATGAACTTAAAACAATGGGAGAATTTGGCTCTGGGACTGGAAATAACGAACCAGTGATTGAAGAATAGCATCGGCAAATAATGCAGGGATGAGCCAGATGGAGTAAATGCTGGCTACATGTGAAATTTGAGGGTCTTGACCCATAAATATTAAGAATTCGTCCATAAAAATCCAAAAGAGGGAAACTGGGAGGCAAATTGTAATGAGAGATAAGATTGAACAGTAAGTGTAGGTTCCGACCTTTTGATATTGTTCGGCTCCATAAGCCTGACCACCTAGTGTTTCCAATGCACCAGCCATTCCAAACTGTTTCCAATGAAAATTATATAGTGTTAGCCATCGATTTACATTGAGACCTTGAAATTTATGAACAGAATTGAAAATATTTTATCTAATTCACTCAAATAAAAACCAGATTCAATTGGATCCAATCATCAAAGTAAAAAAAAAAAATCCCGTGCTAGTGATTTGAAAACTTGAACTAAGCTAAACTAAGTCACTGTGGCCTGACCTATTTTATTGTAACTTGTAGAATTAAAATGCTATTATATGTCTTTTTTTTAGGCTTTATTCATAAACTAGCCCATAAATTATAGCACTTTTTAAATAGGTCCTTAAAATTTTTTTATCAAAAATTACATTTAAATTATTAATTTTGTTCCATTTTACTAAAAGATAATAGTAGTCCATGAAAATGTGACACATCACCCATTCTTATTAGACATATAACTTTTTGAGTAAAATAAGATAGAAATAATAATCTAAATAAAATTTCAGAAAAAAAAGGAAAACCTTTAAAGGCCAATATGAAAATTTAGAGCTCAATTTACGAAGAAAGCATCTTTTCTAATACTTGAAGAGATTTTTTTTAACTAAACCTTTAACTTTACCTTTTTAATGGAAAAATTAATGGTAAAAATAACATCAAGGTTAATTATTAAAAATAAATTATATTTATTTTTAAAAAAAATAGATAAATTAATTTTTATACATAGTAAATTAATTCTTCAATTAAAAATTTCATTTATTTCAACACATAAAAGATAATACAATAAATATCAAATATCAATTTATGTATGTTAAAATAAGATATATATAACTCGTTATCTATAATATAATAATTAATTTTTTTTTACAAATATTTCATGTTAACCCTAAACTTAAATAGTTTAATATCGTAACTAAATCCAGTCCAAACTAAATCTATCATATTACCAACTCATTTCCTCATTCAGAAAATTTATTATATTTTAACGTAAGATATTTACTACTTTGTCAGTGTAGTACTTTCCCCAAGCCAAACGAGACGGATAAATTACATATTTGATCCTTGATAAAATTTATAATTTAATTCAAGCTCTTTTAACTTTACATCAGCCTTTCAATATAAATTTTCTTATTTTGTCTCAAATCCTTCGTTTAGTTTAGGGTTTAAAAACAGTTTTAAATATATATATATATAACCTTAAGTAGAACAAAAAAGAAAAGCAAGAAAAGGAGAAAAGAAGAAGGATTATTACAAGTAAACTGAAGCCAGTGACATTGGTAAAAGAAGTGGCAATAGCAACCCCAGAAAGAGCAAGCTCACCAACATGACCAACTATCATCAACGATATCACCTGTAATAGATACTGTGATACCGATACAGCCACCATCGGTGCCGCCATGTAACTAACCTTCTTCAGCTCCTTCACGAACACCGTCGTCCCCCATGTTTTCCGATCATCTCCCTGTAACAGTGCCTCGTCCATTTTTATGTCAACTTTCTTTTTCTTGTTCAGCAAAAATTGTTTCTCACTTTTCTCCACGGCACAGACTGATTTTATTACAATAGTAATGTCGCTGCTTCTGCTGCTACGTACACGACAGCAGATGATAAGGTTTTGTCGGTATTAATGGTAAATAAATTAAATCACGTGGACATTTTAGTTAGCGTACACCTTGGAGTCTCTTATACGATTCGCCGAGTATTTCCACCTAATTATTCAAATCAATTATTTGACTACTGTCTCAAACGCTTCGCCGAGTATTCTATATCTTAAAAAATAATGAATTCAGAGGAAAAATAAAATAATATGATCTTTTTTCTTTAAATGAATGGTTATTTTTAGTCCTACGTATTTATTAAACATAAAAAAATGAAAAAAAAAAGTTTGCGGATAGTTATTATTATTATTATAGTAAATGATGTTTTTATTTTTATTTAATAAGTTTATTATGCTTAGATCTTGGTTTATATAATTAATTTATTATATGTTTATAGTTGGATCAAATAAGGTGGAGCGGACAGTAGAGATAAACGGTTCATCTAGTTGGATACAAGGCAGAGAATCATCATAGATTATATTTAGAAGTGATAAGATTAGAATCAAAAGAGAAGGTTTGGAGAAGAAAAGTAAGGAGTTTCCATTTTTTGTCGAATTTGAGAGTTTTATTGTCTTAGTTGTAGTCTCGAGAGATCACGTGTCAAGCCTTTATTATTGGGTCAAGGATAAGTAGCCAAGCGATCTATCACTATAGGCTTAAGTAGAGTGATAATTGGACATGCTATTAATAACTTCATATGGGACGCAATAGTTAAAATTAGAGATGATTGTTAGTGAGCAAGATTTACACGAATATTAAAGCAAAATATGCTTTTGAAGAGTAAATAAGACATTTGTAGATCGGGTAATCTAAAAAAGTCTGTTTTCAAGTGAATTTCTACTTTTGAAATGGACGAGAGCCTTTGCCCCAAGCCAGAGATAACTAACCAACCAATTTCCTGATCCACTTGAATTTCTACTTGACTAGTAGAGCCGGGCAGGCTACTGTTCTTGCTACGACGAAATCCTAAAAAAATGAAATCTGTTCTCGGTAGCAAGTATTGCCCGCAGCTGATCTACTACTAGCAATGACTAACTGACCAAGCTGATCCAGAAAGGAGATATTAATGTGAAATCTGTTCTCGTGAGTATCATAGTAAAGAGTATATCTAAAAAATGCACTCGAAAGATTACTTGGAAGTTAAAATTATTAACATTATTTGAATTAATGTGAAAGTCAAGTGATATTGGTTTAATCAAAAGCTTTATAATAGCATGGAAAATTATATACAACAGTTATATATAAAAAATTTAAAGGTTTTTAAAATATATTAATTATTTTATTTAACCGCAAATAATTTTAATTAATTAATAGTTTATGAAAATGATATGCTGTAAAATATATCAAATATTTTTATTAAGAATAGAGATGGTTAAATTTTGAAAACTGAATTTGATGGGAAAAAAAAAGTAATGTAGGTGAAGACAAATATATTAAATATTTGTGGATGAATGAATAATTGATAACATACCAAAATTAATTTTCTCGTGATGTATTGTCCTTCTGAAATTGGATGAGTGGTGTTTAGCGCTGGATAATAGTTTGATGGCGACATTTCTAATTTTTATGCATCATATTTATTTATTTATTTTAAATGTATATGTTTGGTTCCGAGGTTGTTTATGCCTATATAATACTTGTTTCTTTTTTAAAAGAATTAGTATTTATATTTGATTCTTCTTAAATAAAATGTCAAAATTTTCTATTGGATAATATATTTTGTAAGTTGTAGATTTAATATTTATATTTATTTTAAAATTTTTAATTCTTATACTTTTCATTTCTTAAATATTTAGTTTTAACTGAGCGATAATTATTAAATTTGTTTGGCTAAATTCTAGTATTACACTTGTATTATGCGTAAAGCTAGAAATTTAGTTTATATTCTTCAACTGGATTATTTTTAGTCGTTATATTTTTTGGCTCTTGAAATTTTAATCTTACTGCAAACAACAATTGTTAAATCTATTAACTATTTTTTTTAATAACATGTGGAAATGATAGACTGACATGACACACATACAATAATATATTCAACACGTTAAATTTTAAAAATAACATAACATAACTTAATAAATTAAATAGTTTTTATTTAATTTAGACAAAAATTTTAAAAATATAAAATTACAAATATTAAAGATAGCTAAATTAAAATACATCAACTTATTTATAGTACAAAATCTAATAGTTTGACCTAAATAAAATCGTATTTAAGACAATGATACTAAAATTTTCATATTGTAATGAATATTTGAGATGTAGGGATTCAACATTTAACATCTGACGCTAATAGTGCTACAATGACGCTAACATTTGAAAATTACAAATAAAATATATATTAAAAATTCAAACAATAAAAAATAAAATAGGTGTATATTGTTTCATAAAAAAATTTAAAAATTAGGTAAAAACCAATTCTTTTTATAATTTCCATAATGCTCTATAGAAAACATATTTTTATAATATAAAAATTATAGAAATAGACAATTTTTAGAAAAAAAATTATAAAAATAATTTTATTTAAATTATGAAAATATTCATTAATTCACATAATATAATATTTACATAAAATGTTTTTATAAAAGTTATAATTTCTTTATCTATAATAAATTTTATCTTAAATGCTAAAAAAAATATATTTTCTGATGTATAATTATCACATGCTACATTTTAGTATGTTGACGACCAAAATTATATAGTTTTTATTTAAGAATCACATGTTATATGTTTAACTATCATAAAACAATTGCAAGAAATGTTATTATTAGAATGGTTATGATAACTTTTAGTTCTTTAATTGTATTTGTGTAATTATATCTTGAAAATAATAAAATTTTAAAATTATTATGATTAATTATTTAGTGAAAAATTTATAACACTTTTAGAGAATTTTGTGTTTATGTTTGGAGGATTCTTTGTTTTTAGGTTTCGAGATTTAATTTTTTATCTTCATCTTTTGTACTATTCGTTCTTTTGCAATTATAGTAAAATTATCTTTACATGTGATTTTTTATCCTTTTTAAAGAAGTTTTTCTACGTTAAATTCGTGTATTCAATTTCTCAAATTCTTCTGTCATTTTTTACTTTGTCGTTATTTAATCGAGTCGCTCCCCAACCATACATAAACATACTTTATTGTGAAAATTTTATTTACTCTTTAATTATTGGTGCAATATATATTTTTGGTAGATTTTTGTTAGGTGGGAAAACCTATGTATTCAATTTTTTTTTCAATAAATACAAAATTGTGATATATTGTGGGTAGCCTTCAACTACAATCCATATGTAATTTAATACCATTAAACTTTAATAATAAACTAAAGTTCTGAAAATTCTTAAACAACTTAAACCATCTATGGAAAGGTTTTAATATTCCTATAATAATTTTATTAATTATTATATTTATATGTCATCTGTATATTTAGGCAAGTATTAAACGTGAGGCTTAAAGTTTAAACTTAAAATTTCAAAAATTTCGTAGTCATGTCAATTATATTTTACAATTTTCTAAAATGATACAAGTGTACACATATAAATAAATATCAAATGATATGTATTTAAAAATTTACTGAATACACATCAAATGATATATTTAAATATATTTTATGTAAATTTTATTGTATTTATTATTGAGTTAATGTTTAATGAATAAAATACTTATTCTGTTACAATTTAATAAATATGGTTATAAATGTGCTTCTATCATTTTTATATAAGATAAGTTAAAAATAATAATCATATTAAAATTTTAATATATTTTTTTCAACCAAAATCACATTATATAATTTATAAATATATGTTATGCATGAAAATCCACAGCATGAGTATGCTATTTTTTTTCTTTTTCCTGTTTTATTTTCTTAAGTTTTTTCTATGTTGTTAAATAATTTTTTTTAGCATTGAGGTTTAAATTTTTTTTATATTTAAATTAAGTTTTAAGTTTGTCAAATGTTTTCATATTGGATCTTGAACTTTTTTTTTGTCTAAGTTAGACCTTAAACTTGACAATTATTCTCATATTATGGCTTAAATCTTTTTTTCCCAATAGTTAGTCATTAAAAACTCTAAAGTTTAGGTCACAATGTGGAAATGATTGTCAAGTTTAAGCTCTAATTCGGAGACAATTACCAAGTTTAAGAGCTAATTTAGACAAAAAAAAAAGGTTCAAAACTCAATATGAAAATAGTTACCTAATTCAAGCCATAATGCAAAAACAATTACTACATCTAGAGTCTAACTTAGATAAAAGAATTTAAACCCTAAATATAAAACTAGTTCCTAAATTTAAACCCTAAATACAACTAATATACCTAAAAAGTCCCATTTCCAAGCATATTTACGGAAATGGGCCGATTACACAATTATTTACCGGAAAGGGCCTTTTTTGCAAAGCGCGCCTACATAGTGACATTTAAGGGAAAATGCCAGCAAAGCGCGCTTCTGGGGGAGCGCTTTTTTCCACATCAGCCAAAAATGCACTTACGTGGAAGCGTTTTGCTAACATGGCAAAAAACCTCCCTCAGGGGCGCGCCTTGCTCCGTGTTTTTATATGTTAGGGATATTTGCATGTTTAGCCCCTAGGGTTTTTAGGGCTTTTAGGGTTAGGGTTTTGCTAAAATAAGTTAGGGTTTAGAGTTTTAGTAGATTTTAAAAATAAATCAGGATTTAGTGTTAGTTTATAAAAATTATTTAAATTAGAGTTTATGGTTTTTAAATAAATTAAGTAAATTAGGGTTTTTAGGGTTTTAAATAAATTAAGGTTTAGGGTTTTAAAATAAATTAGGATTTTATGGTTTTAAATAAATTAAATTAGGGTTTAGGGTTAAATGCAATTAAATTAGGGTTTAGTTTTTTTTAAAATAACATTGTATTTATTTTTTTTAAACAAAATTGACTATTTTTATCTTAAAAAAATAATTTTGAGAAGACGTTTTTGAATAAATAGTGTCAAAAACGCTTCAAGCAGGATGCACTGTCAGCAAAAATACAGAAAAAAGCTCTCACATGGACGCTCTTTTTCTACAGTAGTTCCTGAAAAATAATTTTGAGAAGACGTTTCTGAACAAATAGTGTAAAAAACGCTTCAAGCAGGATGCACTATCAGCAAAATTACGAAAAAAAGCTACCATGTGGACACTCTTTTTCTACAGTAGTTCATGAAAAAATAATTTTGAGAAGACGTTTCTGAACAAATAGTGTAAAAATGCTTCAAGCAAGATGCACTGTTAGCAAAATTTCTGAAAAAAGCTCTTACGTGGACGCTCTTTTTCTACAGTAGTTCATGATTGGCTCATTTGATATCAAAGGTGTTCGTAGCTTTGAGGCGATGGTCCAGACTTATCTCGCTAATGGATCGCTCTATCTTGAGTTGTTTGTTTAATTTTCATCGCCAAATGAAACATTTGCAACTTCAACATCAACTGCTGTTCGAGAGGAATACACGATCCCTAGCCGACACTCCATTAGTGGGAGACAAAACATGAAAGCGCCTGTATTTGGTGGCAATATGGAAAACACAACTCCTGCACGACACCCAGTTAGTTGATGGGACATGCACATCAGTGGGTCGATGTTCGATGCTGGAAATACGTATTGGAGAATGACATCAACTTCTAGTGGTTGGCAATCCACATCTGATTGGGGACATTACGAAACGTCCACAAGAAGGGATAATATAACACCCCTAACCCATATCCATTTCCAGAGTAAGGTTACGAGACATTACCGATCAATGTATAACATTTAGCTTATATTTATTAACCTCAAGCATTCATTCTCATATATCATTCAAATCAATCACATTGTCTCTTATAAGGGCCTAGAGGCCTTAATCACGCTTTAAATGTGGTTCGGGACTAAACCGATAACATACGAAAATTTCAAAAAAAACTTAGAAATTTTCAATCATACAAGGGTCACATGCCAGTGTGAACAGGCCGTGTGCCTTTAGGCCGTGTTGAAACAGGGCATATATACTGACTTGTATCACATGGCCGAGGACACGCCCGTGTGCCAGGCCGTGTAAAAACTAGAGAGTATACTGACTTGGGTCACACGGCCAACCACAAGTCCGTGTGTCCAGCCCGTGTGCCCTACGAAATGGCCACAAACACCCGTGTGCTAGGCCGTATACCATTTAGGGGGTATACTGACTTATACTACACGGCCAGTCACATGCCTTTGTGTGAGACTGTGTAGAGCATATTGACTTCAATTCAATTTCAACACTAGGGGACATAGGACCGTGTAACCTAACTATGTGTCACACATGGCTGAGACACACGCCCGTGTCTCTGCCCGTGTGGACAAAAATAGGCCATTTGCAAAACCAATTTGCCACCTTTTTTGCACATACTTACACAATCTCATATAGTATCATTTTAAGTCACAAATATGCAGCCAAAGTCATCAACCAATACATAATTATACCATATCCATTTTAACTAAATTCAATACTCAAATCGATAACATTTACCTATTCAAATACTAATCAATTTATCTTACTTTACTAAGCATAATTCATATATAAAATTCATCCAACTAAACCAATCCAAACATACATAATAACTTTAACCATATTCATTCAAGATCAGTCTATTACCAAACATTAAAATAGAACCATTGCACATTCATAAAACATCATCAAGTTTATCATCTTACGCCAACTCAAATGGCAAAAATACATATCTATTAAACATACCAAAATGACTCAAGCTTATACATGACATATACCATATATACATAACTTCAAAAGTACCAAAATAGATAGTGCAATGAAGTCTTTGACGATCCATAGATCCGATCTAGCTTTGTAGAACTATAAAACATCGAAAATTAAACAATGTAAGCTATAAAGCTTAGTAAGTTCGTATGTGAACATGAAATAATCACAACATTCATTAGCAATTCAAAATAGATAATATCATTAACATTTAAAGCATCAATTCATGAGCTAACATCAAATTTATTCATATCATTATTCATGAGTTCTCAATTTTCTCTAACTTGATACTTGAATAGTTTTCCATACATGCCTGTATCGATACTTTTCCATTTCTCATCAATACTCTTATCAAACCTCTCCGGTTTATAAATGCTTACAATACAAATTCATCAATATTCTGATGCCATAGTCCAACTATGGTCTTACACATACATTGCCAAGGCCCTACCGTGGTCTTTCATTCACATGCCATAACCCAGTTATGGTTTTATTATTCAATTGTCATAGCCTGACTATGGTCTTATTTGGTAACTTGTCTTACTCAATTTATACATTTCATTTAATATCTCGATATTTATCCAATGGAATAATTACTAACTCAATTTCATCCATCAAATAATACAAACTTACCTCGTTTTCGGAATTGACTGATCGGATCGACTATTCGACAACATTGCTTTTCCCCCAATCTAAATCTGAATTCTTTCTTCTTGATCTATATGTATTCAAAATTAACTTATTTATTCATCTAATCATTCAATTTACTCCAAAATTACTCATTTGGGCATATTTACGTATTAGCCCCTAAACTTTTACATTTTTACAATTTAGTCTTTATTTCACAAATACACAAAATCCACATAATTTCTTTATAATCTAGCTTAGCCAAATTACCTATAGGTCCCTAACAGCCCATAACTTCCATTTATTTCACATTTCAACCCCTTAATTTACACATTTCACAATATAATCACTATTTGACATTTTTATCAAAAATCACTTTACAAAATATTAACATCATGTTTGGTTGGATGGAATTGCTACTCCATTCCTACCTTATTCCGCTCGCTATAATGATTCATATGTTTGGTTTACTGTTTAGGTGATTCTGTAGCTTAACTATTACAACCACATTCCCTCACGCCCTGTAATAGCTATTCAGCGGTGAGGGCTCTGAATTGCTATTCAACACACACGCTGAATACATTTTCAGATTTTGGGACCAAAATAGCCTGCTTTCTTCTCCCCAAAAATCTACTTCAGATTTCTTCCAACGTTTTTCCCCAAATCAAGCATTCATCCATCCGCCATTCATCTTCATCTCCTCAAAGGTACGTTTTCTTTTTTTACTTCAAGCTCCGATTCTATTTCTCATTCCTCATAATTGCTCCAGGCCTTCTGCGGAATATATGACGCATGCTCCTTTAGGGTCTTTAAATTCTGTAGGTGGCGAGACCTTTGTTTAGATTTCTTTTCTCCGATTCAAATTATTCTTTTGCGGTAGTATTTCAGATCCCTTGGAAGAAGGTTTCAAGCTTCGCCCCATTGCTAGTAGAGGGCAGGTATTATTTCAAATTAATGATAGTCAGTATCTGTTTGACTGAAGTGCTACACATTCTGTCTGTTCTCTTGAGTTGATAAGTTTGCTTTGTTTGCTAGTTATCATTAATTCTGTTTATGATGGGTCACTAGTGTGATTTAGTTTCCTTTAAATTCTGAACTGAAATTGGCTTTACATGTGTATGTGCTAGTGGTATTTGCTGTCTCACTTTGTAGTCTTTGTTTGGTTTAAAATATGAGACCCTCTGGTTTAGTTCAGTCATTTCACGTGCTTTATTTGAACTATTATCACATTTTGATTCATTTCTTAATTTTAGCTTTCTTATTGTATGGGTTCTTTGATTGCTTTGAAACTGTTGTTATCTTGGCGTAATGAATTCTTTGTGAAATAATGTGAAACTTTAAATGCAAATAAGAAATTATGGCTTTTCTTATGATGGAAAAAAAATCTTTTTGTTTCACATCTGACAGAGGGACAGTCCTTCTGCTTTGATTTTAGTATATATGTGATATTGGCCTATCATTCCTTGTTCCTGCTGAGATACTGGTTATTCTGTTAAGAATCAATTAATAGTGTAAACCTTTTTCATAGATAATAGGTTGAGATCCCCTTCTCAAACTAATACTTGTTGACTGGTTCAAAGTTGATATAGCCACAGATAAAATTGCATTGCATCCAAGGTCGCTAGTTCAGGTATTATATTAGGGTTTGTATTTTGCTCCCCTTTCTTTACAACTGTGTTTTAACATTATGTGAAATTGATTCGCTTTTAGCAATTTTGCTGCATTTGTGATTTTTGGTTTTTATTTTTTTCATTTACTTTGACTCATTGTGCACAAAAACCTTACTACTACAATTCAGTGTTATTCTTCTAGATCTTTCATTTTACATTCTCAAAATTTAATGGTAAAATGTATAAAGTAAACAGTAGCTTCCTATATTCATAATTTTTACTGCTATGGGTTAGCTATTCCTATGCTAAAGGAATACTTTTTATTCTGAGCAAAATTGTATATATTTTGTAGGTTTTTATTATAAGATACATTTAGCCTTACTTCTGTAGATAATTAAATAAATGGACCAACATTCATCTAGCAGAAAGTCATATTTAGTATGCTTGTTACTATTTATTACGTTTATTTTGACAGTTCTAAGTGGGACTGTAATATAGTTAAACTGAGCATGAATAGTGGTAAGCTTGAGCTTGATTTGGAACTTGTCGCTCGATACTCGGTTTTATCAAGTATCATTTGCTAAGCTCGAGCTCAGCTCGAGATAAATTTGAACTACTTGAGCTTGACTTGATTGGGCTTGTTTACTAAATTTCCATACTCAAGCTTGATTAACCTTTTGCCTTGAAAAAAAATTATAATTAAATCTAAGATCATACAATTTTTGAAAAAAAAACTAGATAAAAAGTATTCCATTTTGATTATATATATTATTATAGAAGTGTAATTCGGCTTGACAAGGGGGATATATAATTTTGCATATCTTCTAATAAGTAATATACTAAAATAAAATATTATTCTAATGTCAATTTAGTAATATAATAAGAATATTTTTGTTAGTTCAGAAGATTATTCACATTTGTGATTATATATATTATTATAGAAAAAAGATGGGAGTTCCTTTTCTTGTTCCTCGAGGTTTACTTAGTTCTGCATTGGAATGGTTGCTAAAACTTACTGAATCAAATGCTAAATGATAGGTTATTCATGTAGTTTGTCTTCCGATTGATCAGTTGGGTCTATTTTCATGTAATTCTTGGATAGTTTCTCCTTCACATTATCTTTGTTAAGAAAATGTGTGAATCTTCAAATGTTTAGAGCATAGTGGATTATTCTCTTGTACTTGTGTGACAGTATTTAGCTTCTTGGCAATGTTCTGTGCTATTATCTTTTTGTATACATCCTTGCAGCATAATCATGATTTTGACTTGACTTTCAATTTTCTGATGGTTTTAATACTTTTTTTGTAATTTTTATTTTTAATGGTTTTAATACATTTTAGTTTTTCTTAAACAATTTTTATTTTTAATGGTTTTAATACATTTTGAATTTTTTTTTGTATTGTAGTAGACTTGTTGAATGATAATTTATTTTCTTTTGATTCACCATGTGTTATAATTTTATAAAGTGTTGACCTTTTGATGCATAATATTGAACTTAATTTTCATTTGTGTTTTTTCTTAAGATAGTTATGTCAGGTTTTTCCCAATCAAGTGTTTCTTTCCAGAGTTCTCGATGAACTAAAAGGAAATGGGTTCCAGAAGAAGATGCTACGTTGGTTGCTTGTATGGTCGACTTGCACAATGCTGGAACCTTTAATGCGGATACGGGATTCAAAGCTGGCAATTTAAATGAGTTAGAAAAAATGTTAGAAAAAGTTTTACCCAATGCCATGTTGAAGGCTAAACCTAATCTTGAATCGAGGATTAGGACATTGAAAAGGGATTAGTCAATCGTTTATGACATGCTTAGTGGAAAAAATAATAGCGGCTTTGGTTGGGATGAGCATAGGCAGCTTGTTGTTGCTGAAGATGCGGTGTGGAACTCATATATAAATGTAAGAATTATTTCAAGTCTTTATTATCTTATTTTGAAAAAAATTATATCTAATATGAATTTCTCATTTTTATAGAGTCATAAAGAAGCAGCTCAATTCAGACATCGGAGTTTCCTTTATTATGAACAACTTACTGCCATCTAAGCAAAAGATCGAGCTACCGGAAAAGATGCTCAAACAGCTGCTGATATTATTGAAGAAATAAATGCTAAGGATGTAGCTGCTACAAATACTCATGAAGAAAGAAACGATTTTCATGGATCCGAAGTTGATGTTTCTTTGGATGACATGGATCTTTCAGCTACACAACCTTAACTAGAACCGCAACCAACTAGAAACCAAAGTGATTCTGCATTTTCAAAGAAGAAAAAAAAAGATTTCTGATGCAAGTGATTTTTCTACTTCATTTAATAATGCTGCTGCTTTATTGGCGGAAAACATACAGACCGTTGGCCTTGAAATCAGTAAGAGTATTGCATCTGAAGTGGTAATTCAACAAAAGTCAGAAATGACCATTCAAGAAAGTGCTCTGAAATTATATCCAACATTATGTGAAGTGGAAGGTTTAACTGAGGATGAACGCTATCGAGCATTGAGCAAAATTCTAGATCATCCAACGCAAATGCTCATTTTCTTTAGTTTACCTTCTGCTGTGCGATTGGAATGGGTCAGAAGATTTCTTGCCGACCATTAAAAATCATGGTTGTGTTGATATTTTGGTAAATTTTTGTGTTTGTAATATTTGAATGGTATAATGACATGATAGAATGTCATTACAATGATGTAACTTTTTTATGTTGTAAAATTTTAAAACATATGGATTATGACATATAAACTAATGAAATCATGTAACTTTTTGTTAATATATGAATATTATGCTTGGATGTGAAATATAATTCTCAAGTTATTTATTTTTTTTAGCAATGAGTTATTTATTACTTCTAATATTTAATTATTTTTTATTATAGAATAATTAAATTATTTGTTTCAGTAATGATATTTTAACACATTAAATATGTATTGCAATTTAAAAATAATAAAGTAGAGTATATATATTTTTATAGTATTATATATTTTGATTTTTTAATTCATATAATAATAATTATATTAAGAATGTTATTAAATTATATTTTTTATTAAATTATATTTAATAATAATTATGTTAAAATATGGTTAAACTATTTATTATTTGTATTAAATTATTTTTAATAATAATCTTATTAAAATTTAATAATAATAAGAATAATCATCTACCTTAAAAAATTCTGCAAGGGTATTCTGGTCATTTTAGTTTTTTTTCCTTATGCTATTACAACATCATTCCATTCAACCAAACACAAGAATATTATTACAGTTCTATTCCATTCAACCAAACAGTTGAATTACTTATTATAGCTCTATTCCATTACAGTCCTATTCCATTACAGCCAACCAAACGTACAGTAAAATCTATCATCAAGCTTTCTTATTTCATCATTAAACATCAAAGAACTCATAGATTTAACAATGGAAACTCTCAAAATCTTTATCAATTTCAAAATTAAAGGTACGAGCTAGCTAGATTAAGCTGCAACGATTACAAAAACATAGAAATCATAAAAAACCGAGTAAATATTACTCACCAATTAGACCATGCAATAGCTGAACCTTAGAAAGCTTCAATGGCTTCTCCAAACATAAATTTTTAGTGGTGGAAGATGATAATATGAATATAATTTCTTTTTGTTTTATTAATTTAACTTTTAATTATCCAAGACCAATATTAACCTTTGTTATAAACTTATAAAATCATATAACGGATGTCTAATATTGTCCACCAACATTTCAAATGGTCTAATATCAACATAAGGACCTTAAATTTAACAAACCATAACTATTTAACACCTTTAACAAGTAGAATGTAACTTTTACATTTTACGCGATTTAGTCTTTTTTCTTAAATTGACTAATTAAACGATAAAATTAATTCATGAAATTTTCACACATATCAAATAACATGATGTAAAAACCAAAAATAATATTAAAATAATATTTTTACCTCATATTTATGGTCTTGAAACTACTATTTTGATTTGACTCAAAAATAGCATGTTACAGATGATATACTCCCTATGACGTCCACCAGTGAGGGGACCTCGTATGTTGCAGATGATGATGAGTCTGATGTGGATCCACCTTGAGAGCCCGACCTCGATGGTGCAGAAGTTGTATTATTTTCTAAACCGGAGCCTGTTCCATCCGAATCTGAAGACGTTAAAGGAGGTTCAAATGAAGAAGAAGAAGATCTACGATTCATGGCGTACTCGCCTCCAGCCCACATGCATAATGTCGATATATCAGTAGATGATGTGTTGGAGTTTTTAGATCTACCATACAGAACGCGT
Organism: Gossypium hirsutum; assembly: GCF_007990345.1. NCBI lineage: Eukaryota > Viridiplantae > Streptophyta > Magnoliopsida > Malvales > Malvaceae > Gossypium > Gossypium hirsutum. The sequence continues at coordinate 10,844,168 of NC_053430.1, forward strand.
GACCATACAAGTTCGACATTGGATTCGAGTGATTTGGAAGTTGGTAAGGAGTTTTCCAGTAAGGATAGTTTTCTTAGTGCTTTGAAATAACATAGCATAAATCATAGGGTCAACTACAATGTGGTTAAATCCAAATTCCAAAAGTTCGAGGCCAAGTGTGCAGTGCAAGACGATACGTGTTCATGAAAAATTATGGCTTATTTTAGGAAAAAGACAGGCTTGTGGGAGATAAAAAAGTACAACGGTCCACATACCTGTGTTACCAGTATAGTATCTCTGGGTGTTTAAGGTTTTGAATAATAATGTTATTACTTAATGTTGTATTATTTAACATACTTCGTTGACAGGTGTTTCACAAGATCAACCCAAGATGGATTCAGGCATGATAGCTAGCTTAATACTACCAATGTTAAAGGCAGATCCTAAGACTTCTATGTCATGCATAATTGCCAGTATTCGTAGCCAATTGAGGTACACGCCTTCTTACCGCAAGGCTTGGATAACTAAGCAAAATGTGTTGGAAAAGATACATAGTGAGTGGGACGCTTCATATAATAAGGTTTGGCAGTGGTGTCAGGTGCTGGAGGGGTACGTCCTATGTTGCATAACAGACCTTGAAATGGTCCCTGCATACTACAACGACCGATTGCTCCGTGGATACCAAGTATTCAAATGTCTATTCTGAAGCTTTAAGCAATGTCAGGACGCATTTGTGTACTGCAAGCCATTGGTATAAACTGACGGTACCTTTATGTATGGTAGATATAACATTCAACTATTGCTAGCTGTGGCATAGGATGGCGGTGGGAGAATCCTTCCAATTGCGTTTGCAATAACATCGAAAGAGTCAGCTGATGACTAGGATTTCTTTCTTTCTAGGTTAAAGAGGCATATATACTCCCAACTTGATATCTACGTTATATCGGACCGGGGCACGGAATATTAATCGCAATTGAGCAACATGGAAGCCTATGGGATTGCACACACCATCAGTATTGTCTAAGGCACATTGCGTCCAACTACTACGGGTAATATCAGCCTATGACTGAACAAAAGCAAGTGACCAATATGGGTATTTAATCTCTATTAATATACTTTTGGTTGTAATATTCAATTTATTCTGAATGGAATATTGATATATAATTTTTGCTATCAACTTATATTGGCAGGGTACGAGATCAATAAGGATTGTTTTCATGAGATGTTGGGGAATTTGCGTTTAGTTAACGAGCAAGGCGCAGACTACCTCTGTAACATACCTTTCGAACAGTAGATATAAGCATACAACGGCGACCTACGATATGGTCATATGACCACAAACCTGACTGAATGCATAAATTCTGTTTTAAAAAGAATGTGCCATTTCCCGATAATCTTAATTGTGCGAGAGACATATTTTTGTTTGACGACATTATTTCTAAAGCGAGCAACAAGTTATAAAGGCAAAATGTAGGGATGCCATGTATGGTTATGGAAGGTATTGCAAAAATTTAACACAGCGAAGGCACGGGCCAACACGATGCACATTGTGTGTCACAATCGCGAAAACCTCTGGTTTCATGTGACGGGGTTTGACAGACTGAGCCAATGTATTACCGACGGGCAATATCATGTACATCTGATAAATAGAACTTGTGACTGTGGGACGTTTGACGCCACTTCATTATCCATAAGCTAATGTAATTGTAGCTTGTCAGAATCTCCGTTTAGATCCTATGAGATATGTCGACGAAGTGTACAAAATAGAATACATAAACAATGTGCAAAGACACGTATTCCCACCGGTCCTATATGAACGTAAGTGGTTGTCTGTATCACTTGCTTCGTTTAAGTTGTTACCGGATAGAGAATTGTGTTGCAAACCAAAAGGTCAACTTTACTCGAGTAGAATACGTAATAATATGGATATCTGGGAAAGAACGAACCAACAGAAGTTGTGTGGATGGTGTAGGAACCCAGGTCATATAATTCGATCATGTCCAAACCGAAATAGTTGATAATTGCTGTTATGAAACGATAATGCATTATTTCTAATCCATCTTATTCAAAAGAACTTATATTTTATTACAAATAGAAAATTATTTTACTATTAAAATATTAGAAACAACTTCTTTTTTATTAAATGAAACAATATAGAAATATCTTTTACAAATATATTAAAAAAATCAATGTATATGCCAGTCAGAATCAGTGCCACATGGGGGTGGACAATGGTTACGCGTTGGATTCCTTCTTGGTTAGTTGTGGTTACTCCGGCGAGGGTTGTGGTTGTTGGGAGGATGACCCACCTTAATAGAATAAAGAATATGGAGGTGTTTGCATCACCCATGATGGAGGTGTTTGAATCCCATAAGGCAATGAAGAATGGTAATGAGATGAGCTTGCCGACGGTGCCTCCTGCGATCCCTCCAGCGAAGATGGCCTATATATCATCGATTGAGTCAGAGTCATAGGGAAAAGAGATGCACCGAGACCATGCATTCCAACATGGCATAGAACTGGGAGAAGGAAACATATAAGAGTTAGGATATGCACTTGGCATAATCTGAATGGGCTATGATGTGGGGTGTCGTTGGTTGAGGCATTAGGCCTGGTGATTGTGCGGGTGCTATTGATGGGTCCGTGCCGTCATCCCTTCTCCTTGAATTTAAAGCCGTCGTTCTCTTTCCACACGGATTTACCGACGCATTTGCTCTTCCGACAACAAATATGGCTTGCCATGGATCCTAAACCATGGGATGTAATCTGGGGTGCATGCTAACTTTGGGACGATGATCGGTTCACGATCAGGTATATGATCATACCGATTTTTCCAAATTTTGATATATTGTGACCAGAATATCGACCAATTCGTATTTTTTTGCCGTAAGTCGATTCTGTGCTAGTCATCGAGCACCTCAAGTTCCTCAGGAATTAATTTTTGGAATCCAAATTGTCGCAACACTCTATCCGTCTGGTGCATTTTGACAATAGCATAGTTGACCAATGGGACCTTAACATACCAAATGTTCAGATTTTGAAAGAATTCTTCTAGAATTACAACCTGTATTGTCTGATCCTCGTATGATGTCCATTGAAACTATATGAACAGGATAAAAATATTAGTTATATACATAATACTAAATACTAAATATGAAACGACTATTATATATATATATATTTTATTTAATACTTACTTGCGCTTTCGACTGTTGGTCTAATAGAAGCCGTATATCTTTAAGAGCGATAGGTATTCCAACATAATTCTCCGGATTGTTCCACCTAATTAAATAAAATTTTAACATACAATTTTATTTTAAATTTATGAAATAATTGTAAAATCAAATAAAAATTTTACCTCGTTATGAGCGGGAATGTATATGGGTAGTTCACTCGAGGACGTAAAAATGGAAAACGAAACCGCCCATGATTGTAATAGTGATAGGCAACCTTCAATTTTGGCTTTATTTGGTGGCGTTGCCTCGCATATCTCCTAGTACAATGTTGCCAACACGGTAGACTCCTAACAAAGTTCGCCAGCTACTCTAAAATCAACGAGTTTCAGTAGCCACCTTAGATATATGAGGTTTCATGACAAGTCCGGCATCAGATAACCTCCAATCATATTAAGGATGTATGCCCGAGCATATCGTATTCTTTCTACTTCAGTCGAATCATTCCCCAACTCCAAGAATGTGTCTAGTAACCAGCCCATCTCGATCCGACCTCTGTAAATATTATCTGGAATCGTACTTGAAAGATCATAACATATGGCACCCTAATCAGCAAATTGAACGGACCTAGTGAGTGCGGCCCCATCTACTGGCAATCCTAATTGTAACTGGACTTTCTCCAAAATGATAGTACACTCTCCGCATGGAAAATAGAATGTGTGCATCTTCGGTCTCCACCTCTCTATTAACGCGCTGATGAGTTTCGGGTTCAACTTGTACCCTCGGCCTATAGTGGCCGCGTGCCAAAAACCCTCTTCGGTCTTCCCTCGGCCTATAGGCATATTACGAATATAAATTATAACATCCGATCTACAGACTGTTATAAAAAATTATAAAATACAAATTAATTAAAATTACATAAATGAAAAAATATATTAAATAATATTCAAAAATTAAAATTAATTAAAATTACATAAATGAAAAAAATTAAATAATATTCAAATTTTAAAATAAACCGTTACCATTTTCATTTGTTCGATGGAAATATGTTTATAATCGAGACGAATTAATTCTCCGGCCATTGCTAACACAATCAAATATTTTTGAAATTATAAAAAAGTAATACTAATTTAGAAAAAAATTAAAGTAAATAACTAATTATAAAGAGCTTTGAGAAATTTAATGAGAAATTTGAGAGCTTAAGGGAGGAATTGTAGAGATTTTTTTGCTAAATTGTGAAGAAACTATGTGTGAAATAATAAGAGGGGGATTTTTATATATTTTTTTACTATTCGACCCCCCAACGTTAAAAAAAAATTAGCCGTTGAGTTTGAAAAAATACCAACAAAGCGCGCCCTTGAGGGAGCGTTTTTTGCCACATCAACAAAACGTGCTTATGTGGAAGCGTTTTGTTGACGTGACAAAAAGCGCCCTAGGAGGCGTGCTTTGGTAGCATTTTCCCCCTTAAACACGACCACATAGGTGTATTTTGCAAAAAAGATCCTTTTCGATAAATAATTATATAATCGGCTTATTTTCATAAATATACTTGAAAATGAGTCTTTTTAAATAAATTAACCTTTAAATAATAATTTAATTTTTTTATTTTATGCTTTATAAAAACCTTCACAGAATTAAACTTTTTTAACAATATTAATTTTAAGTATTTAAATTTCGTTTTTTTTCTGAATGTATAATATTTCTTATTATTACACCTAAAATTCAACCTTTTAGTTGTCCTAAAAATATTAATTTTTAAATATAAATAAATAAATTGCTTGACACTCTTGTGGTTAGAACGATTGACGTACAACCAATGTTTCTAATTTTCTCTACTATAATTATCGTGGCAGAGTCTTTCTGACAGGAATTGTGCCTTTTATCGAGGCTCCAACGACACACTTATAATAAAATATTAAAAATAATTTCAACTTAATAAATATTCTTACTTTATTTTTTTTAAAATTAAGACTTTACAGTTGTTTTTATATAAGAGTTTAAAATTTTTTTATGACTTAATTTTTAAAATTATTTTTATATTGAAATCTAAACTTTTGGTCCAAGATAATTTTTTATTTTTTTTAAAACATTTAAAATTAAGGTATTAATATAAGAATAATTATTAAATTCAGATCCTAATATAAATATAATTGTTAAATTTAGAAAGTAATTTAAAAAAAAACTAAATTTCAATATGACAAAAAATTGCCTAATCTAACCAAAAAAATGCTTATAATTAGACAAATAAAACTTAAACTTCTTTAGTTATAGAGCAGTAAAGTTTTGAAGTTGATGTCTCATTAAATATTTTGGGGTTGTATTTTATATCGTAATTGATGGAATACATGGTGTAAAAAATAGAAAATAATTTATAAATGAGAAATAAAATGATTGATTGACAAGCTGTCAATTTGAAGAAATAAATTCAAAGAGAAGGACAGCAGGATACGCGGCTTAAAATTGTGTAGGCGTAGTGGGCACCCTTCAAATGTGCATGTGGTAAACAAGCCAATTGGTGGCATTAAATGGATAAGATAAGACTGAATGGATAGACTAATAGGACGACATTGCCTTTGCCTTTGGGAGTTGGGACCTTAAATTTTACTATTATTACTCTCTTTTATAAAGTTAATCTCTCTTATCTTTATTCCTGATTGAATGATAATTTTAATTTTAAATATAAAATAGTTTTAAAATTTACAGTTAATATTTAATTTTTTAATAAATTTATAAAATATAAAAAAATTAATTATTAGGTTAACTCCAACAAATATCTTAAAAAATAGAAAATTTAAAATTGCTCAATTTTATTCTTACATCACATTATATCACATCACATTCAACTAAGTAAGTCAATTTTAAATTTACAGTACGTTTGGTTAGTTGTAATGGAATAGGGCTGTAATGGAATAGAGCTGTAATAAGTAATTCAACTGTTTAGTTGAATGGAATAGAATAGAACTGTAATAGTATTCTTGTGTTTGGTTGAATGGGATGATACTGTAATAGCATAAGAAAAAAAATTAAAATGACCAGAATATCCTTAGCAGAATTTTTTTAATGTAGATGATTATTGTTATTGTTATTAAATTTTAATAAGATTATTATTGAAAATAATTTAATAAAAATAATAAATAGTTTAACCATATTTTAACATAATTATTATTAAATAAAATTTAATAAAAAAATATAATTTAATAACATTCTTAATATAATTATTATATGAATTAAAAAAATCAAAATATATAATACTATAAAAATATATATAATCTACTTTATTATTTTTAGACTGCAATACATATTTAATGTGCTAAAATATCATTACTGAAACAAATAATTTAATTATTCTACAATAAAAAATAATTAAATATTAGAAGTAAGAAATAACTCATTGCTAAAAAAGTAATAAATAACTTAAGAATTATATTTCACCTCCAAGCATAGTATTCATATATTAACAAAAAGTTACATGATTTCATTAGTTTATATGTCATAATCCATATGTTTTAAAATTTTACAACATCAAAAAATTAAATCATTTGTAATGACATTCTATCATGTCATGATACCATCCAAATATTACAAACATAAAAAGTTACCAAAATATCAACACAACCATGATTTTTAATGGTCAGCAAGAAATCTTCTGACCCATTCCAATCGCACAGTAGAAGGTAAACTAAAGAAAATGAGCATTTGCGTTGGATGATCTGGAATTTCGCTCAATGCTCGATAGCGTTCATCCTCAGTTAAACCTTCCAGTTCACATAATGTTGAGTATAATTTCAGAGCACTTTCTTGAATGGTCATTTCTGACCTTTGTTGAATTACCACCTCGGATGCAATACTCTTACTAATTTCAAGGCTAACGGTCCATATATTTTCTGCCAATAAAGCGGCAGTATCATTAAATGAAGTAGAAAAATCACTTACATCAAAAATCTTTTTTTTCTTCTTTGAAAATGCAGAATCACCTTGGTTTTTAGCTGGTTGCGGTTCTGGTTGCGGTTGTGTAGTTGAAAGATCCATGTCATCCAAAGAAACATCAGCTTCGGATCCATGGAAATCATTTCTTTCTTCATGAGTATTTGTAGCAGCTACATCCTCAGCATTTATTTCTTCAATAATATCAGCAGCTGTTTGAGCATCTTTTCCAGTGGCTCGATCTTTTGCGTAGATGGCAGTAAGTTGGTCATAATAAGGGAAACTCCAATGTCTGAATTGAGCTGCTTCTTTATGACTCTATAAAACTGAGAAATTCATATTAGATATAAGTTTTGACAAAATAAGATAATAAAGAATTGAAATAATTCTTACATTTAGATATGAGTTCCACACTGCATCTTCAGCAACAACAAGCTACCTATACTCATCCCAACCAAAGTCGCTATTGTTTTTTCCACTAAGCATGTCATAAACGATTGACCATTCCCTTTTCAACATCCTAATCCTCGATTCAAGATTAGGTTTAGCCTTCAACATGACAATAGGTAAAACTTTTTCTAACATTTTTTCTAACTCATTTAAATAGCCGGCTTTGAATCCCGTATCCGCATTAAAGGTTCCGGCAATGTGCAATCGACCATACAAGCAACCAACGCAGCATCTTCTTCTGGAACCCATTTCCATTTTGGTTCCTCAAGAATTTTGGGAAGAAACACTTGATTGGGAAAAACCTGACAAAACAATCTTAAGAAAAAACGCAAATGAAAATTAAGTTCAATATTATGTATCAAAAGGTCAACACTTTATAAAATTATAACACATGATGAATCAAAAGAAAATAAATTATCATTCAACAAGTCTAGTACAATACAAAAAAAAATTCAAACACCACCAAAGTTTCATAAACTAGATATATGAAATAAATAAACAACTTAAACGTTTACTATTTTTGCCCTAAACCTAACTAATTTCTAGATGCTTTCCATTCATCGAACATTTGGTTGGCTAGTTCCATCCTCCAAGTAGCCCATGCATCCGACGGATGAATATTTATGATATTCGGTTCATCGTCATCTATCACATTACTAGATAATCCTTCTCCCAACTTCTCTTCAATAGGATCTAGACTCATATAAGTTCGAATAAAATTATGGAGCAAACAACATGCAATAATAATTCTATTGTGCACCCTTACAGGATAAAATGATGGACTCCTAAGTATTCCCTATCTAAGTTTTACTAACCCAAAACATCTTTCAATAACAATACGCGCTGAAGCATGTTTCATATTGAAAAATTCTTCCAGAGTACTTGGTTGGTAACCCTGACGCCACTCATTCAAATGATATCTTTGTCCTCTAAAAGGAGCAAGAAATCCCTCACAATTTGTGTATCCAGCATCAACAAGATAATAACAACCTATAAAAAGAAACTATTTGTCATGGTTAATTTCCCAAAAAAGTATGATTTTAAAAATTAATTCCAATTCCTCTAATTTTTGCATTTTACCATGAGGAACTTTTAGTCCATGTCTCTTACTAATGGCATCTCGAAGAACTCGTCCATCAGCAACAGAACCTTCCCAACCAGGAAGAACATAAACAAATTGCATATCAGGTGTACAAACACCTAACATATTTGTTGCTATGTCACCTTTTCGCGTTCGATATCTAGGTTTATCAACTGTTGGAACCCTAATCTTGATGTGGGTTCCATCTAAAGCACCTAAGCAATTCTACATCACATGTATAAAATCTCAAGTTAGAATACTATATTTAAATCCAAATGTACTAAATTATATACGAGCTATATATAGAACTCACTCCAATACCTTAAACCATTTCCACCTTGGGTCTGTAGAATTAGCTGTAATTAGCTTTGCCTTTTTAAATAACACATCTTATAAGTGTATGACAGCATTTAAAACATTGTGAAATGATCTGCTAACAGTTTCCCCAGACCTACTAAAGTGATGCTTGATAACTCGATTTTTAAGGTGATGAGAAATGATATGTAAAAACATTGTCACTTGCTCATCAACAAGCATGTTCCTTGACGACTTCAATTCTCTTAAAGTTTGTAACATCTCACATAGTTTAAAAAATGCAGTTCTATTCATCCTAACTTGTTCAATACACGTCTCGTCACTAGCATTTACAAGTCTTTTCACATAATCTCGTTTTGCATAAAAATCTAAAATATAGGATCTAACCCTTGGTCTATACATATGTAGGCTATGAATGGCACCCATTGCAACTAAGAACCAACTCACAACTGTACACATTTGCAACCATATTGTAATAGCAAGACCAATTCTTTTACGCCTCTCATTTTGTACTATTAAAGGCAGACGAGCCATTACTGCAAGATATTAAAGTGTTACATATCTTCAAATCGTAATAAAAGGGTCACATTTCTCCAATACTAATTTCAATAATAGTAAAACAAAATCAAAGAATTTAATTGCCAAAGAACTTACAGTGATTCAATGAATACAAGATGCTCAACTCTAGGTGAGGAAGCAATCAAACAAGCCAAATAAGAAAAGGAAGCAATAACAAACTGTCAAAGAAAAAATGAACAATACATATTAATAAATAGGATAAGTCTATTTAAAAATATATTTGCTTATGTATAAGTAAATAATTTATCAAGCATTTAGTAGTGTATAATAGTAATATCATTTTCAAAGTTTCAAAGTTTGTTGCAACTGAAATTTGATCTTATTTTCAAAGAATTTGATATTTATTTATATAAATACAATTATCCAAATAAATGTTTATTTGAATACTCATATCTTTTAATAATAAATATAATTATTCAAATAAGTTTAAGAGGCACAACTTTTAATAACTAAGAAACATAACTCAATTCTTGTACTCTTTCACTTATAATTGTTAAATCACTTATAACATTTGACATGTAGTCATTGAAACGTTATAAATATTTCACATGTAGTCATTTGAGATTTGTATGCATAAATATGGAATTGAAAATTTTATAACAATGATATAAGTAATAAAATAAAGTACATTAGTGTAAACTTTTGAATCATGAAAAAAGATCATTATTTTTTAGATATTTTATAAATAATATTCCATAACAAAGATATGAAATAATAAAGTACTAATATATATATAATTGTTTCACATATATATATATGTATAACTTAATTCACAATTTTTAATAAAAATACATTTCTATAACTCAATTCATAATTTTTATAACCTATACAGATTTTGCTTTCGCTTTGGTGTAATATTTTTCTACTGTGTTTTATATTCTATTGAGCACCTAATGTTCTCTTTAAATAAACATAATAAAAGATTTGAGGCTGATGATGACTTTTTTTTTATGTATCAACAAAAAAATTAGTTTTTAAAGAAAAGGAAGATCAAAATATAACTTTTTATGTTAAAGTTATTTTTTATTAAAAGTAAATAAAATAATAAAATCAGTAATAAATGGTTGAGTACAATAGTAAGGTACATCACACTCCCAACAAGAAGATTCATGTTCAAACTTTGAAAATAGCATTATTGAGAAGGACAACTATGAATCTCAAATATAAATTGTTCATAAATAATCAAAACCTAACATACTAGCACAATTTTATAGAAACAGAAAACAGAAGTGTTTCTTTCTCATGTGGATTAAGCATAAAATGTAATGCATGTCAATTTCAATGTCAAAGTCAAAGGCTATATATATCTATGAATAGAAAAATAACAGTCCAAATCCAATTAAATAACTATCATAGACCCAAAAATATAAGAAAATAAATGTCTTTAATTATGAACATCTTTGTCTAATTTTTAATCACAGTTACTTTTGGAACCAACTCAATTTTTAGTAATATATTGGAACTTCCATAAAGTTTGCTGGTTTAGGGGTCTATTGCTCTCTTTTTTTTTCATTAAAATTTAAAAAAAAAAACTCTGTAACTGATTCAAAGCTTCTTAGAGGTAGGAGCAGCTTGTTACAGGGTATTGAAAATACCAATAAAACTACATATCTTCAAGGGATGCAATTGTAACAGCCCAATTTTTAGTAGTGTCAGAATAGTGATTTGAGATCACTAAAATTGATGAAAAAGTTAGAAAAAAATTTATTAATTAATAATTATAAGTTAAGTGTGATTTTAGAAATATTTTTTAAATCAGTGAATTTTGTGATTTAAAAGAAATTATTAGGTAAATTGGGTCGAAAACGAGGTATCGAGACCTCGATATTATAAACTGAGCCGTAAATATTTTTATAAATATTTACGGAGTGTCAATAGGATAATATTAAAGTTTCGTTAAGAAATTTTAATGTTTCGATAGTTAATTATGAAAAAGGATTAAATTGCAATAGGGATAAAAGTTTAATTATAGATTAAAGAAAAGTTAAAGGACCAAATAGGCAATTATGCCTTTTTCTAAAGTTGAGGCGGCATAACAAAAGAAAAATCTAAGATATTTTTAATTTAAAATATATATTATATTATACATGCGTAAGTAATAATTATGTTTTATATTATATTATTATATTATTATATTATTATATATATGACAAAGAAAGAAAGAAAAGAAACAGAGAGCAAAACAAAACAGAGAAGGGAGAAAGAAAGAAACAGAGAGCAAAACGAAACAGAGAAGGAAGGAAGGAAAGAAAGAAAGAAAAGAAAAGAAAAAGGGAAATTTAAGGTTTTAAGGTTCCAAGCTCAATTGGTAAGTCAAATTAAGTCTTTTTCTTATAATTTTTGAGTTTTTGGAATCCTAGAGATAAATACTACTTGATTTATGTTGATATTTTGAAAGTTAGTAGATTGTTAGACATGAGTTATGTTGAATTAATTGATGAACTAGAGGTTAAAATGATTGAATTTTAAGTTAGAAGTTAGTAAAAGATTGATTTGTAAAATAAAATATAAGTTTTGAATTGATAGGGATTAAATTGAAAGAATCCCGAAATTAGGGATTTATGGGGAAATTGAAGAATTTAACTGAGTTTATAGTAAGAATTAAGAGAGAATATAGAGTTAGAATGCAAAAATAAAATTAGTATTGATAAGGGATTAAATTAGAATTTGATGTTGCCATAGAAGGGAAAAATGTTCAGAATGTTATAAAACATAAGAATAAGAGATGAAGTTTAATTTCCGAGCCTTGGGGCAAAAATGTAATTATGTAAAAGTTTAGGGGCAAAATTGTAATTTTGAAAAAGTTAGAGTCGAGGGCTATTTTGATGAATGTGATTATTAAATAAGTTAAATTTACTATTTTAGATCAAGAAGTACGAAACTCGAGGTTAGACAAAGGGAAGAATAAAGTTGAAGCCTAAGTTGGTAAATTTGGCTATAATTGGTACCGAGGTAAGTTTACAGTAAATAAATGCAATATTCTTTTATTTTACATTATTATTGTCAATTTCCAGCATTTATATATTTATGTTATGAAAATATTTAAAGTCGAATTTAAGGTGAAGTGACAGAGGAAAAGTGTTAGAAAGCTCCGGTTGAACCCTAGGAATGTTAGGATATTAGGGTTGACAGGACAGAACAGAAATGAGCCATGTAAGTCCATATTAGAAATATGGCTTTGGAGACAGGATTGAGCCATGTAAGTCCATATTATATATGGCATTGGAGACAGGAATAATTCATGTAAGTCCATGTTAAAGACATGGCATTGGCAGGATATTGATAGACAGGAACGACCCTAGTATCCTTAGTATTCCGAGTGGTTCAACGGGTCAGGGTATGAGTTAAATTACAGTGAATTAACAGCAAAGGAAAAGTAGATTATATTTATGAAAACGGAAAGGTCAGGTAAGAAAGAAGGTAAGGGAATAAAGAAGAAGATAGAAATTGAGAAGTAAAGAAATTTATGATGTTAGATGATATTATGCATAATTATCCATTATGTTGAATGTTGTGATTTATTTGCTTGTAAGCTTACTAAGCCTAGTGCTTAATCTCTTTATTTTCTTCTTCTTATAGTACTTATCTAGCCACTCGGGGATCGAAGGAAACGTCGGAGGCCGATCACACTATCAAAGAAATAACTCGGTATAATTAGACGTTTTGTTTTGTGTATGGCATGTATAGAAACTTAGCTACTTTTGGTATAATATGAATAATGAGTGATGTGTAAGTAGTTGATGATGTATGGTTATTAAAATGATTAAGGATGAAGGTGTTTGTTGTTATGAAAGATTAAGTGATAAATTATGCATGGAAATCATAAAAGGATAAAATTTTGCAAAGAAACAGAATTCAGGCAGCACAGTGACGTGAATTTGAAAAATCACCCAAGATAGTATAAAATGAATTAGAGGGTGAATGATATATGGAATTAAAGCCTGTTGAGTCTATTTTCATGGAAAAATAACGGTGTAGGAAAAAGAAATTTATATTTTAAGATATGTGAATTTTAGTAAGATAGGGTCAGAACTGTTTTTGGAGTCCCCTAATCTGAGTTTAGAAAATAATTACAAATTGTACAAAAATGGTTATGAGTTGAAATTTACATGCTTAGATTCCTTAATGAGTCTATTTTCTATAGAAACAAGTAAGAACTTCATATGAAAATCCTATAGCGAGAAAACTTATTTTTAGTGACTAGAGGTCAGGGCAGTCTGGTGGTGACACAGGGGAGACTTTAACTAATAAACTGTACTAATTTGCTGAACAAAAAATTCTAAAAATTTTATGGTGAGTATATATATGAGTCTAGTTTCAGGGAAAATTTACGGGATTAAATTTCGAGTTCTTTAGCTCAAGTTATAATTAATTTAGTAACTGCTGCGCGACTAGACAGATTTGCTGCGAATAATGAAATAAATTTTCAAACCTAGTTTTTATGCTCCGAACTGGTAAGATAAGCCAAGTAATGCCTCGTGCTCGACTCCAGAAACGGTCACGGGTAAGGGGTGTTACAGCAATTTTATCCCAAACGCTCTCCGTCCACAAGTGCTCAGTTAACAATATGATCTGCTCATATTATTTAAGATTCATTTAACACTATGCTCGTTTAACAATAAAATCTTAATTTTATATTTCACCCTACTGTGGAAAAATAAATGATCAAAATATAACCTATACAGATTCTATTTTTAAACAAACGAGACAGAGTATAATGTAGGAAATTCATTTTAATTTCAAAGAAAGAATAGATACAGGATGATACATACAACACTTTTGACATGATTTTAATTTCATTTAGTAACCCACCAGCTCAAGCTCAGCTAGTTAAAAGAAAGAGGAACCAACCAGGCAATCCAAAAATGGACAAGAATTTTTTTTAGTAATAACTGAATATGGATCATTCTACCACTTCAAAAATAAAATAATAAGTTCAAATTTTAAGTTTTTGTAGCAACACTTACCAAAATATTTTAACCAGATTGGTTATGGAACATATCTTAAGCGAAAACAAAAGGAACCATCATTTAGTTTCGAATTCTCGGTGAAAACTTGGTCATCGGCTCATGGCAGAATCAAAATGTAAACTTGACATGCAGTATAGAAGAGAGGGAAAAAGGCACAAAAATCAGCAAAAGTATGCATCTATAGTTGAAATAACTTAATATAAGTGGTTTAGCTAGTTATAACACACCAAACCACTAAAGGGAACCTAAGCTCATCATCTAATAGGTTCCTCATGTATCATGACAACCCTTATAGACTGTATCCTGCTCTCACTGTCCTTTAAACATTTCCTTTGTGACTCCAAGTTGTCTATGCTTAGGACTTTATAGACTCCAACATGTATTATTTATTGAATTCCTTTAAGAGGCCTCTAAATCGGTTTATGTATGCCAAGCCATATACTAGGAGATTATGGTATAAAAAAAAAAGAGGAAGCCAACAGATCAGAATCATCGTGTTCACACAACAGATAAAAATTTCCAATCTTCAGCCAAAAAGAAGAATATATAATGAGCTATTCTAAAAACTTACTTTATCCTTAGGAATTTTGCAGGAATTTGAGGGAGGGGTGTCTCTCCTACCCTAAAAGCATTGACATTTAAGTTTATTAGCAAGACAAAATAATCTTAAAATACAAAAAGCTTGAGAATTTTTTTAATACCAAAAGGTTTTTAATAAAGGTTGTAAAGTAATCCTTTATGTTGAAAGATCAAAAACAGATAATCTAGAAATGGACAAGAATGAAGGGACATGCCTGGGCTTGGAAAAGCCGATTTTTTTACCGGTTTTAGTGAGAATGTCGAGATACTCTACTTCTTCAAGGCTCTGCCATTGTTTCTTTTGATGAATCAGTAAGGAACACACCGTTTAACCATAAAACAAAAATGAAAAGGCAAAAGACAAAGTTCAAGATAAGATGATGAAGGAAGATGATGTGAAGGAAGAAGAAGCAAAAATGTTTACCTGATAGGGGAGGAATGCCGGAGTCGAGTATGAGAAATGGCTACCGATTGAGAGTGTTTTTGAGGTGAAATTTTTGTAAGGGTAGAATAGGGTTCTTTAAGCAAGGAATGGCTAAACGGTGAAGAGGGAAAGGAATAGAAATCCCCAAAAATCTCTGCTTAAACCCAGAATGGAATACACCCGTAATAGGGTATTCCATTGAACCAAATGCCAGTTTAAGTGGGCCTGAAGAATAGGCTGGTAATAGACATGTAATGGCTTAGCCATTACCTTCAACCAAACATGCTGTTAGTTTCTATTTCTATTTTTCAAATAATTTGTGTCTATTTTATTAGTTAAAATTTTATATAAAGATTTTTATGATATTATTCATTTTTAAGAAAAAATAGAAATTCAATTAATTAAAAAAATGAAACATAATAAATTAATAATGAGGTGTAGTTTCATTGTTGTTCATCTCATTCCTTCATTATATAGTTAGAAGTTTAATCTTCATTTTAGAAAATAAAATATATTTCATGACCGACTATTTATTTCTTCGAAGAATACTTATTATAATAATTGGTTAATTAGATATAATTTAAAAATAAAATACAAAACAACATTGTATTTAAATTGTTTGATTGTAAGAGTTAATTTAAGATTTGACATCAACATTTTATGCCAGATTTGGTTGGAGTCCCAACACATCTTTTATACCATTAATTTGTAACAACACTTTGGTTGAAAAAGTAGCTCTCAATTATTGATAATAATTATGAGTCTCATGACCTCATTCTACTAAATTAAGAAGAAATTTTTTATCCATATTGAAAAGGAGATGAAAATTGACAGCGCTTTCACAATTTCAATAATGATGTACGCCGTTTTTTCTATTTAGCTTTTTTTTTGAAATTTAATGAAATAGTCTGATTTTGAAGAGAACAGGAAAAATGTGTTCAGTTGGGTGCGTTTTCCTCTTCTCTCTCCTAGGGTTAGAGTTTTTTTAATTTTGTTAGGTTTAAGGTTTTTAAGGGTTTAAGGTTAGGATTTAAGGGTGAAACCATGAAAGTTTATAAGTAGATTTGAGGAGTTAAGGATGTGGTAACGTGCCTTAGAACACATACAATTCATATGTCATGGCGGGATATGACCATTACCTCAGAAACCCATTTTAGGGAAGGTAGGTTTTGGGGTGATAGTACTTGATACAGTCACAAGTTGAAGTCTAGGTGGAGGTCCTACCCGACGGCTGTGATGTGATCATAGGTTCGAGTATAACTGGGGGCTAGTTGACAATCATTATGTGATTATGAGTTCAAGCTTTTTGGATACCCGCAAATGATGTCTCATATATACTATACAAAAGATTGAGGGTATAATTATAGGGAAAAACGGAAGGATTTTTGATGTAATCAACGTAATTATTATTATTTATTTCCAAACAACTAGTATCTTTAACATTTCATTCTTATTCAAAGGCTAACAACAAGGTGGACACAAAAGGGCTTTCAGGTAGAAAGTGGATGTTCCAGCATAGTAGATGTCAAAATCGGGTCGGCACATAATAATTGTCGTTATTAATGGGTTGTTTAATAATGAAAACCATTGTCATCCCGAAATGAGCATCACTTCTACTGTATCGCAATAGTTGTTCCCCGCCTAAGAGTCATCCTGCCTCTATGGCGGTGTCAGCCTTCGGATAAGAAAAAAGGTTAAAATACTGGCTGCGTGGAAATGGAGGAAATGATTACGCCAATTCTAATGGGAAGCCCCATAGTTTTTCCCTATGATTATGCCCTCAAACTTCTGTATGATATTTACAAGGTAACATTTTTTGGTATCCGAAAAGTTTGAGCTTGTGGTTGCGTAATGACCATAAATTGGTTCCCTCGTTATACTCCGATCCATAACCATACACGATCATTGATTAAGACCTCTACGTAGATTTCTACTAGTAATCGTACAAAGCAAAATTACCTTAGAACTCGACTGTCACAAGATAGGTTTTGGAGGTAATGGTCCTATCTCAACAAGATATATGAAATGTGTGTGCATCGGAACGATATTGTATCATTGAAAACTTAAGAATACCTCGAACGAGAAATTTTATTAGAGACCGAAATTTGTAACACTGAAGTTGGGAAGAAAACGAAGAAAGAGAAATATTGTATAGTGGAGGGATGAAGGCCAAGAGAGATGATGTTTGAGGGATGACAGAGTATGAAGTGAGAACCCCCTTTTATATGCAATGGGGAAGGATGAGTTTGCAAAATAGAAAATTCCTATGGTCAAAAATGCGTTACAAGACTACTGTACATGAGCAAAGCACGTCTAAATAGGTGTTTTCCTACCATGTCAGTAGGGAAGCTCGCCCCGCTCGACGAGCCTTTATTAACATTTTTCTTAAAGGCTAAAAAAAGTACCTGACCCCGAGAATCACAATGAAATTTGATGCACGTTTTGAAACATAAATACCCTTTGAAATGCTTCTGATAAATTATTGACTTGTGAAACTTGTTTTTTGACTACTACTTTTCGTTTCATTATCATTATTCGACAAAAGCACGTATTCAAAAATGGATTTTGAAACACACATTCCTTCTCTCATTGTTCTATTTTCCTATTAAAGTAATGAAATATTTATAACTTAGGCATGCAGCAAATTTATATCTAACATTGAAGAGTTGAGTTGTGAGAGATGCTTGCATTTCTTTGGACAATCGTTTGAAGATTTTTTTGCTTATGCTTATCCAATTCGTAACCGATATTGAAATGAGCCGACAAGTAAAATCCGTCATTTACTATGACGAACAAATTTGTAATACAGAAGTCGAGGTGGTATTTACAAAAGCCCAATCCATGGAATTGACGTTCAATCGTTCCATTCAAATTTGTGAGTTATGGACTAAAATCAAGAGGAAAGTGGGAGGTTCGAGTCGGGGTAGAACTTTGATGTTATAATGTAAATATCTTGTTTCCGTTGAACTTTATAGGGATGAGTTATTTGATATGAAAGGCGAGTTCTAGCTTGAGGCGACCATATCGTTGTATTGCTTAAGCGAAAATACTGTAATCGAGTTATATGTCAAGTTTGCTGAGTTGATGGAGCTGGTCATTTTTCAGCCACTCTTGTGGCTAATATTGGGACCGAAGCTGAAGTAGAAAGTCATACTACACGGTTATGCGATGGGCTCATTGACTTGTTAAAAAATTCCTATTATAATGTCCCCGAAACATATATGGGTAAATATTATTCGGTTTTTGACATGGATTTAAACTTAGGAGGCCACTACCAATTTAGTTATGAGCGTAACCTGAACTTCGACACCCAAGCTCGATATTCAATCAGTGCGTTCAATTTCAACTTTGATGGATCAATTTCCTGAGGTGGAAGTACTTATACCAGAGGATATCGACCTACATCGGCCACCAATCCAGTGTAGATTTTAGTGGGCACATTAGTATAAAACAATCGTTGACTTACTCTCTATAATCGAGTCTGGTGAAGGTACATTGAACCCCTTGGTTGAAAGTGACACTGAAGGCACAGATGAAGAGGAACGTGCAGATAAGAAGATGTTGGTAAGGAAAAAGGGGTAGCTGGTGCAGTTGGCGGATCGGAGTCGACTCAGATCTAATCCGATAGTGTAGTCTAGATAGTTTGGAAGTGACGCTTTTTTTTAACCAAAGTAGGTTTCAATGGAGCAAGAACCTTGCAGTTCTGATGATGACTGCTCGGAGAATACTCTAAATCTAGATCCATGATTTAGCGCATATGAACCTCCACCCCACATGACCAACATCGACCTCTCAATTGATGGTGGTTTAGAGTTTCAGTAGCTACCGCATAAAACACCTGGTCATGCAAGCTAATCGGCAAACATCCAAGTATTAGAAGTCGATATGGAGTACCCAAAAAAAGAAGTTTTCCTTGCTACACTGAAATAGTATATCTTTAAGAACAATGTGAACTATCACGTCCTGAAGTCCCATTCGGATAAATTTGTTGGTAAGTGCGCAATGCACGATAGGAGGTGCAAATGGAAAATCATGGCATATATTCAGAAGAAGACCAAATTTCGGATGATAAAAAGGTATTCTGGTCTACATACTTGTGTTGTGGTAGAGCGATGTGATCACTCTATTTTCTGATACAATGTGATTTGGCTAGGGTATTCAGTTTTTTCGATTACTGAACTTTAACTCATAATTTGTAAGTGTAAGTCAAGACTATCCCAAGCTAGACTCGAAAATGACTTTTGACATTATTCTACTGATGGTGAAGGCAAGTCCTAGGATCTCTGTCCCGGTGTCGATTGCTAACATCCGTAGCTGGCATGGTTACACGTCGTTGTATTATAAAGTATGGGTCGCAAAATAAAAGGCTATGGATAAGTTGCATCACAGTTCAGATAGTTCATACAACTATTTATGACAATAGTGTCAGGTACTAGATTGGTACGTACCAGGTTTTGTAAACGATCTGGAAATGCACCCAGTGTACTTTGACAATTATCTGGTCCCTAGGAAAAGAGTATTCCACTGATTCTTTTGGACATTCTATCAATG
The DNA here is from genome assembly GCF_007990345.1 of Gossypium hirsutum. Lineage (NCBI taxonomy): Eukaryota > Viridiplantae > Streptophyta > Magnoliopsida > Malvales > Malvaceae > Gossypium > Gossypium hirsutum. Next base: position 10,864,193 of record NC_053430.1, read on the forward strand.
CAGGGAAACTTTTCAGCACTGCAAGCCTTTGGTGCAAATTGACAACATCTGATTGTACGAGAGGCAACAACATTGGTTGTTGATTGCAGTTACCCATAATGGTAATTAGAAGATTCTGTCGATTGCGTTTGCAATAATTCCCTTTGAAAAAACAGATGACTGAGATTTCTTCCTTAGCTGATTGCGCCGCTAAGTTTGCCCATAGCCTAGCATATATGTCATTTCAGATAGGGAAACTGAAATGTTCTTCGCTATTGAAAAGTAGGGTAGCCTTTAGGACCGCACCTACTATAGGTATTGCATACGACATGTCTGCTCTAACTACCATATGAAATGGCATTCAGAAAGTAAGTGAGATTAATGCATTGACATGGGTACATAGTTTCCACTTTATCTTAATCATGCTTGAGTTTATATCATCGTATATTGTTTGCCCGGATTTTAGCATTTATATTCAGGGCCAGACTTTAACAAAATTTTAAGCTTATTTTTCGAGTCGGTCAAACTTAAAACTAGCAAACAAGTCTAAAAATTTTGTTGAACCTGCCTGAACTTAGCCCGACCCATGTACACCTCTACATGAGATAAATGAAAATTAACTATTCATAAGATAGATTTAAACCAAATAATAGAATGGTGGTCCTCTCAGAACTCTAGTACGTAGAAATTCGATTCAAGTAAACATGCTGTAAGGCCGTGACCTCAAAGTAGGTTTGCATCCTCTCAAGCTGATTATTATTTCTTAAATCTTTTTCCTTTGAATTTGTGTATAAATAGATAATGTAGATTTTAAAATTCTTAGGTTTAATGATGAACCTTGTTCATATTTATTTGAGAACCCTATGTTTAGGGTTTAGCATACCAATGAAAACCACCGTAGTTATATGTACAATTGTCATTACGTTTGGTAAGTGAATTTATTTCTCAAATAAAGCTTAGTTGAGTTCATATTTGGATGGAGTAGAAAAAATTTATAGTATTTTTTTCTTTTACAATTCAAACCAGAAGTAAAACATTATCACATATGCACACATTACCACGCAATTCCGACAGTTCAATCTTATGATATAGAAACTAGATGAGTCAAATGTTAAGAGTTCAAAACAACTTGATTTTATTGACTATTGGAGGATCAAATTTGCTAATACTATTCATTAATGGTTAATGATCTGATAATGCAAAAATACTTTGACCATTCATTCATAACTTAATATTTTTAAGCATGCATATATTAGACTAGTGTGTGTGATCTGAATAAAATGCATTGGATTCTTTGACCAGCTTCCATCTTTTATGTAATTTCATAAACTAAACCATTTCCAACTTCCATCCATCATTTCACAATAATTGAATATAATCATATTAGATATAAGAGGTATATGCTCATATTTTACACAATCCAAACTTATTCAAAATGATTCATTCTCGCCCGCTGAAGTTCCATGAAGCATTCTCTCCCTCGCCTTGATTGCCTGCACAGCCATATATAAATATAGATCAATGAACTTAGCCACACTATTTTCAGAATGAGACCAAACAGGTTGGTCGGATAGGGAATCAGCGGGAATAGATCCCATATAAAAATCAGTCCGGTTGACTCGTGAATCAATCAGATTGGTTAAACCAATTTTTTATTTTTTATTTTTAATAAGTTATTTAATTAAATTGGACCAACTGGACATTTCTCAAGAACTTAAAAGCATAAAATATGAAAGAACCTGCTTCTTCCAATTTGTAAAAGCAATGACAAGGGCAAGAAGAAGCATTTGAACACCAGACCCAACCACCATTCCAACCCAAAGGCCTTCCCCTCTTAGCTTCAAAACAAAACCACATAAAACTCCTGCTGGAATTCCGACCAAATAATATGCTGCTAAATTTGCATAAGCTCCAACATGCTGCCACCCAATACCTCTCACGATCCCTATGCCAAATATGAAATCAGTATATTTATATATTTAAGATATTCAATAATTACATTAAATCTCGATTATTTTAAAAACCAAGCAACCAAGCAAGTTGGTGTGATTATGTGTACCACTTTTTAGTATGTTAGCTTTCAAGTGACTAACTGTAAAATGGTTTTTGGGGATACTAACCGCAAGCTACTCCATGTAAACCGTCGGTAATAAATGAGAGGCAGATCAATGGAACCATTCGTGTTACTTTGATTACGACGTCGTTTTCACTGCTGTAAGCATACCCGAAAACATGGCGGCAACAGAGAAGGATTGTACTTGCAATGAGTGTTTCCACGAGTGCAATAAGCATTGAAACTAGAGTTGCTATCTGAGCCGCTTGTGGATTTCCAGCTCCTAATTCATTCGAAATTCGTGTACTGTAGAAATGATGACACACAATTAATGGAGAAAATTTCAATTACATCAGGTTAATTATATATTTTACTAGGTAATTAAGTGAGGAAAATACGGAAGATATTCATATTGGATACAAGAAAATAAAGTTTAAATAGTATTGTTGAGGGATCAATTTTTTTTCGAGATAGTTTTCGGAGTGCCATTCATCCAATTCATCCAAAATAAGGGACTTCTCAATTGATCGATATTGTCTCTAGTAAAATTAACAATTTTTTCTCATGACTTTATGGAGAGCCCTAGGATTACTATGCTCCCCTCAAGTTGACCTATATACTAAACTTTCCTATTCAAATGTCTATATTTTCTTTGGTAGTTAAGTGTATGCTATGCATGGTCTAATTTGATGAGACACTTTTGCTTTATAAACTTAGATACTCCTTGAGAGATTAAATCGTAACTAAATCTTAACTTAACCATGGATAATACCAAAAGTATTGAGGTCCTCTTTGACTAATCGTTACTTTGAAAACTTTTTCTCCAAAAAGAGTTAGAAATCCCAGCAATTTTTAAAAGTAAATTAGTTCTAAAAGAAAAAATTCAGATCCACTAATTGAAATGGAAAAGATCAAACCTGGCAGCTACACTAATCCCAAACGATATAGTATAATGCAAAGAGTCGCTTGAAAGGCTGCAATTTAACATGCAAGCAATTAGATCTAGGTAGAATCACAAACAACAAAGATCAAAACACATCCTTACACTTAAAAATTCAATACTTAAAAACCATACCATATAGAAAGAACCGATGTTTCAAGCTTGGAATTTGGCAGAAGTCCAGACATTAATACAAGAATCTCGAACGACCACCATTCGAGGCTGCATTAGGAAAAAAAAAGCCCAACACATTAAGAATAAAAAAGAAACATGACAAAAGAGACAGCCTCAAAAGGGATCATGTTTTTGTTGTTTACCAAGCCATTACAGCAGAAGGTATGGCAAAATGAAAGAACTCATTGACACTCAAGAAAACATCTTTCAAATGGAGGGTTCGGGTTTTCTCACATGAAGGTGAGTATCTCATGTAAAACCCAAGCAATATAACATTAAACCAATTCGAGAAACTGATAGCCAATGCCCCTCCTTTGCTTCCAAACCCAATTTTGAATACCAAAATCCAACAAACAATTATATGGAAACACAATGTTGCAAGAGAAGTAAACATCATAGGAAGAACCAAGCTCTGGGATTGGAAGAAACGAACTTGTGATTGAACAATGGCGTAACCAAATAATCCAGGTATGAGACATATGGCATATCTATTAGCTATCTCTGCAACTTGAGGGTCTTGACCTATTAGCACTAATACTTTGTCCATATACATCCATAGGAGACACACCGGGAGACAAATTGGAAGAGAACATATTATGGCACAATAAGTGTAGCTTCCTAGTTTATGGTATTGCGTTGCCCCATATGCTTGTCCGTTTAGGGTTTCGAGTGCACCACAAAGTCCCCACTGTCAGTCATAAATAGTAGAAACATGTTAGCCATTGTAATGAACTTGATGCATGCATTAAGAGTTTAAAAAGGGAAAGAGAAGTTTCAATTACAAGGAGACTAAAGCCAGTCACATTGCAGAAAGCCGTGGCGATGGCAACACCAGATAGTGCAAGCTCACCAAGGTGTCCAGCCATCATCATCGATACACCCAGCAAAAGGTACTGTGACATAGCTACCGCCATGAATGGTGCACCGACGAAGCTTATTTTCTTGAATTCTTCCACTGTGAGTTCCCATGTTAGTATTTCCCAGATACTCCTTTCTTTCCTTGGAAGTAACGCCTCATCCATTTTTTTCTTTGTTAATTTGTGAAAAGAAAAATCCCTAAAGCCCCCTATATTGATTCTCAAATCACCATTATTAATTGAAAAAATAAACACAAACATTAGTAAGTCAGATTAGTAATAAATTTTAAAATTTGCATAATAATAATTTTAATACTTAACATTTATATATTTTGTCAATTTTGTTATGATTTTCAAAAATCAAACTTTCAATATTTACACATAGTGTAATTTAATTTTTTTACGGGTTTACGTTTCTTTATGACATTTTTACCTAAAAATTTGTGACCTTTTCACCTAAAAAAATAAAAAAATTATCATTAAAAGTATAAAAAAATAGGAACATATAAAATATAATATAATAATTTTCATCTTTTCTTATTCTTTTAAAATTAATCCTCAATGGCACTAATAAAAACACAATTGTAAAAAAAATCAAATTATATAATGTGTAAATGGTGATTAAGATTAATTCTCTTCAGGATTAAGATTAAATTGACATAATTTATAAATATTGATAATTATAAAAAATTTTCATAAGATGATAAAAAAGATAAAATTAAATACTTAAGTGACTATTTTATAATTTTTATAATTAAATGATAAGAAAAATATTAATAATTGAATTACTAAAAAATTGATTGAAAAAAAAATCAATACACACAGAGCAAAAGAAAGAAACTTTTTTTGTTTGACATTTTTGTGATTAATAATAAAGTTTCCTTAGATGGAATCTATCAGTCACTATCAATGTGATCCGCTTGGTTTTATTATTAATATTTTTAGCTAAACAGTTCTATTTGTATATGTCCTCATGTAATTAATTATTGATGTTTTTATAGAGTCTGTGCAAAAGATTGGACATTTACTATATTTTACGTTATTGTTTCGTAGTGGTTTGGATATTTACTATATTTTATTTTATTGTTTCATGGTGGTTTTCCTTTTCAAGTTTGGTGCAGGTCTTGTAAAATCAATCCTAATGCTGGTGTAGGAAAACAATGAAATTTTGGTGATTTAATCTCAAAAATTGTAAAAATTATTGAAATCATTTGAAAATTTTTCATTTAATTTATCCAATAATTTGAAAAGTTTTAATTTAATATTTAGATGTTGAGTTTTATTTTAAAATTTTGTTTACCGAGTTTCAAGTGACGATTTAATTATTAGTATTGTGGATCATTATCCATTGATGAGTAAAAGAACATCCCTTAAATTCAAGTCTATCGAAAAAAAATGTTTAGATTTTGATTCTTAGATTCATGACATTCAAAATTGTTCATGAAAAATTTTGAACCGTAGAAAAAAAGGGGAATGAAAGCTTTCAATTGTTGTAGGTGACGCGAATAAGACAAGTCATACATCAACGGTTTTGATAGCCTAGTAATTTATATGAAAACTTTTAAAAAAAACTAGTGATCTGTAAACTTACTAATAATTTAGTAACTACGAGTGATCAAAATGGCCTAGTAATTTATCTTTGTCATATATAGACCTGATCGTAGGCTAAGTCACCCGCCCAAAAAGTGGGAGGGTTTAGGAAAAAATATAGGCCTAATAATTTGGCTTGGGAAAAAAAATAAGTCTCGTTTAGATGGGTAAGATTTTTTGGCTCAAACCCAACCCGACCTGACTTGAATCTGGCTATTTTTTTTTTGCTACTATTTTGCTGTTGTTTTGATTCTATTTTGCTATTGTATTTACTATTTTGTTATTATTATTTAGATATTATATAATTTTTATTTTATTGTTAATGTTGCTAGTACTTTAAAGGTATTTACTTGATAAGTTGCAACTATCTTAGTGTTTTAAAGTATAAATATTTTTTTAATTTATTAGGAAACATTTACTTTTAATGTTTGGATTATATTTGATGTATTATAATATTTTTTTAAATATGTTTTTATATAAAAAATTAATACAGACAGACTGTGTTTGAGTTTAACATTTTTATCTAGGTCTCACTTGAATAAAATTTTAGACTCAAACAGAACTAAAATCTACCTAAAATTTTAGGTCGATCCAAACCAGAACCCAACCATGATTAGTTGTAATCATTTACAATACTCTTTGCATTCGAGTACACGAATCAACAGGCTTTATCTGTATATGTTGTTAAAGATGATTATGAATAATAAATTATAAACAATAATTGATATTTGCAGAATTAAAATTAGTCAACTTACATAATTGTTCGATTTTATATAAGTTTTTACGTAACGAAAATTATTTACAGTTTGACCGTTGAAATTATTCAATTGAGATTCTAATATATAATATAGTAATTTGCGATCTACTAATGACCGAGAGTTATTTACTATAATTTACAATGATCTTACAACGAGAAATTAAATCTAAACTAACTCTGAAGTGTGGGTAATACCAAATCAATAGGCCATAATTTAGTTGTAAATTTATGGTGTTCTACTGTAAAGCCATTAACAACTCATTTGCAAGAGAAAAATAATCTTCCTTAGTCTTCTCGTGGAAAACAATGAAAGCTCCCTTTTCATTTATTATTATTATTTTAACAAAGTCATACCTGCCTTCATATATTCAAAGGTTAATTGCAGGGAACTTGTATAAGTCAAACAAGTAATAGAAAAGAAAGAAAAACACGCAAAAATACGAACCTTCCATTTAATTCTTATCAAACATCAGCTTTAGTTCAATTGGTTCGGTTGTTATTGCAATAGCTAAGAGGTGTGAGTTTCAGTGTGCTTAAACACTTTATTCTTTTAATTTAAGGGTTGGAGAGAGATTATGGATAAAAGTAAGCATTGTATAAAAAAAATGTTATCAAACACTATGATACTTATTAATGTCTATATGTCATGGGCTACGGATCAAAATTCGTGACAAATACACAAAGAGCGTCCCATGGAAGATCAAAACCCGTGACGAATACGCAAAGAGCGTCCCATGGAGGTCAATTGATGAAATGGGGCTCATTTGACCCACCTGAACTGGTCCGATTCGTAGAATATGTGGAGAAGCACCTCTACTTGAAGCCTTGGTGGCCCATTAAAACACTTATGGAAAATTAGAGCTACCTTGATAAGTATTACAAGTAATTTTAGAAGATTTGTAATATGATAAGATTTGATTTTGTAATCTTAAGAGGTTGTGTAAATCTATTAAGAATCTCAATTATAGATAGGCTCTAATCTTCACTGTCAATGTAACTCAATTTGTATTTATTTTGGGGAACTCAACTATAAATAGAGACATTTCCCCTCATTTGTAATGACTCGGTTGTAATCCTTCATATTAATTGAATACTATTGAGAGCATTTACTTAAACACTTGGCATGTTTTTGCTTTTTTGTGGCTTTTCTGTTCTTTCGTTGTTATTTTGTTTTGAGTTGCTTTCGCTTTATTTTCGCTGCCTTGGAGAATTTCTATCAAGAATTCCCACTTTGCAAAAGTTAGGCCAAATTAGGTAGATTTGAAGCAAAGAAATCACCTAAGGCCGCATGGATTGCAAGTGTAATATCCGCGTTTTAACTCAGAGTTGGTATAGTGATGAATTGGGTTAGGAATTAGTGCAGAATTCTTGAAATTGAACAAATAGGAATTTTGAGTGTTAAATTAGGAAGTATTTAAACCCGATAGAAGATTAAAAAATACTCATATAGGAAAATTATAAATAGACATATTGACTTAATTGAAAGAGTAGAGAAATTGTTGTGGCCAAAGTAAGAAAAATAAAAAAGTTAAGAGATACATAGTAATGGTGGGAAGGAAGGAAGGATTGAGAAGAAATTTAACCAAAAGATGAGCCATCCTAAGAATTATAAAAGATAAGGAAGGATATAGTGGTAATTAGCCAAGTAGATATTTATTAGGCATAATGATTATGGGCTATAGTGTAAAGACGGATGGCTAGAGGACTTATTAGCACTTTTACTATTTTAATTAAAAAACTATTAGATATTTTAATAGAATTGTGTAGAAAAATGGAGAAAAAGATGAAAAATTGTCATCTTTTTCATTTAACCAAACGTTACCCACCATTAGGCTCAATCAAACTTTCTTTTATTCCCTTTGAGTTCTTCCTCCATTGTTGAACAAACCAAGTTCAAAACCTTCTTCTTTTGTTTTTTTTTATTTCTTTACTAAAAACTATAAATAAGGCTAGTGTGCACCTTAATCTCATGAGAGAACATAGATGTGTTAAAGGAGAGAAAATGTAAGAGTTAGGATTTTGGGTTTTCAAGGGCTTAAGGTAAGAGATGATGAAATTATCATGCCATACATGTTTATTTTCATAAACTATCATAGAAAAGTTATTTGATTTTAGTTTTAACTTGTAATCGTTATATATTTTTATATGAAATTGAAGAAAAAGAAAAGAATGGAGAGAACCTAATTGAAGGAAAAGGAAAAGAGAAGGCCAAAGATTAAAGGAAGAAGAAGATACATCATCTTAACCATTTTGTTGTAAGTACTACAAGGATTTTAAATTATTTTCTTTAAATGTTTATGTTGTAGTATAGAAGTTATTTAGGATACAAATGTAAAATAAAAATGTATATTAAATAAAGGACTAAATAGTGAAATAATGAAATATGTTAAGGAAAAATATATGTGAAGGATATGAAATGGTATATTTGGCCGAATGTTAAATAACTATGTTGAGAAAAATAAAAATGTGTGGAAAAAGCATTATACTTTTTTTTGGACAAAAATGGGCCCGAAGGCCACTACCTTTCATTAACACGAATCAAGCATTATAAACTCATGGATATCGCAAGGATACTCCATGTCAAAGGATAGAGTATACTTTTTGTTTAATGCTAAATTGCACAGCTTGTCTGCAATTCTGTTGCTTATATGACCAATCCGATTAATCTTAACTTCGGTAAAGAACTCTAAAATGCCAATAATCTCTTCCATGCGATAACCAAAGATAGTGATGCCCTCAAAGATACTTCTTGATGTAGTTCACTAAACTTGCACAATTGGGCTCAAAGATAGTGATGTCCTCATGATACTTCTTGATACGGTTCACTGGGATTCATGGGAATCATCAGAGCATTTGTGAAGTTGTGAATTCTAAAATCATCCCCTAAAGCTTTGGCCCGATCCAACACTATCGTAGCGTCTTCATCCTTGCCGCGCAAGATGGCATTATTTTGGTTATTCCATATGTTCCACAAAACTGAAATGAGGTCCTTAAAGGCCTTCTTATCCAAGAGTCGAGTGGCCTCCTCCAGCCAATCGATGCACCTTTCATACTCATTGTCGAGAAGACATTTGTCAATCCCACCGAGAATAAGAACCGCACAGGCCTTAAGGCACTATTTAAGGGCATGAATAGTCATTTCTTCCCCACTCCCACACATCAAACACCTGTGATTAAAACCATGATAAACGGAGGAAATTTTAATGTTTGTCAGGAGTAAATCATGGCCAACCTGCCATGCAAAAATACGAATCTTAGGGAGAACACGGAGCTTCCAAATGATTCACCAAAATAGTCAATGCGACCCATACCCAATCTTTTTAAGGATAAGCCAAGAATAACTGGATTTTGTCGAGTAGCATCCGGTCTTATTATGGAACCAAATAATTCTATCTGATAGCCTATCCTTAATAAGCGGTAGAGCATAAATTTAATCTCCCAAAAAGTCACTGTAGAGCTCTCGAACCCGGTCCCTATCCCATGCACGATTACTAGGCTCCCACAACTCGCACACAACCCTTTCCTGACTACCACTACTAGGATCCTTCAGGGATTTACCATCAAGACCTTTAAAACCCCACCTATCTAGCTCAATCCTTGCTTTCGTGCAATCCCTTATTTGCCACCCAAAACCAGCCTTAAGAGCTTTTGTCGCATTCATAATACTCGTTTATGAGAAGGAAGGTTTGTCGACCCTCTTCGGGTGGAACACATTACCATTCGGAAAGTACTTAGAGCTAAGAACTTGGTAACATAAGGTATTTCTATGATTTATGAGCCACCACACTTGTCTCTCGAGAAGCGCAAAATTAAATAGCCTTAGATCTCTAAAACCAATGTCGCCCATTCCTTTTGGTATACACAATGTATCCCACGCCATCATCTAGCTAAAACATAAAATTCCCTTTAAAGTTCTCTAAAACATTCTCTTGGATTTTTCACTAACGTTGTATGTTATGATCACCTCTATTAGAATTATAATGGCTCTATTTATAGGCTAAAAATAGAGGATTAATCTGACTAAAACTTCTCTAGAGTAATTAGGATTTGAGTGGAAGAAAGAGTCTTGCTTGGATGTAAAAATGTGACTATGTTGCTTGAGGAATACGTTGAGTCATTGAAACGTCACATGCTTCCTCATCGGAACGTTTTCGTCGTGTCGTCATGATGTCTCGTGCTTCCTGGACAAGACGTCACCTCTACTTCGGTTTTGGTTGCATCAAATACCTACAAAATGTCTAAAAATGCGAGGCACACTCTTCAAAAGGAGTAACTTGTGGACCAGGACATGGTATCAATGTTGATAGTCTTAGAGAGTTCCAAAATGAAGAGTCGGTTGAGGGAATTAAAGTCTCAAATTGTACCATCAGTGATACTGTGAATGGCGTTCGAATCAAATCTGGGCCAAGCGAATATTCTAGCACTATATCGAAAATGCATTTCAGGATATTACCGTGAACAATGTCCCTATCCCTGTTATAATTGATCAAAATTATTGCACATAGAATAAATGCAAGTTAAAAGTATATACATATTTATCAAAATCCTAATAGAATGAGAATATTTAATCAATCATTGAATCATTATTGTATAAACGCAGGAAGAATAAAAAGTTAAACTAAGCAACATAAGCTTTAACAACATCCGTGGCACATTTTACAGCATTTTACAGCGGTACTTTGCAGAGTGAAATTGTGAAACTTACGAACATTAACATTAGGCACGCTGGAACAGAACCCGCAACTTCCCAATATTTGAATGTCAAGCGTACAACTAGTGGCACATTAAACCCAACTCCACCATTTAAATGATAGCAACAAATTAAATGCAACTGTAAATGATATATTTATTCATATTATATAGAACACAGTTCTGTTTCATTTTAATTCTAAGCTATTAAGAAACTTTTGCATTAAATTCTGAAAAAAAAAACAGTATTTCCGAAAATGTACATATGTAAATGTAATAACATTTTTGCATTTAAACTTATATTGGACCTTGTACTAAAATCCTACATTAAATTGGAAAGTTTACACGAATTCCTCATCCTAATTTGTTTAATAAAATATTATTAGTTAGCATTTGATATAATAGAATATAATAATTCTTTTAAGAATTTAATCAATTGAAGTGTGATTTTAATGTTTAGTATGCAAAAATAAATTACTTTTTTTTTAATTTAACTTTTCTTTGCAGATATTTTCCTATAAATATGATAAATGGTGGGAAAATTACTTTTCTATGTAAGTTTGGAAAGTTAAAAAGATATTAAAGATAAAATTAATCTTATTTTATTTTGATTTTTTTTAGTTTTATTTTCAATAGGCATATTTAATCATCTATATAGTATATTGTATACCTATTATATTTATTTTTTATTGTTTTCCTATCTTTCCCTTTCGGTATATTGATTGAAGGTTTCAATTAAAATTAATGTTCTTATCAATGTTTAAAAACAACCCATAGCTCCTCCTCCACCCCTTAAATAAAAAGATAATGTACTTTAACGCATTCGAACCCACATCTTCCTGCACTGGAAACAATGTTAATATTAATCAAGCTAAGACTCAATCTATTACTAATAAAGTTTATTGTAAAATATTAAGTACATGAATAATATTTTTATATAATAAGGGTAATTTTATAAATTATCATTACATTATCAAAAAAGTATTTAATGAATGAAATAAGATAATGCAACTTTCTATGGATTTTAATTAATACTTGTAAAATAACTTTCTCACTAATGGTTACATTCGAAAAAATCATATTATCTTATCTTAGAATCATAACATAACATGTGAAACACTAAACCACCTTAATATAAATATTCTAATTAAAAAGTTTTTACTAAATTTTTGGCAGAATTGGAAGCCAAAGATGAAATATAAGGAAATATTGACTTAAAAAGAAATGTTGTCTGAGTTGGGCTTTTGTATTTTTATTTGAACTTTAAAAAAAAAAATTACAAATTCAATAGTATTTAGAAATCCGCAAACAAAATAAAAAGAATTATACAAGAATCAAGAAGAAATAAATAGCTGGGACTAAATTTTGGTGTGACGATCATTTACGAATTTTTGCTGAGTGCAGGCTCAGTTAATGCTTCTTAGGGATATACATTTTAAAAGTATTGCAATTGAATCCTACAAGACGGTGTTTTGCTCACAAATGACAATGCCTCAATATATTTTTACAATAAATATAAAAATCATTTACAGATAAATATAATAACATAAACATAATTAAAAAACTATTTTAAATACTATCTCCATCAATACATCAGAATCTTCGGTTTTCTATTACGTTCCTAAATCAATTCCGCCCACAAAGCTCGCAACTAGAAAATAATACCACAAATTGAAACTTCATATAGGACCTCATCTCGCACGAATAGGCTCCTCAACTATAGTTTCTAACAATGGTTTCTTAGACCTTGACATTGATAATCTATGCATAAATTCTGGTGTTGAAAACTCTTCAATATCATCCAAATTCAGCTTCGTCATTGTTCTTCTATCTTCATTTTCCAATGAAACATCACTTAGATTATCTTGATCTTCTGGCAATATTCTTACTTTTCCACCAAACCCCTTTTTGGTAACCGAATTTACAGCCATAAACAAAGCTCCCATATCAGCTGTTGTGACCGTAGAGTTCACTCTTTTCATTGGAAACATGACGTAAACGTTGGTGAACTCTAAATCTTCGTCAGCACTTAGTGGAGAAAACCTGGTTCCCACCTTGAGGGATCGAGAGTTTACAACGAAGAAGTTTGGTATTTCTAGCATTAGCTCAGCTGCTTTGATGAGTTCCTCGTATTGCTTGATTTCACCGCTTGGGAGAATCACTTTTGTGGTCTTTGATGATTTGCTGAATGGGGTCGATAAAGTGCAAGAAACATAGTTCCCCATGTTTGATTCTAAAAGCTAGTTTCTTCAATGGAAGAGATTAAAAGAAAATATGGGTTTTAAAGAGGATTTCTTAGGGAAATTGAGGGAAGGATTGTGTCTTGTTTGAAAAGTTTTGGGAGTGGTTGATATGCATTTATAATGGAGAAATGGAAAAAGTCATCTATGTACATTAATGGTGAAAAAATGTGTTGGAGGATTCTTCAAGGAACGAGGAACCACTTTAAAATGGTTGACAATTTGACATTGACTGGCTAAGTCCCGCATCAAGGAAAATGAGAGTCAAAGTTCCAATGAAGCTACATACAATCTCTATTTGGTTGGAATCATTTCACAATGGGTCTAATTATGGTTTTAGTCCCTTTATTATGTTGAAATTCGAAACTTCTACTTTTTGTGTATAATCACAGGTACCTTCATCCATTTTATAATAAAAAAATCAATTTTATTCGAGTTGAGAGTGGTATTCAGGCGATGGATGGTCATTAAGACCTACGCCCCCACAAATTTTTTTGAATATTTTAATTGTACTCTTAAATTATTTTAAAAAATTTAAGTAGTCCCTTAAAAATTTTGAAATTTTTCATTAAACTTTGATTTTTTTTTTCAATTAGACTCTTCAAAACTTTTTTGTAAATTTTCTTTAAACCTCCAAAATTTTGAACATTTATAATTAGACCTATCAAAATTTTTAAAAATTCTCATTAAAACCCTCAATTTTTTTTTAAAAAATAGTTCACCCCCCTCCCCCCAAAAAAAAAAGTTTATTGCCAATATCCACCACTATATTCAATAAAGCCCTCCTAACAATAACAACTCTAAGTTTTGAACTTGGTTCAAATATTTGGAAAAAAAGTCCACTTCTACTCCTTCAAATCAATTGTCAGGGAAACTTCTACTTTAATTTTACATAAATTGATCTATTTACTTTCATAATATCATCAGCAGGTTTAATTTGATAATAATGTTGCTGCCATTAAAATGATGTTTTTTTTTGTTGACAATTTTCTTATAACAAACATAGCCCAAATAACATTGTTTACGAACTTTAATTACAGTAGTTAGTAGTGATATCAATTGGAATATATTTAATAATATTATAAAAATAGAGGATGAAATTAAAGTAAAAAGATTAAATATCAAAATTCAACATAATAAAGGGACCGAAAGTTATCCTAGTTAACTTTTTAATGACAGCAATTAATAGTTATGTATATCAAATTATGTTTAGTAGTAGAGATCAAATTTTAGCATAATAGAAGGACTGAAACTATAATTATACCTTACTTATATATAGCATGTGAACTCAAATCCTCTTATCTCTATTAAATAATGCATGTAGACCCCATCTCATTTTCCTTGTTTTGCTTAGAGATTCCCTCAGAATTGAAGTTATATTTCATTACTATGAGACTTACAATCTGGAAGAAGTTGCATCATCAATATTATATCAATAGACCTGAAATGACAACTTCCTTGCAATTCAATTAATATGCCTTTGATTAATTTAATTTAATTAAAAGATAGGCATGAGAGATCATTCATATATATCCATAGTTTAAAAATACAAGCAAAGGGGAAAATTTCATGTGAAGCTTAGCTTGTGAGTTTTAATGAAAATAGTCAACGACTTGGCATGAAATTATTCAAGTATATAGTCACTACATGTTTTCTTTCTTTCTTCTGGCATAGTTGGATGTCCGTGTCGGCGGCGTTGACGGTGGTGGTGCCTGTCGGTGTCGGTTACTGAAAGTATTATTGAATTGCAGCTCATCATATACATATGCTTGCCATTGCTGCTGCATCACGGGATTGTTGGTGCCTTATTTTTCCTTATTCAATTCCTTTTATTTATAATCCGGGTTAATTCCACCAAATCTCTTCAAACTATGATTTTTATTTTAGATTAATTTTAAAATATTTTAATTGCATCTTTAAACTATCGATATTATATTTAAAAAGTCTTTACGTTACTAAGAATTGTTAATTTAATTGTTAAATTAGAAGTTGGATTTATGTACCACAATTTGAAATGAAAAATTTAAAGGTAATAAGGTCTCTCTAGTTCCTCTCAATTTTGAAATTGAGCAAATTGGTCCCTCTAAAAAAATCATAGCAATTTAATCCCTGTCAATTTCAAAAGTGAGAAAGTAAGGACAATTGATCATGAAGTTAATGTTTTCTATCAATTATACATGATTTTGATTGGTATAATATTAATTTTAGCCCTCAAAGTTTATACATTTTGTCAATTTGGTCTCAATTTAACAAATTTATCTCACAAAATTTGTGCAAATAAGTAAATGTTGAGGCTAAATTTGTTGAAATTTTTAGAATTAAGGCCAAAATGACAAAATATATAAATAGTGAAGGCTAAAATTGTAATTATATTAATCAAAATTATATACAATTGATGAAAGACATTAACGTCGTGATTAATTGTCCTTGGTTGCTCACTTTCGAAATTGATAGGGATTAACTTGCTGCAAGTTTTTTTTATAGGATCTAATTTGCTCAATTCCAAAATTGAGAGGGACCAGAGAAGTCTTTTTACCAAATTTAAAGCAAAATGAATATTGTAAATATCTAGATTTTGAGGTTTTTGAAGCTTTTATAGAAACTATTGTTCATTCTCTCTCTTTTTAGATTTTACTTTAATTTTAGTTTTAAATTTTAAAAGTTGTGGCAAGTTTTTTTTTAAAAAAATTTCATTTTAAATTATGTCACCTAAGATTTTACATGTCATTTAATGGTTAAATTAACAATTTCACTAATGGAAGAACTTAGTTGATTTAACATTAATAGCTTAGAGATGTAATTAGAATCTTTTGAAGTTTAGGGACCAATTTAAATTAAGGATCATAGTTTGGGGGTATATGGTATAATTAACTCTTATTATTTAGTTTTATTTTCATGTATTAAAAATGATTAAATAAAATTAAGCTTAAATAATCAATTGGCTTGTGCAATATAACCTAAACTACTATATATAAAAGGAACCCCTAAGTACTTCCCTCTTTTATTAGTTCCCTTACCCCTTTTTTTTTACATTATTAATCATAATAGTTAAATTTTAATTACAGACCCTCTTTTTTAGATTATATAAAAATGATCAAATTTGAATTTCAGCTCTTATATACATTATACTCAAATTTGAGATTTAATATTTATACTGTAATTGACATAATTCGATACTTCAATGTTTATAATGCAATTAGTTAACCTAAATATTTTATTCTAATAAAAATGTTGGCATAAATTTTAAGAATTGTTAACATCATTAAGATTCTTTGTTAAATTCATGTCCATTACAATACCATTTTTTTAGCACATTGTCACACCTGGAAATGTTAAAGCTTGAGTTTCAATGGTAACTTTGGGTATTAATTTGAAAAGCTTTCTATTTGAGCAGGCTCTAATGTAAATAAAAGCAATTTGCGGACTGATTGATAAAATATTGGATTTCAACCTTTAGTTCAGTTACATTCTGTAGACGGAAATACCCTTAGCAGTATTTTAGCCTCTGTCACATCAATGTCATGACGCTAAACTTCACAAGGCATTTTTCTTACTTCGAAATATGGTGTTGCGACAGTACATGCCAGTGTCACGACACTGGTGTTATCCTTAATGTTCCTTTGTCTGAAAATAGTGTCCTGCACACTAAATTGACTTTTTAGTCCTACCCTAGGCTTACATTGGCCCAACGAGTCATCACAACATGCGTAAAAACGCTTATTTTATCAAAATTAAACATTAAAGACTAAAATGCGAAACTAATTAACACAACACTATATTATGTCAAAAACAAACTCATTAACTGTCGGAAAGAACCTAATTTGCCACCACGAATGTAACACCCCCAACCCGTATCCCTCGCCGGAACCGGATTAAAGAGCATTACCGGAGTTTATCGATCAAACAGACAAAAATTGCAAACATTTTGTATCATATAATATTCAGGTCAAAAAAATCATGCTAAATGTCTAACCAATGTACCCTCATTAGTACCACATTTATATCATCAATTTATATTATTAAAACATCATTCAAATTCGAATTATAAACATGTCAAAATTCATCAATTTGGCCTATCTCATATATATAATTAAAACATTAACTTAAATTCACAAGCACATACCAAGCTTTTATTCCATTTACCATGTTATACTATGGCTTCAAACACAAGTGTTACAAGCCCAATTTGCCCGGCTCAAAACCCATTTCTATAACCCCTAAAGCCAATTACAGATAAACTCAAACCTAAAGACCAATCTAAAACTAAACCTAGCCCACCAAGCCCACAATTTTTCAATTCAAAAAAATCAAAAGGAAACCCTAGGTGAGCCGCACCTAGGTTTGCCCTTGTCCCATCCACCACCGACGTCTACCACCACCTACTCAGCACCGCCCCAACTACTCCTGCAAGATAGACACACAAACAATAGTGAAAATGATAAAAAATGTATGTAATGGCTTTATAAAAGCCGAAGAGAGGAGATTGTTTTTTTCGGATTTGGTCTTCGTAAAATACAAAAAGAAACATCATCAAAAGACCTCAAAAATATTCACTCAAATCGCAGTAAGAAATAAAAGACAGAATCAAAGGTTTACTTTTTTTTCTTTTTCATTTTTCTTTTCTTTTTTTCTTTTCCGAATTTGTTTATATATTCCGAATCTATCCTGCTAAAAACAATATATATATTAGATAAAATAAAAAATAAAAATTCTTAGCTTTTGGCGATTTCCGGCCACCGTACAGCGGAGCCACGATGGAGGTGGTCGGACCCCTTTGGCCGGTTCTGGGTTTTTCCCCAGAGAGAAAACAACTCCCCCTTTCCCATTTTTTTCCTGAAACTCGGAGGAAATGATGATTTCACAAAAAAAATTTTGCTTTTATAGCTCCTCGGTATGGTGTCGTTTTAGGGCAAACATTCAATACCCAAAATGGCGTCGTTTAATCACCTGACCTTAACTCCGACCCGAAAACCGCCTAGGATCCGCGTGTTTTTGGACTGAGGATTTATTTGCGCCCTCAGTCCCTCCATTTTTGAGGTCGTTTTCAATGTAGTCCCATTCCCTTTTTTATTTTTTTAATTTCACCTCGGAATTTCATTATTGTTTCATCTAGGTCCCTGATCGAAAGGTGCGTTTTGGATGGAAGGGTTTTATTTCCCATTTGGCCCTCCTTGGTTACTCGCACATTTGCCTGGGTCTATATTTTAACCCCAGTAGTTTATTTTATTTGTGAATTATCCTCCTTATTTTAATTTGATTTCAATTAGGTTTTGTTTAGATTCATTTTTATAGTTTTCTCTATTATTCGTGTTTATTGATATTGATTGTATCATTTCATAATTTTGTTTATTTATTTGCTGTAGTCTAATTAATTGTAATTTCACTTTTTATATATTGTTCTATGTTTTATGCATTATTATATATATGTATATATATATACCTCAAAAATGAAATTAACTTTATTCTATATATTATTAGTATTATATTATTCATACATATAACCCCTTTTATATTTTAAATACCTATACTTGTTGATTAAAAAGAAATCACATGTTTTGTACATTAGTTAAATTATTATTATACGTATACGTAAACATTGGTGCATACATCACTAAACTCATGTATATTATACCTATATTTTTTATAAATAAATATGTTTCTAAGCCCATTGTATAACTTATAATAAAACTAATTTAATCTTATATGCATTTTCCTTTTATTCTAAACTTATTTACATATATATAATTTGTGAATCTAATGTGTTCCTAAAATTATATTTCATTATATACTTTTATTATCTTTGCATATTTTTTAATTCTCCTTTATTGTATATAAGTTGTCAATTTTAAACCAATATTCTTTAACCCTCCGTATATTATTCGATTTAAAAATATCCATTCCATAACATATATTTTAAATGATTACATATGTATCTCTAGTTTTAAAATCCATTAATTCATGTGTTATGTATTACATGTTTATCGCTATTTTTAATTTTGTTTTATACCATATTGTTCTTTTAATTTCCATTTTGTTTTGTATATCTCGTATTAATTATGTTATATTGGATTGTATATTATTGTAGCACATTATTGTGAGTATTGTTTTGTTTGATTTGTTTTGTTGTGATGTATTATTATATTATCATTTTCGTTCTGTATCGTTATATCAATTATCCTCCATACATGATAGAAATTGGGTTATATTTTTTAGGTTGGTCATATTCAATTGTTTATTTTATTAGTTGATTATATAAGGCTACATTATCTTCATTCATCAATTATTGTGTCTGGTGCGTGTATTGTATCATGATCATTGTTTTATTTTTGGTTTACGAAATATTGTTTTATAAGGTCCAACTCTTCAAGATTAATTCTTCCATCTTATTTCAAGTAAAATTAATGCGTTTTAAGCCAGTTTTATGATTAATCATTTAGAAATTCCTTAAAACGAAGGCAATGTTTGATGTTTGGCAATTCGGAGAATCGTGCCCTATCGTGTTGGGTTGCAATTTTCTGTTTGTTCGAAACAATCGAATATTCCTTTGGTATTTCACTCATGCCTTTAAAAATTCTCTAAAACGAAGGAAATGTTTGATGCTTAGCAATTCGGGGAGTTGTGCCCTATCGTGCTGGGTTGCAATTTTTCGTTTGTTCAAAATGATCAAACGTCCCTTTTGAATTTCACTCATATTTTCTAAATTCTACAACAAGGCAATGTTCAATGTTTAGAAATTCGAGGAATCGTGCCCTACTGTACTGGGTTTCATTTTTTTCGTCGGGCTAAATAATTGGACATTCTTTTATAGTTTTCAACATATAAACTTTTAAAAGTCAAAACTCATCGTGTTTTTGAGGGTATAAAGGATCGTGTCCTATTGTGCTGGATGTGATGCTGTATTCCTCCGAAACAAGAAAATTTTGACGACCAACTTGAGCCATTCAAATGCTTCAAAACGAACCATATTTCAAAAATAGCTTTAAAACTTAGACATAAGGACAATACTTAATCGATTTGGTGCCAATTTTGGGCGTAGTGAGGGTGCTAATCCTTCCTCATACGTAACCGACTCCTAAACTTATTTTCTCATGTTTACGTAAGCCAAGATCGATTTTAATAAAACAAAGTGTTATTAGGTGACCCAATCATACCTAAATAAAAGATTGGTGGCGACTCCACGTTTTGTTTTCAAAAAGTCGATCCCCGTTTTCAAAAAAATGGTTTCGACAGCTTGGCGACTCCACTGGGGATTTCAATAAGAGAGTCAAGCTATAAAATTGATTATCTGCTGTCCTTTTGTCAATTGATTGAAAATTTGTTTTGAAAAATCATGATTTCTTCAATTGCATTCGTTTGTATGATTGTTATGGCTCGGGTCTTGTAAAATAACATTGCATTGTATGACCGCTGTGGTCACACATTCTAAGTCGGAGTAAGAAACTATGCTTTCGTGAGGTTTTCACCTCCACATGGGCTAGTGGATTACTTCCGGGATACATCCGTACCTATGATTTTGTGAGATTTTCATCTCCGCATGGTCATAGGGAAATGTATTCCCCTGATCCGAACTCGACCCATATGAGCCTATAATAGGTAAGGATCGAGGAATCTGCTGGCTCGGGTCTCTTTACTCTAGAACCAAACCACATATAGGGAACCCTAAGAGCCTTCTTTAGGTGGAGTTAGGTTTAATTGTAGTGGTCGCCCATATAAATACGCTTTGATTATCTTTATTTGCTTGTATTTTATTATTAACACTTGATACTGACTTGTCTTGTTTTAATTGTATTTTGCATAACATTGCATACTAAAGGAGGTGTTGATTCGTATTCGATTACTAAGTTAGAAAGTTTAACATGGAGAATGAATTTCTTGGTAAAGTTAAGGATAATGCGGCCGTCCGTGCATAGTCAGAGAAGTTACAATCGGAGAAAGGGGATAGCTTGACAGAAGGATATACATCAGAATTGCAGGAATTCACTCGCGTCAATGTAGCACAGAATGAGTTGCAAGAGTTGAGAGATATCTGGGCTCGTTGGGATGAAGGAACCAAACAGTTGTTCTATAAAAGCTATGGTGATATATCTTACTTGCTAGATATTAAGGTGAACAAGCACCTGTTCCGAGTTATGGTTCAATTTTGGAATTCTGCTTACAACTGTTTCACTTTTGGGGAAGTGGATTTAGTGCCTACCGTAGAGGAATATACTACCCTGCTCAGGTGTCCAAAAATGCAAGTTAGAAAAGCTTATGCCAAGGTTTTTAATGGTCAAACCTTTACGAAGAAATTGATGAACATTTCAGGGATGAGCGAGCCTTGGGTCAATGCTCGGATTCAACAAAAGGGAGATAGTAAATGTATCCCTTGGGAGAATTTGAGAGATTTGGTTTTAACACATCCAGATGAAAGAAAGAGGGTCGATATCTTCACCTTAAGCATCTATGGATTGGTAATTTTTCCTAAGGCTTTAAGGCACGTGGATGAGACAGTCACTGACTTATTCGATCGTCCTGAGAAGGGAATCACACCAGTACTGGCAATATTGGCTGAGACATTCAAATCCTTGAGCACATGTCAGAAGACGGGCGAGGGACGGTTTATTGGATGCACACAATTGTTGATTGTGTGGTTTCATGGGCACTTTTGGAAAGTAGACAAGGTTTCTTATCGGGTCTTTGCTGAAGGTTATTCCCCGTTGAAAGAGGAGGCAGCCATACAAAGGAGAGAGGATATCTTGGAGGAGAAGTGGATGAAAATTCTTTAAAGCCTTAAGAAGGGGGATATCGAGTGGAGAGCATATTGGATGGTTCCTGATGAGATCATGTATCGATGTGGTAACTTTGATTGGGTGCGATTGTTAGGAATTTGGGGAGCTACGGGTATACCCCATTACTTACATTAAGACAATATAAATTGAGGTAGTTTGTGCCCACGACCTATGAACTTGCTCAGTGTGAATTCTCTTTCAAAGGTGCCCACTATAAAAAGAAAGTTCGGGAGCTATCCGATGCTTGGAAGCAAACTCGTTGGATGAAGATGATGGCTGTCGGTTCTATGGTGACGCCCGAGTATGATGGATGGTTTAAGAAGAGGGTTAATGATAATGTTCCTAGGCCAAGCTTGGAGAATACTCAACCTATGGTAGAACAATTACGAGTCGCCCCGTCAGAGTTGGAAATTATAAAACAAGACTTCGAGAAGAAGAGTTCAGAGCTTGGGAAAAAGATCGAACAATTGGAAGAAGAGAAGATGCACATAAGATTAAACGCTGATGTCTAGAGGTCAGAGGCTAAAAAGTGGAGAAAGGGGAAAACTAAGGCCGAAGAGGATCTAGACAGTTTGAAAACTGACTATAAGAAGTTACGCCAGTCTATGAAGACTGCGGGGTTAGGTAAGACTTTCGAACAATGGCGCCATGAAATTCAAGAAGAAAAGACCAAGGCCAATCGATGGGAAAGGAAATTCCGAGAAGCTCAGACACGAAATGAAGATCTAGAGAAGAGTCTGTTGGAAAGCAGAAATGAGCGAGGTGAATTAAAGGTTAGAGTGGCAAAACTCGAGAAGTCTCTTCATCAATACCGAAACCGCAACACCGCAATGGAATTGAGGGCGAGCTTGAGCAAGATAGAAGAAATGAGAGGAAAAATAGAAGAATTAGAAACATCACTGCAAAACTGTGATATGCGGATTCAGTTGTTCGAGGCAAATGAGGACCGTTGGAAAGAGCAGCTTAACCATGCGCAAGATCAAGTCAGAAATAGAGATTACATTATGGGAGAAGCCAAAACCCAGATTCGGGAGGTAGTTGATTACTTGCAAGCTTTGGTAGTACAAGCGGACATACTGGGAGTGAAATACGAGTTGGAGTCAGATCGGAGGCAAGAGCTAGCCTTATTATTTAAGAAAATTAAGGCTATGAGCATTAGGGCAAAGTCTTATTTTTAACTCAATTTTATGTAAAGACTTTTATTTTCTAGTCAAGTTTTCTAAATGGAATTGAATCAAAATTGATACCTCATTTGCATTCATGCATTTGCATTACATTACTCCGTATGCATTAAAGACCATAAAAAGATTCTAATTAATTAAAAATGTTTCAGTAATCTGGAAACCAACGAAAATCTCTCAAGTGCACATCCCTACAGTACAAGAAGAAAAACTTAAGCAATGGATAAAAAATTAGAAAGACTAGAACAAATGCAGAAAGTGATGCAGGAGCAGATGCAAGCACAAGTTCAAGAACAGTTAGCTAAAATCCAGTAAGAAATGAGGGATCAAATGCTGGAATCGCAAAGAAGTATGATGGAAGAGCTAACCCGACTACTGACTAGTAAGACGGATAAAGGAAAGAGCCCTATGACCAATGTTGGAAATAACAATGAAGATTCCCTTTACCCCCTCTAGTTTTACCCCGACAAACTCTCAAACGCAACATGAGATACACACGCAACATGAGATACACACGCAAATGGTACAACCAACTAAGGCGTGCTTAAATCCATTCATGGAAAG
The DNA here is from genome assembly GCF_007990345.1 of Gossypium hirsutum. Lineage (NCBI taxonomy): Eukaryota > Viridiplantae > Streptophyta > Magnoliopsida > Malvales > Malvaceae > Gossypium > Gossypium hirsutum. The sequence continues at coordinate 10,887,985 of NC_053430.1, forward strand.
ACTTGGCACAAGCTTTCATGAAGCAATACGACCACGTGACAGACATAGCACCCGATCGAATCACGTTACAAAACATGGAGAAAAAACAAAATGAAAGTTTCAGGCAGTACGCCCAAAGATGGAGAGAGGTGGCGACGCAAGTCCAACCACCTCTTTTAGAGAAAGAAACGACTATGCTCTTTATTAACACTCTGAAAGCTCCATTTATCAACCACATGCTGGGAAGCGCTACTAAGAGCTTCTCGGACATAGTAATGTCAAGAGAGATGATAAAGAATGCGATAAGATGCGGGAAGATTGAAACAGGGGAAAATGCCAAGAAATCAGCACCGAGAAAGAAAGAAAACGAGGTAAACAACACGAGTGTATATAATAAGAGTTATAACAAGCCAGTCACCGTGAGCCAACAGAGGACGGTGACTACCAGCCATCAGGGCTCCGCAAGACAAGATTTCAACTCAAGGCCTAACACGGAAAGAATCCAGTTTACGCCTATCCCGATATCCTACAAGAAATTGTATCAGAGCTTATTTGATGCCCATGTGATGTCACCTTTCTACTTGAAGCCTTTACAACCCCCATTCCCAAAATGGTACTACACAAATGCCCAATGTGAGTACCATGCAGGGATAACGGGGCACTCGATTGAGAACTGTACCACGTTCAAAAAGTTAGTGGAAAAACTCATCGAAATGGGTGTCATAAAGTTTGGTGACTTACTAGGTCCCAATGTAGCAGGAAATTCGTTACCCATCTATTCTAATAAAGGGGTAAACACGATAGTCGAGAGTGGGAGCAAAAGAATCAAGATAGATGTATCAGAGGTAAAAAATCCCTTTTAAATGGGTTTGGGAGAAGATGGTGGAAGGAGGTTTAGTCACACGACATCCAAGGGAAAGGCCTAAAGAAGCGAGAAGATACTGTGAGTTTCATGCCGATAAAGGCCATGACATCCAAGAGTGCAATAAATTTAGGTCCATAGTGCAAAATCTGATGGATAATAAGGAGATGGAATTTTATGAAGAAATCAGAGGATTAGAGGAATGAGAGGTTTACGCTACAGAGGAGGGAACAACCGAAGGGGTCCAAAGAGTTAATCATCCTGTAGTGATCATTTCGTGACCCAGGAACAATGAAGCAGGAGTACAACTGGCGCCGAGAGTCATAATTCAGAAGCCGATATCCTTCCCATACAAGGATAGCAAAAAGGTTCCTTAGAATTACGACTGCAACATGACAATCCCCGGGGGGAAAAGTACGACAAGTGTTTCACAAGAGAACCAAGATGTAGGTTTCTATACACGCAGTGGGAGACATTATGATCCTGCGAGTACAAAAAATAAAACCGTTAAAGAAAAAGCCCTAATGGTTGAGCAAAGGAATGAGAAGACGGTCAGGTTCGAATCGCCAGTCAATGAGTCGGTAACTGAGAATGAAGCTAGGGAATTCCTAAAATTTTTAAAGCATAGTGAGTACAGCATCGTTGAATAGCTACGCAAGCAACCGACTCGCATCTCAGTGCTAGTCTTACTTTTGAGCTCAGAAACGCATCGGAATGCGTTAATGAAAGTGCTGAATAAGACTTATGTCGCGAATGACATCTCTGTTAACAAACTGGATCATCTGGTTAACAACATCAGTGTCGATAATTTTATTTTCTTTAACGATGATGAAATACCACCGGGAGGTATGGGGTCCACAAAGGCTCTCCACATTACCACACGTTGCAAGGGATTCACATTGCTGGGGGTATTGATTGATAATGGATTGGCACTAAACGTCCTACCTCTATCCACATTAAATAGGTTGCCCGTGGATAGTTTCCATATGAAAACATGCCAAAATGTAGTGAGGGCGTTCGATGGTACCGAAAGGAAAGTAATAGGGAGGATGGAAATACCCATTTTAATCGGCCCTAGCACGTACGAGATAGATTTCTTGGTAATGGACATCAGGCCTTCTTACAATTGCTTATTGGGAAGGCCCTGGATTCACTCAGCAAGGGCAGTGCCGTCATCATTACATCAAAAGCTCAAATTTATAACGGAAGGTCGATTGGTGACCGTAAATGCAGAAGAAGATATCATTACATTCGTTACCAGCAATGCACCGTATGTGGGGACAGATGATGAAGCCATAAAATATTCTTTTCAGTCATTATAATTTGTAAATACGGCCTTTGTTGTCGAAAGAAATAAGATTCCGATGCCCAGAATCTCCAAAACTACAAGAATGGGCCTACAACTGACGGTTGGGAAAGGAGCTTTGCCAGGGAAAGGGCTTGGAAGAAGCCTACAAAGAAAGGTTGAAGCACCTATGCTCATGGACAAACGAGACCGCTTTGGCTTAGGATTCAAGCCAGATGCAAAACAAAGGAGAAAAGAGCAAGAGAAGAAATAAGAAAGGAAAAGAGTGCGTTTAAGCGGGGAAGAGGTTAAGTGGGTGCCGATGACCTTTCCTCACATATCCAGAACATTCGTATCGGGAGGGACTATTCACGCTGAAGGAATATCGACAAGGAAAGTATTTACTGAAGAAATGTTGGAAAACTTAAGCATTAATGCCACATACGAAGAGGGAACTGAAGTAGAGAATTTGTCAGGCATTCGCCCTTATGAGCCGAGAAGTGTTCTGAATAATTGGACTGCAGAAGAGATTCCTGTAGTCCTTAGAACTAACACAGAGTAATGTCCAAAACACACCATTACTCTAGGCCTAGGAGTAATAAGTGACCTTTTATGAAATAGGCTTGTGTTCAAAATCGTTATTTCAATGAAATGCATCCTTTTTTCTTATCTCATGCAAATATTCTTTTATTTTTTCATTCATAATCATACTATACACATCATTGTTCTTAGATTCTTTGGTTCTTTGTATCTTTCTTTATACATACAACAGGTCTCCAAATATCAACGATATGAGCGACGTTGCTACTAACTCAGAGTCTCCTTTTGAGCGGGATATGTGTTTAGAGGGATCTTATAACTTCGAAGATGATAGAGACTGTAACTTATCCCCTGATTTGCTAAGGATGGTAAAACAAGAAGAGAAACAGATTCTACCTCACAAAGAGTCAGTAGAAGTCGTGAATTTGGGAGATAACCTAGAAAAGAAAGAAGTAAGATCGGAGCTGGCATTACCACAGAGATAAAATAGGACCTATTTGAGTTACTCCAAGAGTTCAAGGATGTCTTCGCATGGTCATATCAAGATATGCCTAGGCTAAGTACTGATATTGTAGTACACAGGCTCCCCATTAAAGAAGAATGCAAGCCAGTTCAGCAGAAGCTCCGAAGGATGAGTCCGGATGTTTTGCTGAAAATAAAAGAGGAGGTCAAGAAGCAATTCGATACTGGTTTCTTACAAGTATTTAAGTACTCAGAATGGGTGTCCAACATCATCCCTGTCCCTAAAAAAGATAGAAAAGTACGGATGTGTGTAGATTACAGGGATCTGAACAAAGCCAGCCCAAAGGATAATTTCCCGTTGCCTCATATTGACACCTTAGTGGATAATACGGCTGGTTACTCACTGTTCTCCTTCATGGATGGTTTCTCAGGGTATAATCAGATCAAGATGCATCCTGAAGACATGAATAAAACCACATTTGTAACCATGTGGGGAACCTTTTGCTATAAGGTGATGCTTTTCAGATTGAAAAATGCGGGAGCAACATATCAGAGAACCATGGTAACCCTGTTCCATGATATGATGCACAAATAAATTGAAGTATATGTTGACGACATGATTGCTAAATCCTGGACAGAAGAAGAGCATGTGCAAGTTTTGAGGAAATTATTTTTGAGGTTGAGGAAGTTCCAATTGAAACTCAATCCAGCAAAATGTACCTTTGGAGCCAGGTCAGGGAAACTGCTAGGATTTGTAGTCAGTGAAAAAGGAATTGAGATTGACCAAGATAAAGTCAAAGCCATACAAGATTTTCCTCCGCCGCGTACTCAAAAAGAAGTTCGGGGATTCTTAGGGAGACTAAATTACATCGCTCGGTTCATTTCACAGCTAACCGAGAAATGTGACCCCATATTCCGTCTCCTTAAGAAACATAACCCTGGTGTTTGGGATACATAGTTTCAGAAGACTTTTGACAAGCTTAAGCAATATTTGTCTAATGCCCCAGTGTTGACACCATCTAATCCAGATAAGCCACTGATACTGTATTTGACAGTATTTGAAAATTCTATGGGATGTGTACTTGGCCAACACGATGAGTCAGGAAGGAAACAAAGAGCGATATATTACCTCAGTAAGAAGTTCACCGAGTGTGAGACGAGATACTCGCCAATTAAAAAGTTGTGTTGCGCCTTAATTTGACAACCTGAAGGCTGAGACAATACATGTTGTACCACACAACTTGGCTGATTTCTAAATTGGATCCTCTAAAGTACTTGATGGAATCAACTGCTTTAAATGGAAGAATGGCCCGATGGCAAATTCTACTTTCTGAATTTGATATCGTCTATGTAAATCAGAAAGCTGTAAAAGGGAGTACAATAGCAGATTTTCTAGCCAGTAGAGCTCTAGAGGACTACGAGCCTCTGAACTTTGATTTCCCAAATGAGGATCTGATTTACATGGCAACCACTGAAGAAAACCCTCAAGAAGGTCATCCTTGGAAACTAAATTTCGACGGAGTATCAAATGCTGTGGATAACAGAATTGGGATAGTCTTGGTATCCCCAGACGGAGATCATTATCCCTTCACTAGTAAATTGGATTTTGACTGCACGAACAATATGGCGGAATACGAATCGTGCATCATGGGCATCCGTGCAGCCATAGAACGCAAGATTAAAGCACTAGAAGTATATGGAGATTCTTCACTAGTGATTTATCAACTCAAAGGTGAATGGGAGACGAGAGATCCCAAATTGATCAATTACAGAAATCTGGTCCTTGAATTAATTAAAGAATTTGATGATATCATTTTCTGCTATCTCCCTCAAGAAGAAAATCAGATGGCCGATGCCCTAGCAACTTTAGCCTCTATGATCAAGGTGAACAAACAAGAAGATGTGAAAGATCCAAATGAGTATTTACGAGGCTCCAACTTATTGTTACAACCTCGAAGAAGAAGCAGAAAATGATGATCACCCTTGGTACCACGATATCCTACGGTATGTGAAGAATCGTGAGTACCCCGACCAAGCTACTGAAAACGACAAAAGAACATTGAGAAGACTGGTCAGCGACTATGTCTTGGATGGGGAGATCCTATATAAAAGAAGGAAGGATCAGGTACTGTTAAGATGTGTAGACACTATTGAGGCCAAGAAAATCTTGGAAGAAGTTCATGAGGGCGTCTGTGGGACACACGCTAACGGCTTCACAATGGCTAGGCAAATTATGAGATTTGGTTATTATTGGTCCACCATGGAAGGAGACTGTATTAACTATGCCAAAAGATGTCATAAGTGCCAAATTTATGGAGACAAAATTAATGTGCCTCATTCACCTCTGCATGTTATGACTTCTCCATGGCCTTTTTTTATGTGGGGCATGGATGTGATCGGGCCAATTTCACCAAAAGCTTCAAATGGGCATCGATTCATCTTTGTGGTTATCGATTATTTCACCAAGTGGGTGGAGGCCGCTTCATATGCTAATGTTACAAAATCAGCAGTTAGCAAGTTCCTAAAGAGGGAGATTATCTATCGATATGGAAGCCAGAAAAGATCATATCTGACAATGCATTGAATTTGAACAATAGTACAATAGCAGAGGTCTGCAATCAATTCAAGATCAGTCACCACAACGCGTCGCCGTATCGCCCGAAAATGAATGGTGCAGTCGAAGCAGCCAATAAGAACATCATGAAGATTGTGGGAAAGATGACCAAAACTTATAAAGATTGGTATGAGAAATTACCGTTCGCCCTCTATACTTATCGAACATCCATCAGGAGCTCTACTGGGGCAACTCCTTTCTCATTGGTTTATGGAATGGAGGCGGTTTTACCCATCGAGGTTGAGATTCCTTCCCTCAGAGTTTTGGCAGAAGTAAAGCTGGATGAGGCAGAGTGGATCCAGTCCCGATATGATCAGTTGAATTTGATTGAAGAAAAGAGGCTAAAGGCAATCCGTCATGGTCAAATGTACTAAAAACGGATGATGCTAGCCTACAAAAAAAAGGTTCGTCCCAGATAATTCCACGAAGGAGACCTAGTATTAAAAAAAGATCCTACCTATACAAAAAGACTTCAGAGGAAAATGGATGCCAAATTGGGAAGGACATATGGTGAAGAAAGCCTTTTCTGGAGGAGCATTAATATTGACCGAAATGGATGGCAAGACCTTACCCAATCCTGTGAATTCAGATTCGGTTAAGAAATACTTCGCCTAAAAAAAAGGGAAGGAAAGGCCAATGTGAAAACTCACAAAAAGTACCTTGAGACCAAAGGGATTTTGAATTGAAAACCCGTAAAGGGCGATTCAAACTTAGATAGTTTGGGCCTGCGGTACTCTTGTAATATCTGAATTAGCAAGAAGGAGAGATGTTACATCTTGGGGCATCAACAAGAGTACTCTAGATCCCCTAAACACATATTAGGCTCAAAAAAGGGTCTTTAAGAAGTTCATACTGGGAAGTTCATGCTACGATAGTTGAGGCACCTGTTTTGCTTTTGTCTTCTAGCAATGTTTATGTTTTGTGATTAATCTATTCCTTTAAAATTTTGTTTCTGATAAATTTCAGTTCTGTCCATTGTTACGATCTTTCTCAAGCATTTTGCATTGAAATAACGACTAATGGACTAATGACATTTTGCAAAAAGAGTTTTGCATATTACTTTGAAAGTTTCTAAATAATACAGGAACCTGAAATAGGACTATTATTTAGAGCTAACCAAACCCAAGGATTGGAATATTTGAGAAGGAATAGTTAAATTGGGACTACCACTTCGGATTTTCCGTCCAAAATCTAAGATGAACAAGAAGACAGGATACAGTTTCAGTGACAGAACCTTGATGAACAAAAAGCATTAGCAACCCAAACATTAAAAAGGGGTCATTCTCATAACATACCGCACTCATGCAGATCATTCATGACATACCTAGTTAGGAGCATTCTGATTCATTTCGATCATAGCATCCTAATTATTTGGCATAAGCATAGGTATTTGAAACCGATTCTACAGATCATACCCCTAGAAGATGGTGTAACAATGTCTAAAAATTACAGATCTTGTCCCCCTAAGCAGTAGTGGAACAGATCGAAGATGGTGAGCCTCAACCCCCTAAGCAGTAGGGTAATAGGCTGAATTATAAATCATTTCTTCCTGAAATGGCGTTGGAGCGGCTCAAAGTCATAGCAGATCTCCTTGAAGTTTCAGGGAGTGGATTGAAGTCACAAGTCTTATCTCCTTGAAGTTGCAGTGGAGCAGACTAAAGAAAGCAAATCTTATTTTCCTGAAGTTGCAGTGGAACAGATTCAAGCTATAAACCACAGATCTCATCTCTCTGAAGTTGCAGTAGAGCAGATCAAAACAAGTCTTATCTCCTTGAAGTTGTAGTGGAGTAGACTAAAGAAAGCAAATATTATTTCCCTGAAATTGCAGTGGAATAGATTGAAGCTATAAATCACAGATCTCATATCTCTGAAGTCGCAGTAGAGCAGATCAAAACAAACTCTATTTCCTTGAAGTTGCAGTGGAACGATAGAGCAGAGCAAAGCGACAAGATGCGGTGGGTTGAACGAGGCTACCTAAAGAAGAGAGGCACCAAAGAAGTCAAGATTTGGCGGGACTGGGCAAAATTGGTCTTTCTTAAAAGTCTTTGCTCTGTTCTCATTACACGACAACGAGCAAAGAGGGGCAGCTGTTACAAGCCCAATTTGCCCGGCCCGAAACCCATTTCTATAACCCTTAAACCCAATTACAGATAAACCCAAACCTAAAGCCCAATCTAAAACTAAACCTAGCCCACCAAGCCCACAATTTTTCAATTCAAAAAAATCAAAAGGAAACCCTAGGTGCGCCGCACCTAGGTCTGCTCTTGTCCCATCCACCACCGACGTCTGCCACCACCTACTCAGCACTGCCCCAACTACTCCTGCAAGATAGACACGCAAACAATAGTGAAAATGATAAAAAAATATATGTAATGGCTTTATAAAAGCCGAAGAGAGGAGATTGCTTTTTTTTCAGATTTGGTCTTCGTAAAATACAAAAAGAAACATCATCAAAAGACCTAAAAAATATTCACTCAAATCGCAGTAAGAAATAAAAGACAGAATCAAATGTCTATTTTTTTTCTTTTTCATTTTTCTTTTCTGAATTTGTTTATATATTCCGAATCTATCCTACTAAAAACAATATATATATTAGATAAAATAAAAAATAAAAAATAAAAAAATTCTTAGCTTTTGGCGACACGGTGGCCGGCACTGCGGAGCCACGGTGGGGGTGGCCGGACCCCTTTGGCCGGTTCTGGGTTTTTCCCCAGAGAGAAAAAAACTCCCCCTTTCCCCTCTTTTTTTTTGAAACTCGGAGGAAATGATGATTTCACAAAAAAAAAATTACTTTTATAGCTCCTCAACACGGCGTCATTTTGGGGCAAACATTCAATCCCCAAAACGGCGTTGTTTAATCACCTGACCCGGACTCCAACCCGAAAACTGCCTAGGATCCGCGTGTTTTTGGACTGAGGGTCTATTTGCGCCCTCAGTCTCTCCGCTTTTGAGGATGTTTTCAATGTAGTCCCATTCTGTGACAGCCCTAATATGGCCCTAGTCGGAAAGTGGTTTCGGGACCACAAAACCGAGTCCCAAAAATAATTAAATGTTATATTCTGTGTTTATTTCATGTGAAAGTGCATATGTGAAAATTTCATGCTTTGATTTTTCCATTTGTGAATGAAATTATAAAAATAGGACTTATGTGAAATTTTCTGAAAATGCTATAGGCTAATTTGTAGCGGCCAAATAATTTGTAGAGCAAAATAGGAGGATTTGCATGTCAAACCTCCCACTTTTATGTGTAATGGCCGGCCATCTTGTTAATGGTAGACAACATGTGCAATTTTTTTTATTGAAGTTATGGCATAAGTATGGCACAATTAATATATGTCAGATATGTGTCATAAAAGGTTAAATAATAAGAATAACAAAAGGATGGAAAGGACAAAGTTTGTCCATCTTTGTTCATCATAGCCGAAAATAGGAGAGCAAGAGAGGAGGAAGCTCTTGAAAAATTCGGTCACTTGGCGGAAGAAGATGCAAGGTAAGTTCATGGTAGTTTGCTTCTATCTTGATGTTCATGAGTTCTTCTTGATTTTACCTTAACTCATGAAGCATATTTTGATTTTTGGTTGTGTTGTGAGCATTCAGTCATGAATTGAAATGAGGGAAATGGTTGTTGTTTCATGTTCTTTTGATGAAAAATGGAAGATAGGTGAAGTTGAGCCAAGCAAATGAGCATGCATGTGCCTTAGATGCTAAGGGGGAAAATCGGCTAATATGTTGTGTGTATTATGGCCGAATGTGAACTTGGAAAATATTGAGTAATGTTTGTGCTTTAAAATGATGAAATGGAGATTATGCTTAAGTGAAGTTATAGGTATGTGATGATTGATTTGTGATATGCATGTTTAAATAACGTGCATGCAAGTTATGTGTGAAAGAGTGAATTGGTAATAAATCTGCTTGGAACAGCAGTAGTAACGTGATTTTCGAAAATCCCCATAAATTGTGAGAGATGAGTTAGAAGCTGAATAAATTATGTAATTAAATCTTAATGAGTCTAGTTTCTTATAAAAAAAACCGTGTAAGCAAAAGAATTTCCGATAATGATATATTTGAAGTGATGTGGGACAGGGTCAAAATGACTTCTAGATCCCCTGTTTTGTTTTTATAAAATCATTATAAATTGTACACAAATGGTTATAAGATGAAGTTTATATGCTTAGACTCCTTAATGAGTCTAGTTTCAAATGAAATAAACGATAACATATTTTTAATTCTGTACAATGAGAAATTTGATTCGTAGTGAAGAGTGGTCAGATTAGTCAAAGAGTGAAACAAGGGAAACTTTAAGAAAAATCTGGTATTTATTGGCCAAACCAAAAATTCTGAAAATTTTATGGATAAAATATATATGAGTCTATTTTCAAGTAAAATTAACGGAACTTGATTTGGAGTTTCGTAGCTCCAGTTATAAACTGTTGCTCAGGAAGACAGCTTGCAGTGAAAATATGATTATGTGGTAAACATTGACAAAAATTTGTTAATGAGTTGCTTATTGATTTCTTATAAGCTTACTATGATCAGTAAGTGTGAAAGTCGAATATATATATTATATTTTTGAAAGTGATGATTGAATAGTCGAATAATGACTAGTTTAAAATCTTTGAATTTAAGCTCAAGAGCATAGAGGGGTAAATTTGGATAAGGGAAAAAAGAAAATAATCGAATAGCCGTTGTAATCGTTCGGCAACATTCGAGGTAAGTTCCTAAGTGTTTAAGCTTGATTCCTTTTTATATGCCTAAGAGTTAAATTAATATGGCAAAGAGAATGTAAATTTTATTTAGTTAATGTGCCGAATATGTAATGATTTAAGGCTATAAGCCGATTATGGCTATTATGCTTAAGCTGAATTGGATTTGGAAATTTGATGCACTAAATGAGTGTTACAATGAATAAACTATGCCGTGTATGTGCTGGTAGAGATATCACGATTTGTGATTATTAAATATCTAAAGGAAACCATGATGTGTATAAAATTATTATTATTAGTCCTTTGTGGTAGCCGAATGTGGCTTGGTACTAAAGTGATTAAATATGAACTTCGATGAGGTAACTGTTAGTGATCGGTGATATAAGTTATGCATTATAATATATATTCGGGTTTCAAACCTAACAGGCGTAATACAGTGAAATGACATCGGACTTAAAGGTCTAGCAGGCTTATGGCCGGTGATGAAATTAGGTTATTACCTAGCAGGCAAATTGTTGGTAAACTATTAAAAGTGTGGTGCTATAAGACTATGGGCTAATACGATATGTGAATTTGTTCCGTAAAGTAAATTATTCAGGTACGAACAACCTAATTAAGTACATGTGAATTAAATGAATTTGATGATTGATATGAATCGAACATATAAGAAATGGTTTCATGTTTATGTTCAACTATAAGACCTTGTGTTAAATACACAATCGATTTTGTTCAATACATTAAGTTGGTCAGGTATGCGATATGTACTTATGCATGTTAAATCGATTGGAATTGAATCATGAATGTGAATTGAGAAGCATAGGTAAAAATGCCTATGTCATATATGTGAGTAAGGGTAAAACCATCGTAAATTATTGATAAGGATGGGCTATGTGCGGAACCATCTTATAATTGCTAATTTGAAAGGTTGTATGCGAATCAGTGAGCAAGATGTATTGTATTGAGATGATGCTTTAGTGAAAATATACATATGTTCTTTGTGTTGAATGAATATTAAATTAAAGTTATGAGCTGTTTGTGACTAGCATATCTAGTCGAATTTGATACTATTAACTGATGTACTAAGATATGTGTTCCAATGTGGAAATTAAACCCTATATGGTTGAAAGGATGAAAATCTTTGTTCATAGATATGTGTTTCAGTTATACATGATTGAAGTATAAGTTATGAAAGTGGGAAAGAACAGGTGAATTGTTTATCGAAATATGATATCGGGCTTCGGGCCTAGCAGGCTATGATGCCGGTGAAATATTATTCGGGCCTTTGAGCCTAGTAGGCTATAATGCTGGTGAAATGAAATGTTATGTGAATTCGGTGTTCCTTGTAAGATAGGGATTTAGCCGAATGTTAAAGATGAAATGATAGTGTATTGTATCATGCTTATATGGCCTAATGGCAAGTATAACATGTTGGTAAATATGCAATGTGCTTTTATAATCGAATGATAAGTTTGAAATGAATGTGAGTGAAATGTTATGCATAAGCTATCAAATGCTAAGTGTGAAAATGAGATGAAAGAAAAGTGTTTGAGATGTATAATTATATACGTTCGAATGATGTTAGTACTTAATTGATATGAATATGTTATATGGAACTTGTTGATTTGATTATTCGGGCCTTTGAGCCTAGCAGGCTATAATGCCGGTGAAATGATATCGGGTCTCGAGCCTAGCAGGCGAAATGCCGGTGATTTGAGAAAAGTCTAAGACTAAGGTACCTCATGTTAGATTGACAAATGAATATATTCAATACGTTAAGTGGGCCAGGTACGCATTATGTACTCATATGTGAGTTTGATTTGAAGTGAATCATAAGTGTGTAATGTGATGCATATGTGAATAAATGTTATAACTATATCTATGATCATGATACATTTGGTCAAGGTGTGAAAGTATGTGAAGGTATTTGATTTATTTATGTTATATGAATTCAGATTAAGTGTTATAAGAATGCTGAATGTGCATTATGTGCATGTGTATATTCGGCCAGATGGCAACATACCTAGAATATGGCCTCTTGAGAAATTGAATAATCGAAGTATAATTGCGTTTATTTGTTTGCATTGCTTAAAACTTTCTAAGCTTATGAAAGCTTACTCCGTTGTTATATTCCTCTGTTTTATAGATTGTTGACTCCAGTTACCTGCTCGGGTTGGAGTTCGCCGGAGATATTATCACACTGTCGAGCTCACGCTATTGGTGTAAGTAAATCCTAGTATTTCGAGTCTATGGCATGTATAGGGTTTTAATGTTGAGTATGTGATATTATAATTTAGCCAAAGCTGTTGGCTTGTATTGATAAAGTGTTTTGGCCATGTGAATTGGCCTATGTTGGCTAGTGATGTTTTCGGCATCGTAAGCCCATATATGAGACACATTTCATGTGAAAAGAAAAGTTTTAAATTGATTGAAATTTTTCGGCACGGTTTTTGTGTGATTGACTGAGTTTAAGTCGGGTAACACCTCGAACCCTGTTCCGGCGAGGGATTCGGGCGAGGGGTGTTACACATTCCCTTTTTTATTTTGTTAATTTCGCCCCGGAATTTCATTATTGTTTCATCTGGGTCCCTAATCGAACGGTGCGTTTTGGGTGGAAGGGTTTTATTTCCCATTTGGTCCTCCTTGGTTACTCGCGCATTTGCCTGGGTCCCTATTTTAACCCCAGCAGTTTATTTTATTTGTGAATTATCCTCCTTATTTTAATTTGATTTCAATTAGGTTTTGTTTAGATTCATTTTTATAGTTTTCTCTATTATTCGTGTTTATTGATATTGATTGCATCATTTGCATAATTTTGTTTATTTATTTGCTGTAGTCTAATTAATTGTAATTTCACTTTTTATATATTGTTCTATGTTTTATGCATTATTATATATATGTATATATATACCTTAAAAATGAAATTAACTTTATTCTATATATTATTAGTATTATATTATTCATATATATAACCCCTTTTATATTTTAAATACCTATACTTGTTGATTAAAAAGAAATCACATGTTTTGTACATTAGTTAAATTATTATTATACGTATACGTAAACATTGGTGCATACATCACTAAACTCATGTATATTATACCTATATTTTTTATATATAAATATGTTTCTAAGCCCATTGTATAACTTATAATAAAACTAATTTAATCTTATATGCATTTTCCTTTTATTCTAAACTTATTTACATATATATAATTTGTGAATCTAATGTGTTCCTAAAATTATATTTCATTATATACTTTTATTATCTTTGCATATTTTTTAATTCTCCTTTATTGTATATAAGTTGTCAATTTTAAACCAATATTCTTTAACCCTCCGTATATTATTCGATTTAAAAATATCCATTCCATAACATATATTTTAAATGATTACATATGTATCTCTAGTTTTAAAATCCATTAATTCATGTGTTATGTATTACATGTTTATCGCTATTTTTAATTTTGTTTTATACCATATTATTCTTTTAATTTCCATTTTGTTTTGTATATCTCGTATTAATTATGTTATATTGGGTTGTATATTATTGTGGCACATTATTGTGAGTATCGTTTTGTTTGATTTGTTTTGTTGTGATGTATTATTATATTATCATTTTCGTCCTGTGTCGTTATAGCAATTATCCTCCATACATGATAGAAATTGGGTTATATTTTTTAGGTTGGTCATATTCAATTGTTTATTTTATTAGTTGATTATATAAGGCTACATTATCTTCATTCATCAATTATTGTGTTTGGTGCGTGTATTGTACCATGATCATTGTTTTATTTTTGGTTTACGAAATTTTATTTTATAAGGTCCAACTCTTCAAGATTAATTCTTCCATCTTATTTTAAGTAAAATTAATGCGTTTTAAGCCAGTTTTATAATTCTTCCATTCATGTCATAGTCACTAAATTATTTTTAATTTGAGCTAAAGAGATCCAAATTAAGATCCGTAAATTTTCCCTGAAACTTGACTCACATATTTTTCCACCATAAAATTTTCAGAATTTTTAGTTTAGCCAATTAGTACAGTTTATTCATTAAAGTTTCCCCTGTTTCACTATTCGACAGTTCTGACCTCTCTTCACTTAAAATTAATTATCTCACAGTACAGAACTCGGATAATGTTCTCGTTGATTTATATTGAAAATAGACTCATTAAGAATTCTAAAAATATAATTTTGAGCCTACAATTATTTTTCTCCAAATTTTTGTGATTTTCCAAAGTCAGAACAGGGGAACCCGAATTTATTCTGACCTTGTCTCACAAAATTTATTATATCTCATAACTTACAATTCAATTGCTTACACCGTTTCTTCTGTAAGAAACTAGACTCAATAAGCTTTAATTAAATATTTTTTTCATCCTCTGATTCAATTTCTACAATTTATGGTGATTTTTCAAAATTAACCTACTGCTGCTATCCAAAACTGTTTTAGTTCAAGATGTTTATTACCATTTTTCCTCTAAATTTCACTGGTCATACAATTCAGTCCTTACTCAATTAGCCCATCACTTAAGCTAATTTTTCTCAATTAACATTTTATTCCATCATTCTAAACTATTACACAACCTTTAAAAATTAGAATTTCAACACTAAACCTTAATTCACAACTTTTTCACAATTAGGTTCTAAAATCAATTTCTATTGAAATTACTTGATAAAATCATCAAACAACAAAGTAAAAGCTTCAAATCTATTTTATTTCATCATAAACAGCCAACACTTATCAATGGTAGCTTTCAATTTTGTCCATAAAATCAAAAACTAATGAATTAAACACTTGGACCTAATTGTAAAAGTCACAAAAACATAAAAATCTCAAAGAAAAGGGAAAGAATTGAACTCACATATGTCAAATTATGAAAAACAACAACTTTCAGACCTCCCATGGCTTTTTTGCTGAAGAAGAATGATGATATCTCTAGATTTTTCAATTTTGTCTTGTTTTATATGCTTAATTGGCAAAATTTCCAATTTTGCCCCTTGTTCACACTTGATTTTTATTTTTCCTGCACACACATGCCGTCCAGCCCAATAATGGGTGTTTAATTGCCTATTTAGTCCTCCTTTAATTATTACTAGAGCTATTTAATCACATTTCATAATTTTACACTTAATTCAATTTAATCCTTTTTACCCAATTGACTACCGAAACCTTAAAATTTCTTGACGAAACTTTAATACTGACTTACTAACACTCCATAAATATTTCTAAAAATATTTATGGCTCGGTTTATGAATTTGAGGTCTCGATACCTCATTTTCAACCCAATTTACCTGATTAATTCTTTTAAAATCGCAAAATTCACTAATTCAAAAATTCTTTTAAATTCGCGCTTGGCCCATAATTATTATTTATTAAAATTTCTAAACTTACTCATTGGATTTTGTAATCTCGAATCACTGTTTTTCGATACCACTAAAAAATTTGGCCGTTACAGAAGAAATCCCTGAACTCTTCCAATCTTATGGTATGCCATCTATATCTGAATCACTCCGATATAGTTAATAGGGTTTCAATTCACTTTCCAAATACAATGAATATCCAATATCCAAATTTCACATTATCTAAACCCTTTTTTTTTTGAAAAACGGGGATCGACTTTAAAAAGAAATATGGAGTTGCCACCAATCCTTTTTGTTTAGGTGTGATCGGATCATTTATAAAACATTTTATTTTTATTAAAATATTAATTTTGGCCTACGAAATTCAAGAAAACTGACGAGGAAGGATTAGCACCCTCGCAGCGCCCAAAATTAGTACCTTATTGATTAATTAATGTCCTAATGTTGAAAATTTGAAAAGATTTTAAAATACAATCCCTTTAAAAAATGTTTGGATAACTCAAAGTGGATATTGAGATTCTCTTGTTCCGAAGAAAGAAAATATCATATCCAGCACGTTAGGATACGACATTTCAAACCCTCAATACTAAGATCATCTCATGATTTCCAAAACTCATGCATTGAAATTTTAAAAAAAGATATCCAGTTATTTGGTCAAACGGTAAATCGAAACCCAGCACGTTAGGGCATGATTTCTCGAATTTCCAAACACGAAACATTGCCTTGTTTTTTTTTTAATTGAAGAAAACACGGACGGAATTTTTAAAAGGGTATTTGGTTATTTGGTCAAATAGAAAATCAAAGCCCAGCATGTTAGGGTACGATTTCTCGAATTTCCAAACACGAAATATTACCTTGTTTAAAGAATTCCTTTTTATGAATTTTGGTGAAAGTTGATGAAATGTTTAAAAATGATATAATTATAGTTGATTCGAATATGGCTAAAGCATAAAAATCTCAAATTAAACGAACGATAATGCGACATAAATTTAACAAATTAATAAAGCATGAAAAATAAATGATAATGAAACACAAATAATAACGACATGAATTATAATATAATAAAAAGTTTAAAACTTTAAATCTATGTAGAAAGATAAAAATAAATAAGTAACGAAACTGATAAAGTGAATATAAAAATACTTAAGAATAATTGATAAACAAATACAAAAAGGAAATACAATAATAATGGTAATAGTAATATAAAAGGAATGATATAATATTATAATAATAAGCACAAAAATAAAATATAATTATAGTAATAATGACATCAAATTAATTAAAAATAGCAGAAATAACAAAATAGGACTAATTTGAACTTTAAAACAAAAATTCAGAGGCAAATCAGAAGTAAAATAAAAGGGAAGGGTCAAAATGTAATGCGCGCATACAAGGAGGGGTCAAAAGGGCAATATTCCCCTCCCTCAAAGCGCATCACTTCAATGCGGACTTAATTGAAAGCCAAACTAAATTACGAGGCCAAATTAAAATCAGAGAAAACAGAATGGGATTTAATCGAAAGGTGTAGCAAAAGTGGAAGGGTTATCCGTGCAAATAACCCAATAGTTGGAAACCCGCGGATCCTAGCTTATGTGGGTCAGGTCGCGTGCAGGTTGCGTCAAACGACGCCGTTTTGGTGTCTATGTATTGGACTCAAAACGACACCGTTTTGTAAGGCCTATAAATGTCTAAAAAAATTTTAAAAATCATTTGTAAGCAGCCCTTAAAAAAATTATTTGCTTCTTTGTTTTCTCTAAAACGGGGGAGAGATTCGGGCATGGGAGCCACCATCAGCCACTGTGCCCGTCGTCGATCGTCAACAATGGCACCACCGTCCATGGTGGCCAGAGAGCACAAAAAGAACCCTCCTCGATCGTTTTACTCCCCTCGTCCTAGATCAAGATCGAAAACCTCAAAAACCCCACGAAAGTTGAAAAGAAACAAGGAAAGCTTTCGGTTTTAAACTCTCTGATCACCAAAAAAAGGTAACAGTAAGTATTTTTTTATACCTATACACAATATTCGAACTAAATGTGCTATGAAAATACCTAATCTCTTTTTGGGTTGATATTTGCGTCTGTATTCGTTTTCTGTTTTTTCATAGTCCAATACAATGAAAAAGTTCTTGGCTTTATAGCCGAATGCTTACAATCTTTTTTTTGTTTTTTTTTATTCTTCTGCTATGTTTGTTGCTTGTCGTTTTCGCAGGTACGGAGGCGACGTGGCATGCACAGAGGCGAGAGGTGCTGGAGACCGTTCCTGTTGGCTGTGGCGCAAAGGGGAAACCTTAGGGTTTCTGTGAGTGGCTGAGAATGTGCTTGTTTTGAGCCATTTGGGCCTTGGTGTGAATTTGGGTTAGGTTTATTGCTGGGCCTGTTTAGTTTTTGTTGTTGCGCAATTGAACCCTTGTAATTTGGGTTGTAATTTTGTAATCTGGACTGTGGACATTTGTTGTTTATTTTGGGTTTTGGTTTCTGTATGGGCCCGGGTGAAATTGGGCCTCTACAGCTGCCCCTCTTTGCTCGTTGTCTTGTAACAAGAATGGAGCAAAGACTATAAAAGGGCCAATTTTGCTTGGACCTACTGAGTCTCGGCGTTTCTTTTCTTTTTCTTTAAGTAACCTTGCTCCAATCCACTGTATCTTTAGAGGTATAGGAATTAGTGCTTCGATATGCTCCAATGTAATTTCAAGGAGAAGAGATTTGTAGCTTTGATCTACTCCGCTGGAACTTCAAAGAGGTAAGAATTATTAATTTCAACCTGCTCCACTGCAACTTCAGAGAGATACGGTTTGTATATTTTTATCATGCTCTACTGCAACTTCAGAGAGATAAAGATTGTGGCTTTGATCTGCTCCAATGTAATTTCAGGGAGAAAAGATTTGTAGCTTTGATCTACTCCGCTGGAACTTCAAGGAGATAAGGTTGGTGGCTTTAATCCGCTCCAATGTAATTTTAGGGAGAAGAGATTTGTAGCTTCAATCTACTCCGCTGGAACTTCAAGGAGATAAGGTTGGTGGTTTTAATCTGCTCCAATGTAATTTTAGGGAGAAAAGATTTGTAGCTTCGATCTTCTCCACTGAAACTTTAAGGAGATAAGGTTGATGGCTTAAATCTGCTTCCCTACTACCTCGGGAAGATAAGATTCGCTGTCTTCGATCTGTTCCACTACTGCTTAGGGAAAGAAGATCTACAATCTTCAGCCTGCTCCACTGCTACTCAAGGAGACAAGGCTAGTGGCTTAAATCTGCTTCCCTACTACCTCGGGAAGATAAGATTCGCGTCTACGATCTGCTCCACTACTGCTTAGGGAGATAAGATTTACAATCTTCAACCTGCTCTACTGCTGCTCAGGGAGACAAGGCTGATGGCTTAAATCTGCTTTCCTACTACCTCGATAAGATAAAATTCATCGTCTTCAATCTGCTCCTCTACTACTTATTGAGATAAGATCAACAATCTTCAGCCTGCTCCACGTCTGCTCAAAGAGATAAGGCTAGTGCCTTATATCTACTTCCCTACTACCTCGGGAAGATAAGATTCGTCGTCTTCGATCTACTCCACTACTGCTTAGGGAAATAAGATCTACAATTTTCAGTCTGCTCTACTGCTGCTCAGGGAGATAAGGATAGTGGCTTAAATCTACTTCCATACTACCTCGGGAAGATAAGATTCGTTATCTTCAATCTACTCCACTACTGCTTAGGGAGATAAGATCTACAATCTTCAGCTTGCTCCACTGCTTCTCAGGGAGATAAGGCTAGTGGCTTAAATCTGCTTCCCTACTACCTCGAGAAGATAATATTCGCCATCTTCGATCTGCCCCACTACTGCTTAGGGAGATAAGATCTCTGAATTCACTGATGTTGCTACACCATCCTCTAGGGACATGATTTGTAGAATCGGCCAAATGATTAGGGTGCTATGATCGAAATGAATCAAATGCTCCTAACTAGAAGTGTTATGAATGATATATGAATGCAGAAATGAGAATGATCTCTTTTTTTTAAATGCTTAAGGTATCATCGATCGTTGCTCATTAGGGCATTTTCACTGACGTAATACCCTATCATCTTGTTCGGCTAGTATTCTTGACAGGAAACCCAAAGAAACAATCACATTCTACTCAGCAAGCTTGCCCCGCTGTAATTTCATAGTCCCTTCCACTGTATCTTCTGGGACATAAAGTTTGTACCTCCCACTGTAACTTCAGAGGAATAATATTTGGTTTCTTCCATCCATCCTACTACAACTCAGAGGTATAGGATTTGTATCATCTTCAATCAATTTTATCTGTTACACCATTCCCTGGGTGCAATAACCAGATGTATATGTCTGATATTTGCATGAATGCATTGTATCATTTTTCTTTTCCAAAGAATGATCCCCTTTTACACTTGTGTTGACATTGTTTGTTATTTGTCGAGGTTGTATCACCGAAGAAATGTCTTGTTTTTTCGTTCAACCAATAAAAAGTCCAAAGAGATAATCATCTTTCTCCAATATTTCCAACCCTTAGGCTTGCTGAGTTCTAAACAATAGTCTTGTTTCAGGTTCTTGTATTATTTAGAAGCTTCTAAAGTAATATGCGAAACTCCTTTTATGAAAGTATTATTAGTCCACTCATCATTATTTAAATGCAAAATGCTTAAAAAAGATCATAATAATGGACTGGAAGAAAATTAATTAGGAGCATAGCTCGAAGCAAGTAAGTTAATCAAAGATAGCAAATGCAATTAAGAAGGAAATTTATTGGGACGTATCTTGAAAAGAATAAGGTAATCAAAGATAGAAAATTCAAAATGGGTAAAATGGAAAAACTAGGTGCCCTAGATATCGCAGCTTGAGCTTCTATGTACCAACTTCTTGAGGACCATTTTAAGCTCAATGTAACAGCCTAATTTTCAATGGTGTCAAAATAGTGATTCGAGATCACTAAATCTGAAAAATGAGTAGGAAATATTATTAATTTAGTGAGTATAAATTAAATGTAAAGTTAGGAAAAATTTTGAAAAAGTGAATAGTGTACTAAAAATAAATATTAAAATAATTAGAATCGAAAACGAGGTATCGAGACCTCGAGAATTTTAAATCGAACCATAAATATTTTTATCAATATTTATGGAGTGTTAATATGTTAGTATTAAAGTTTCGTCAAGAAATTTTAAAGTTCTGATAGTTAATTGAACAAAAAGGACTAAGTTGTATCAAATGCAAAATTGTGGGAAATGATTAAATAGCTTAAATGATAAAAGAAAGAGGGTTTAAAAGGCAAATAGACCCAAGGTTTATTTGGGCTGGACGGCGAGGGCATGAAATCAACAAGAAAATAAGGAGAATTAAGGGCAAAATTGGAAAATTGCAAAATTTACTTAATAAAGCTAGGACTAAAGTGGAATTATCTAGATTTCTCTTTATTTTTCTACATTCTCATAAGCAAAAACGCCATGGAAGAGTTATCTTAAGCTTGTTTTTCATATTTTTACTTCAAGTAAATTCAATTCTTGATTATTTCTTGAACTTTTTTGTGTTTTTGTGACTTTTACAACTAGGTCCACTTGTTGAATTCATTAGTTTTTGATTCTATGAAAGAAATTGAAAGTTGATATGAATATGTTCTAGAAGTATATGATGATTTGGCATGGAATTAGAGCTTTAAATTGTTTATATGCTGATTTTATTGAAAGAATTGAATAGAAAGTGAATGTTTTGGACCTAATTGTAAAATAGTTTGAAGTTAGAGTTTTATGTAGAAATTATGAATTTCAATAGTTATGAAATAACTTATAATGTATAGGAAAAGTATTAATTGAGAAAATTATCTTATTTGAGGGGTTAATTAAGCAAGGACTGAATTGTATGAATTGTGAAATTTGGGGCAAAATGGAAATCAACATTTTTGCACTAAAACTGTTTTGGACAGCAGCAGTAGTCTAAGTTTGAAAAATCACCAAAAATTGTAGAAATGGAATTAGAGGATGAATAAAATATGAAATTAAATCTTATTGAGTCTAGTTTCTTATAGAAGAAATGATGTAAGCAATGGAATTGTAAATAATGAGATATGATAAATTTTGTGAGACAAGGTCAGAATGATTTTGGTTTCCCCTGTTCTGACTTTGTAAAATCATAAAAAATTGTATAAAAATAATTAGGGGCTTAAATTTATATTTTTAGAATTCTAAATGAGTCTATTTTCAAGAAAAATAAATGATGACATCATTCGAATCCTGTATGAGGAGATAATTAATTTTTAGTGAAGAAGGGTAGAAACTGTCAGACAGCAGAATAGGGGAGACTTTAATGAATAAACTGTATTAATTGGCCAAACCAAAAATTATGAAATTTTTATGGTAAGAAGAAATATAAGTCTAGTTTCTGGGAAAAGTTATGGATCTTAATTTGGAGTTTTTTAGCTCAAGATAAAAATAATTTAGTGACTATGACATAGATGGACAGCTTGAATATTTACATAAGTAAATAGTAAAAATTATGGACAATGTTAATTACAAGTGTGTTATTTATACTAAGGATGTGGATGGAGAGAAGGATGAGGAAAAGTAAATATATATATATGAATGACTTGGGTATAAATTGATCACATGCCCGATTATATTCGATAAATGTTGAATAAGAAATGATATAATATTTTATTTGGAATATTTATTATGTAATTATGATTATCGTTATAATACAAAAATCGTACTTGTGAGTTTGTATAACTAAATTTTAGTGAACAATTGTTAATTTTATGAATTTCATGATGTGTTATTTCATATGAATTGATGATAAAATCGTGAAAAATGTAAAAGTATGAAAATTGAATAAACGATCAAATTGAGCACTTTCAGTGACAAGATGGATTGATGGAAAAGACAATGGTTGATCCATGGTAAAGTGCGAAATGTAGGTATGGTATAACCATACCGAATTGTGAAATGTAGGTATGGTATTAACCATACCGAGATGTGAAACGTAGGTATGGTATCATCCATACCGAGTTGTGAAATGTAGGTATGGTATCATCCATACCGAGTTGTGAAATGTAGGTATGGTATCATCCATACCGAGTTGAGAAATGTAGGTATGGTATTATCCATACTGAGTTGTGAAACGTAGGCATGGTATAATCCATACCGAGTTGAGAAATGTAGGTATGGTATTATGCATACTAAGTTAAGAAATGTAGGTATGGAATTTCCCATACCGAGTTGTGAAATGTAGGTATAGTATTTCAATGAGGAAAACCATACTGAGTTATGAATCGTAGCACTGAGTAACGACATACTCAATTTCATAAGACGTTCTCCAATTTGACAAAGCTTTGGTAATTATTATTTGAATTTATATGACAGATTTTAGTGAACATTGAAATTTAGCTCAATTATGCGATTTCATCATTCAGAGATTGTGTTTGACAGGTTATGTTAGTAAATTTTGAGTATGTGAATCAAAGTGACAGAATTTAAACAGCTAATGAGGTTGAGCTCATTCACATGAATTTGTCATTTGAAATTGTGATTGACAGGAAGAAACAGTGAATTGCATGCTTATGAATGATTACATATAATCATCTGAAAAATAAGAAAAATGACGGTTATTGATATATGGAGACATGAGACATTGATATATGAATGTGGAATATGTTTGATAAATGTGTTCATTCTTAATTATGGAATTATGTACCTGATGTGTGCTATTTGCATAAAGATGATATTTCAAATACTTTGGTGAGTAAAGCTTAAATATGAAATAGTATGAAATCGAGACAAGTTGTTATTGAAATATATTTAAATTATCTGTAAGTGTTTTGTACTCCTCGGTAATGCCTCGTACTCTATTCCGGCGATGGATATAGGTAGGGGTGTTACACTCAATCTGTGTTTAGGGGATCTGGAGTACTTTGTCGATGCCCCAAGACGTAGCATAATTCTTCATTACTAATTTAGGCATAGCAAGACTACTGTATGCCCCACTTTGATCCAAATTTGAGCCGCCCTTTTCGGGTTTTCAACTCAAACCCCCTTCAGTCTCAAGACACCTTTTGCAGGTTTTTGCCTTGGCCTTTCCCTTTTCTTTCTTCTCTTTTTTTGATTATATTTTTTAATTTTTTATTGATTTTTATTATTTGTTATTTTTTTTATCTCAATGCGCCCTTTACGGGTTTTCACCTTGGCCCTTCCCCTTTTAAGTAAAATACTTCTTGGCTAAACCTGAATTCACTGGATTGGGCAGGTCTTTGTCATCCATCTCGGTCAATATCTAGAACAAGCCTTCTTTACTACATAAGGTCTTTCCCAGTTTGGTATCTACTTTCCTCTGAAATCCTTTTGTATAAGAAGGATCTTTTTTAACATTAGGTCCCCCTCGTGGAATTTTCTAAGATAAACCACTTTGTCGTAAGCTCACATCATCTGACCGTGATGAGTAGCTTTTAACCCCTTTTTTTTATTGGGTTCAATTGGAAAAACTGTTTCCATTCGATAAACCAATGGACAAGGTGTTGCCCCGGCAAAGGTCCTGGCCGACGTCCGATAAGCATAGAGGGTAAATGGTAACTTTTTTATACCGGTTACCTTCCACTATATTTTTTGTTGTTTTTGTTGTTTTTTTTAATTTGAATTTGAATTCGAATACTGTCGACCTTATAACATTGGCATATGAAGCTACCTTCACCCTTTTAGTGAAGTAATCGACAACCACAACGATGAATCGGTGTTGGCCAGAAGCTTTTGACGAGATCGGCCCCATAACATCCATGCCCCACATATAGAAAATATGTGAAGAAATGGAGGACGCACAAAAGTCTTGTCTTCCTCAATCTGGCATTTATGGCATAACTGATACAATCCCCTTTCATGGTGGCCTAGCTGTACCCGAACCTCATGATTAGCCTGGCCATCGTAAAACTATTAGCATATGCTGTTCAAATACCCTGCAGCATCCTCACGTCTTAGTAGCCCAGGCATATCTTGATGCGATCGTGTGAAAACATCTTTGAATTCTTGGAACAACTCAATGACGTCTTGCTTTGTCTTTGTGGTGATGCAGGCTCCGATGTTTGCCTCTTTCTTCTTGTCCTAGACTTACTGTCCACTGACTCTTTGTAAGGTAGGATCTATTTTCATCTTGTTCTATCATCCTTAACAAATCAGGAGATATGTTACAATCTTTGTCATCTTTAAAGTCCTGAGATCCCTCTAGACACATATCTCACTCAAAAAGAGATTCTGGGTCAGTAGTAGCATCGCTCATGTCGTTGATATCTGGGTACCTATTGTAGGTACAAAAGAAGATTTCAAAAAATAAATGAATCTAAAAATGATTATTTGTATGGTATGATCATGAATAAAGAATAAAAAAATATTTTAAAGAGAGTCCAAAGAACAAAAGAATCTATAAATGGAAATAAAAGAATATTTGCTCAAAAAAGATACATTTTATTGAAATAAAGATTTTGGACACAAGCCTATTTCACAAAAGGATTCTTATTACCTCTAGGCTTAAAGCAACAAACATGTTTTGAATATTACTCTAAATTAGCTCTAAAAATACAGGGATCTCTTCCATAGTCCCATTGTTCAAAACACTCCCAAGTATGCAAGGACAGACGCTTGGAAACTTTTATTCCTCAGTTCTCTCTTCGAATACATCGTTAATGTTCAGATTCCTCGATATTCTTTCTAGGCATTTGATCTCTTCAATTTCTTTATTATCCATCAGGTCTTGCACTAGAACCCTGAGCTCGATCCACTCTTGAATCTCATGCCCCTATCTATCATGGAACTTACAATGTTTACCCCTTTAATAGAAAGGTCGGGTAACGAATTTTTTGCACCAGAGGGATCATCGAATTTTACGATACCCAATTTGATGAGTCTTTCGATTATCTTTTTAAAAGCGATGCAGTTCTCGATCGAATGCCCTGTGATTCCCCTATGGTATTCGCATTCGGCATTTATGTCGTACCATTTAGGGTATGGGGGCTGTATTGGTTCTACATAAAAACGGGATACAACATGTGCATCAAACAAAATTTGGTACAACTCCCTATACGTGATTGGGATGGGCGCGGACTGGTATTTTTCTAAGTTCGGTCTTGGATTGAGTTCTTGCCTTGGGGGGACCTGATGGCTAATAATTTTCGTCCTTGGCTGGCTTACTGTAATCAGCTTCGAATAGTTCTTGTTATACCTACTCGTATTATTCACTTCATTTTCTTTCTTCTTCGGGGCCTTTAAAGTATTAATTTGGGCGCCCCACTCTTACCTTTTTTTTGTTTTCGTTAGACCATCCAGATCAAGGACAACAGGATTGGCTAGATCATCCTTCAGGTTAAAACCTGAACTCGACGAGAAATTCAACGGTGTTAAGGTATCAGTCTGATATTGGGGTCTGATAATAACGGCGATCCCTTTGCAGATGCGCACCTGGTTGGGTCGAGACGTTTATTGGAGTAAACTCTTGGGAATAAATAAGGTCTTCATTATCATCCTTACTATTGACCACCGGGTCTTTCCATTTTTCAAGTCCTTCGACTAGTAACTGGGTTAACTGGCCCATCACATTCCTTTGGAATTCTTGCATTTGATCCCACATGTCCCTTTGAATTTTGGTCAATTACTCCTGCATTTGTATTTTTATTTGCTCTATTCTCTCCAACTTTTGGTCCATGGCTTTTGTTCTTGCGCGCGTATCGTAACGATACTTAGTCGATTAATTGAAATAATTTTACTTAATCAGGGTCCTTTTGTGAAAATTTAATGCAAATGATGTAATGCAATGCCAATGCATGGGATGAATTCAAAAAGAAAGAGAGACATTGATTCTGAATTCAATTCCATTAGAAGAACTTTTATAAAAAAACAAATTTCTTTATATAAAATGGATTACATATGCGGCCTTGCCCTCATATTCCAAGCGAAGGCATTGGTCCCTTTCTTAAGGTCAAATCTCATAAACTTCCAATAGATGCCTCCACTATCTCCTTTTTGCTTGATCCGGGCCGCGGCCCATTGCTCACTTATCCCCATGATGCTCGTTAACATCTTTAAGGAAGTTGATGGCTTTCGAATAAACTTTGTCGACTTGAATCTCCGGCCAAAGAAATAAAGGCGTGTATTCCTTCACGAACTATCAGCTTTCTCTCGTTGTGTTTACTTGGACCATATTCAGACGGCCGTATTATAATCCACTTTATCAAGAAATCTGTTTTCATGAAAAACTCTCCATTTAGTAACCGAACGTGAATCAACACCTCTTTTCTATGATGATGCAATGCAATGTAATCATAAACAATACAAAACAAAACACATTAGTATAGAATAAATAATAAATAAAGCACCTATTCGGGTGACCACTAGATTTTGGGTATGGTTCTACCTAAGGTGGACTCTTAGGGTTCACTATATGAGGTTTGGTTCTAAAAAAAAGGGTACTCGAACTAGTACATTCCACGATCCTCACCCATTATAGGCTCATACGGACCGAATTCAGTTCAGGGGAATACATTTCCCTATGGCCATGCAGAGATAAAAATCTCACGAAGACATAGGTATGGATGTATCCCGAAAGCGATCCACTATCCCATGCGGAGGTGAAAGCCTCACGAAAGACTAGTTTATCACTTCCACTTAAAGAGTAAGGCCGAGCGATCATGCAATGTGATATGCAAAACTATTTAAAGACTCGAACCAACGAAGCAGGTATTATGACATAAACCACAAAGATAACAAATGAAATGCAATGAAAAGATCGTATTTTAAATCAGATTTTCAATTTTCGATGAAAAGACATAAGTTAATCAATTTACGGCTTGACTCTCTTAGTCCTCAGTGGAGTCGCCAAGCTGTCGAAACCCACATTTTTCTTAAAAAAAAGAGGATCGACTTTAAAAAGAAATATGGAGTCGCCACCAATCCTTTTTGTTTAAGTGTGATCAGGTCACCTATAAAACATTTTATTTTTATTAAAATATTGATTTTGGCCTACAAAATTTAAGAAAACAGGTTCGAGAGTTGGTTACGTGCGAGGAAGGATTAGCAGCCTCACAGCGCCCAAAATTGGTACCTTATTGATTAATTAATGTCCTAATGTCAAAATTTTGAAAAGATTTTAAAATACAATCTCTTTAAAAAATGTTTGGATAACTCGAAGTGGATATTGAGATTCTTTTGTTCTGAAGAAATAAAAAATCATATCCAGCACGTTAGGATACGACATTTCAAACCCTCGATACTAAGATCATCTCATGATTTCCAAAACTCATGCATTGAAATTTTAAAAAAGGATATTCGATTATTTGGTTAAACGGTAAATCGAAACCCAGCACGTTAGGGCATGATTTCTCGAATTTCCAAACACGAAAAGTGCCTTGTTATTTTTTAATTGAAGAAAACACGAACGGAAATTTTAAAAGGGTATTTGGTCAAACAAAAAATCAAATCCCAACACGTCAAGGCACGATTTCTCGGATTTCTAAACACAAAATATTGCCTTGTTTAAAGAATTCCTTTTTATGAATTTTGGTGAATGTTGATGAAATATTTATAAATGATATATGTATAGTTGATTCGAATATGACTAAAGCGTAAAAATCTCAAATTAGACGAACAATAATGCGACATAAATTTAACAAATTAATAAAGCATGAAAAATAAATGATAATGAAACATAACAACAACACGCATAATTTAACAACATTAATAATAAAATGAAAATGGTGAAAATAATAATAATAATAATAATACAAATTCCAACAACGAAAATAATAATAGTAATAATAGTAATAATAATAATAATAATAACGACGACATGAATAATAATATAATAAAAAGTTTAAAAATTTAAATCTATGTAGAAAGATATAAATAAATAAGTAACAAAACTGATAAAGTGAATATAAAAATATTTAAGAATAATTGATAAACAAATACAAAAAGGAAATACAATTATAATGGTAATAGTAATATAAAATGAATGATATAATATTATAATAATAATAAGCACAAAAAGAAAATATAATTATAGTAATAATGACATCAAATTAATTAAAAAATAGCAGAAATAACAAAATGGGACTAATTTGAACTTTAAAACAGAAATTCAGGGACAAATCGAAAGTAAAATAAAAGGGAAGGGTCAAAATGTAATGCGCGCATACAAGGAGGGGTCGAAAGGGCAATATTCCCCTCCCTCAAAGCGCATCGCTTCAAGGTGGACTTAATTGAAAGCCAAACTAAATTA
The DNA here is from genome assembly GCF_007990345.1 of Gossypium hirsutum. NCBI lineage: Eukaryota > Viridiplantae > Streptophyta > Magnoliopsida > Malvales > Malvaceae > Gossypium > Gossypium hirsutum. Next base: position 10,917,034 of record NC_053430.1, read on the forward strand.
CGAGGCCAAATTAAAATCAAAGAAAACAGAATAGGATTTAATTGAAAGTCGTAGCAAAAGCAGAAGGGTTATCTGTGCAAATAACCCAATAGTTGGAAACACGAGGATCCTAGCTTATGAGGGTCGGGTCGCGCGCGGGTTGCATCAAACGACGCCGTTTTGGCGTCTATGTATTGGCCTCAAAATGACACCATTTTGTAAGGCTTATAAATGTCAAAAAAAAATTTAAAAAATTATTTGTAAGTAGCTTTTAAAAAAAATTATCTCTCTGAAAGGGGGGAGATCCGGCCATGGGAGCCACCATCAGCCATCGTGCCGGCCGTCGGTCACCGAAAATGGCAACGCCATCCGCGGTGGCCGGAGAGCACAAAAAGAACCCTCCTTGATCGTTTTGCTCCCCCCGTCCTATATCTAAGATCGAAAACCTCAAAAACCCCACGAAAGTCGAAAAGAAACAAGGAAAGCTCTCGGTTTTAAACTCTCCGATCGCCGAAAAATGTAACATAGGTTTTTTTTATATCTATACACAATATTCGAACTAAATGTGCTATGAAAATACCTAATCTCTTTTTGGATTGATATTTGCTTCTGTATTCGTTTTCTGTTTTTTCATAGTCCAATACAATGAAAAGGTTCTTGGCTTTATAGCCGAATGATTACAATCTTTTTTTGTTTTTGTTTTTTTGTTCTTCTGCCGTGTTTGTTGCTTGTCGTTTTTGCAGGTACGGAGGCGACATGGCGTGCACGAAGGCGAGAGGTGCTGGAGGCCATTCCTGTTGGCTGCGGCGCAAAGGGGAAACCTTAGGGTTTCTGTGAATGTTGAGAATGTGTTGGTTTTGGGCCATTTAGGCCTGGGTGTGAATTTGGTTTAGGTTTATTGGTGGGCCTGTTTAGTTTTTGTTGTTGGGCTATTGAACCCTTGTAATTTGGGTTGTAATTTTATAATCTGGACTGTGGACATTTGTTGTTTATTTTGGGTTTTGGTTTCTGTATGGGCCCGGGCGATATTGGGCCTCTACACACATTAACACATATATTCATTTCAATTCAATAATCAATACATTCAATATGTATTTACTGATTCAATCCATTTCAATCAAGTATCAAATATCAATTACTCAACTCAACACTTACCTTATGCATTAAATAAAAATACAACAATTAATAACTGGTTTCGAATTATAAAAATACAAACCAGGAATTCCAAGATATTCCACGTCAACTTTATCTTTCTCCTTTTTAGTTGAAGATTCTGGTACAACGTTAGCTACGGAATTAAACCAATTAAAATTCAGCAATACAACACAATTCAATTTCATATTGAATATTTTAATTTTTGCTCAATATTTTCCTAATATTCAATTCAGTCCCTAAACCGAGACTAACTTTATTTCTTTACAATTAATCCTATATTTTTATACAAATTTCACTTTAAACTAAATTTAACTCCCTATTTTCACTTAAATCCCTAAATTTTAAAATTTTTACAATTTAGTCTCTATTACTCAAAATTTACAATTTATTCTACAGTTCAATACTTTTTCATTCCTAGCTTAAAAATCTATCAATTTAATTCCTAATACTAAAATTATTCAACATTAACAACACTCAAAAACTTAATAATTGCTAAAATTTCGACATGGTTCAGGTAGTACTTAACATCGAGATTCCAAAAACATAAAAATTACAAGAAAAAGGACTAAATTGACTAACCAATTAAACTTTAAACCTTAAAAGTACCTAGGAGTTTGCGTTTGCGTTTGCGTCTGTTTCTTTTTCTTTTTTCTTTCCCTTTTTCTTTTCTTTCTTTCCTTTCTATTTAGCTTTGTCTTTCTTTTTCATTTATCTACTTGTTTTATTATTATATTATATATATATTTACTTAAATATTAAGTAAACTTATTTTATTATAATCTATATTAAATTATAATATCTTACATTATTCCCGCCTCATTTAAGAATAATGACATAATTGCTTCTTTAGTCCTTTTAATTTTTCTTTAATCTATAATTTAACTTCCACCCTATATGCAATTTAGTCTTTTTACCTAATTGCTCTTAATTCATACAAATTCACTTAATCAAAACCTAATTAACTAACAACTAGCTTCATAAATATTTATTAAAAATATTTACAAGTCCGATTTATGGTAACGGAGTCTCAAAAATGCACTTTTCAAAACTCGTAACTATCAGATCGTTACAACGAATTGTGGCAGATCACCCGTCTCCTCGTTTCGTCATCAAAACCGACACCTTAAAACACTAGCTCGGATACCAACTGCCACGAGGCTAGAACTTTAGTTTGACAAACTGCACAACCTTAGGTGATTTCTTGAGTTCAAATCCGTCTAAGTTAGCCTTACTCTTGAAAAATGAGAATTCTTGCAAAAAATTCTCTAAGGCACCGAAGCAAAGTGAAAGCTAACTCGAAAGAGAAAGATGCCAGAAATGAACAGAAAAATAGCATGCACCAAATGTTTGAGTAAACACTCTAAAAAGCATTCTATTACTTTGAAGGATTACAACTGAGTGATTACAAATGAATGAAAGACCTCTATTTATTGTTGAGCTCCCCCAGATCCAATAGTACAGATTGAATTACATCAATGGTTGATATTTGTACCTATCTACAAAATGACAGTCCTAAGAGATTTAAACTCTATACATCTTCATCCCTTAGTATTTATAATAATTACCTACGTAACTCTAATTTTACTGGAGTACTTTACTGGGCCACCAAGGTTTCAAGTAGATGGGCTTATCCATATGTTCTATAAATCAGATCAATTCAAATAGATTAAATGAGTCTCATTTAATCAGTAAACCTCTATGGAATATTCCATGTACATTCGTCTCTAACTTTAAATCGCAGCCTACAACACTTAAAAATCTTAATAACTTCATAATTATATATCAAATAATTACCAGTATAAGTTTTGAGACAAAAAAAGTAAGAAATAAAAACCCCAAAAGCTTTTTAGGTTTAATCCATGTTTGCTTTGCTTGCTACGTTGTCCTTTTATTAAATTATATGTGAAAAGAAACATTATATTATATTGTTGGCGTGCAATTGGAGAAGCTTTCATTGGTATTCTCAATAAGTGCGCTGTAGTAACATAAATAAAATCGAACACATCAAGGAATTTGCAAGCTTAATTTCATTATAAATATTTACGACCCAACCCTTTATACAAAAAGATTACCTATGTAATGGCCGAATGGGATAAGTGTGTTTGGTTTAAAAAATATATACATTTCAACAGAATCGTTTTCTTTCACCATCGTATAGGGTAGCCGACTTGCCGTCCATGCATGCCTTAGAGCATCGAATATAATATTGTTCGAAATATCCAAGGAATATCAAATATGATTATATTTCAAGTATAATATAAAGAGAACCCTATATGCTAGATTTCAAGCTATAAAAGCTCATCATACCATTGAAATTAAAGCAAAAAAAAAAAAAAAAAGGTACTTATTTTCTCTAAGCAAATGGAAATGGCCAATGAAGAGCCCAAAACGGTGACTCAACAAATCACCATGAAAGGTGGGGATGGCCCATTAAGCTATGCCCAGAACTCTAGTTTGCAGGTAGGTTTCACCAACTATCTTAAATATTAGGTTAAATTATGACTTTGATCCTTTTTCTATCCTCAGTTTTAAATTTTAACTTTTATACTTTAATTTGATTTAATTTGATACTTTTATAATGTCATTAGTTGGTATAAATTATTAACACAATTAGCTATTTTGGTTAAAATGTTAACAAGGATTTTTTTCTTTTAAAAAAACATTTTTTTAAATTTATCATATGATTATATGAATTTTTTTTAGTTGAAAAAGGTATGTATAATGGCATTAATTATTTGATAGGGGTGAAACCAAATTTCTTTTTTGGGTGGGAGGGGGGCGAGATTGACCTATAAATTTGTGTGAGGTGAAAGTGTATATTGTGTTAATTTATAATTTTTTTTATTTTTGAAGAGATTAAATATTTTTTTTTTAATTTTGGAGGGTCAAAATATAATATTAACTTTTAATTAGGTCATTTATAAAAAAAATAAAAAGGTAAAATTTTCATTTTGAGGCCAAGACCTTGCCTACTTCCTCTACTATTTCCACTAAAGATATTATAAAAAATTAAATTTCAAATTTAAACGTAGTAACAGCTCAAAACCAATTTTGACCTATATATCACTGTAATATAAAGAAGAACCTAAATGGGATAACAAAGCCATGGGTTTAATTATAACATGCATGAGCAATAATGTTTTCCCGAAAATCTTTGTTCTTTAGTGACAAAAAATTTCGGTGCAGAAAGAAGTTGTGGACGCTACAAAAGCAATGATCATTCGTGCAATCGCAAACAACCTTGACATGGACAAGTTTTGTTCCCAATCTTCTTCTCAAACATTTCGAATAGCAGATTTTGGGTGTTCCATTGGACCAAACACAATTTTCTCCATGCAAAACATCATACAAGCATTAGAACAAAAACACCACGAAACCAACCATGGAAACTCATCCACCATTCTCGAATTTCAATTGTTTTTCAATGATCATTCGAGCAACGATTTCAACACCCTTTTCAAATCCATCCCTCCCTCGTGGCCATACTTTGTCGCCGGTGTTCCAGGTTCGTTTTACGGTCGATTGTTCCCGAAATCATCTATTCATATCGGACATTCATCCAACGCGCTGCAATGGTTGTCCAAAGTTCCACAAGAAGTGGTTGATTGTAAGTCTCCAGCTTACAACGATGGAAGTATATATTGTCGTGGAATTGAAAAGGAAGTGACCAAAGCGTATGTAGCTCAATTTGAGAAAGATATGGAAAGCTTTTTGAATGGTAGAGGTGAAGAACTTGTTAATGGAGGGCTGATGGTAATCCTTATGGGTGGAGTTCCCAATGGAATCCCTTTATCTCATACTGCAATTGGCAAATTTTATGACCTTTTTGGATCTTGCCTTCTGGATTTGACTAACAAGGTATTTTTTTTCTTTTTCTTTTAATTATTGCATTTATATATAAAATGCTTAATATACCATTTAGTACATAAATTTGACACTTTTTGCTAATGTGATACCTATATTTGACAAAAATTATATAAATTGATATTTAAATGTAACAGTGTTAACTTTTGAGTTAATTGCACCAAACATCTCCAATCAAACTATAACCCTTATCTTAAAATGGTCCTCAAACTTCAAAATGTTCTAATTACAACCTCAAACTATCGATTTTATATCAGTAATGTCCTTCCATTATTGAAACCATTAAACAACACGCAAATCTTACGTACCATAATTTAAAATAGAAGTTTTAAAAGAAAAGTGAAGTGTTGCCACATAACTTTTAAAATTAAAAATTAAAAATAAAGTAAAATCGAAAAGAGAGAGTAAACAATAGTCTTTGTAAAAGTTTCGAAAATCTCAAAACTAATATTTTTACGATATTCATTTTTACGATTTCATTTTTATTTAAATTCTTCATTTTAAATTATGTCATGTAGGATTTGGTTTCTCATTTAAAGATTAAATTAATGATTTTAGTAATGGAAAGACTTTATTGATATAATATCAATAGTTTTAGGATGCAATTAGAATGTTTTAAAGTTTTAGGACCAATTTAGAATGATTACCATAGTTTAAGGATTTTTGGTGTAATTAACTCTTAATTTTTTTAGTGTTTAATTCGAGTTTTAGAGTTGATTTGATGAAAATTCATAATTAGCTAATGATATTAACAATTAACTTTCGTTAGATCAACTCTAAAACTTAAATTAAGTTTAACTGTTTTGACAAATTTGACAATCATTCTAAATCTAGGTGGACTACCAATTTAAAATGTTTTAAAGTTTAACCGTCAGATCAACTTTATTGATATAATATCCATTAACTTTCATCGGACCAGGTGGGCTACCCGACCCTTGAACAAGTCTACTTGAATTAAATCACATTTATCAAACTTCATCTGACAAATTAAACAAAAAATTAAATAAATTCACAATTAACACTAAATGTATTCTATTAACAAAATTATGAAAAAATCAAACCTAATAATATTTGCAATTAACTTTCATAAAATTAATCCTAAAATTCGAATTAAACACTAGGTACCAAAATATATAAAAATATATGTACCACATTGTATCAAAAAATAACACAGATACTACATTAGAAAAAAAAATGTCAAACTCGAATATAAAATAATGTATTAAACCTAAATAAAATTAAAATAATAGTAAATATATTAAACATGATTAATTAGTATCCTACATTAACTAACAAATTAAATAGTTTAAGAAACCAACATAAAATAGGTTAACTTTTCCTTATTATGGAGACAAAGACTATTATGAAACCATGAAATAATGTATTTTACATGCTTCTTAAAGACTCAATTAATTTATTTTATGTTGAATAGAGGAGTTGATTGTAACTACACTTATTCATTGGATCCATTTTTTATCAATTCATTTGTTGTAGTTTGCTTTTTAATTTGAGTGGTCGGTTCGAATATATATTTAAATTTTAGTGATTTTATCAACAAATGCTATCATTAAATTGGATTATGTAGCATTTTTAGAATTAAAAAATTGAGCCACATCATGAATATTTCATGCCTACAAACTGAAATAAGTAAATAAAAACGTCGAGTTTAGGATTAAGAAGACTTATTCAAGGGTCGGGTAGTTTGTCTAGTACAGTAGGCCTGACTCAGCTAGAGCCGAGCTTGGAAAAGAATTTTCACACTTCAGGTGAGTTCGGTCTGACCCGAATTTAATTTTAAATAATAAAAAATATTTTTAAATTTTAAATTTGAAGTCAAAGTATATAAAATATCAATTAAAATTATATTTTTAATATTTTATTATTTTTTAAATAGTGAAATGGATGTTTTGGGCAAGCTAGCTCGACCTGAAAATGGGTTTGGACTTGAAAATTTCTTTTACAATCGAACCTCGACTCTGTCCATGAACACTTTTTGAGTTAAGTAAAATCGACTTAGAAAAATAGAGAAAAAGTTGTATAATCCAATTCAATGAAATTCCACTCACCAAATTATCGATGAAAGTTCAATTATTAAATTAAAATGGTAAAAAAAACTAAATTATAGGCATTAAAAGTATAGGGGTAAATTACAGTAAGTCATTCAATTATTGGTAAGTTTTTTTTTTGTCATCCAACTATGAAAAGCTATAAAATGGTCACCTAATTATTCGATTTTGTCTTTTCTTTGTCACCAACCGTTAAATGACTTATGAAAAGATGATGTAGTAGCTTTTAAAATTAGCATAATGGCAACTTTAACATTTAACATTTATACATTGTATTAATTTAGTCTTAATTCTAAAAAAATTAGCCATCAACGTTTACACATTGTGCAATTTGGTTTCTTTTTTTTTTTTTTTTGCTTTTCTTTGTGACATTGAGAGTTAATTTTAAAAGAAATGAGAATATTTGAAAATTATTATCTTAGATTTTTGGGTGAAAGAGTCAAAAAGAAAAGTAAAACTAAAATAAAAGTTACATAATGTGTAAATGTTGAGGGTTAATTTTTTTTAAAATCAATTCTAAATTGACGCAATGTATAAATGTTGAGGATTAAAGTTACTATTATGCCAATTTTAAAAGCTGACACGTCATCTTTTCGTTTACCTCTTAGTGAATAATAAAGACAAAATTGAATTATTGGGTGACTAAAAAAGAAACTTACCAATAATTTGTGACCGCCATGTAGTTTGCCCAAACTAGAAACTATAAAGATTAAATTTCAAACATCTGAAGATTAGAGGGACTAAGAGCAGAATTAGACCTTTATGTGGTCCATAATGTGACCCTGTTCCTTATTGTAGGGATTAGTCAATGAAGAAAAGGTGAAATCTTTCAACTTGCCCTTATACTTTCCCTCGGCTAAGGAGGTAAAGGAATTAATTGAGAGAAACGGGCGTTTCAGCATCGAAAGCATGAACGAAATAACCGAGCAACTAAAACGTGGGCAGCCATTGCCGAGTACCCAAAACTGTATATCTCACGTAAGAGCTGGATTCGAAGGATTGATTAATGACCATTTCGGAGCAGAGATCGTTGACGAGTTCTTCGCATGTTACGCTAACAAGCATTTACAATCTGGCTTCGTATTTGGAGACAATGCTGTTGACAATACTTTGATGTTTATGATTCTCAAGCGCATTTAAGTGTTACTATGGTGGGAGTATTATGGAAGCTTTTGTATTAAAAGTTGGATTGTATTTTATTATTTTTATTTAAAAAATAGTAAATTAGTCTATGTATATTAAATCAAAGAGTAAATGGGTTTTTCTGTTAAAAAAATTCATCAATTTTTTACTATTAAAAATTTGTTCTTGTACATCCACATGAGGTACATGTGGAATGACACATGTCACTATCTGGTTATTCCGTCAGTAACATCAGTTTGTAATAATAGAAATGGATGAAATTTTTAATAGAGAAAATCAGTTTGTTGTTTGATTTAATGTGTAGAGACTAACTTGCCCATTTTTTTAGTAAAGTAGGCAAAATGTAACTCTCATTACAGAAGTTTCTATGGTACTTTTAGTGTGTTATGATACACCAAATCTCGAAGGAAGCAATAAAAGGTTTATGTTTAAATTTTCGGTTGATATCAATTTCTGATTCAATTCTTAAACAATCCCTAAACCATGGTATAGGTACTTATGTGTTTTTAATTTTTTTATTAGGCATAATGGAAAATTTAACCTTTAATGTTTGTATCTTTTGTCAATTTGATATTTACTCTTTTGAGCTAAATTTAACCATCAACCTTTTAAAAAATTTGAACTTGATCGTCTACTTCTCAAAAGAATCAATTTTTTTTAACAAAAATACTTACAAAAATGTTAATTTTTTAACCATGGCAACTTGCATGCAAATTCATGTAACACCCCCTAACCCTAAACCGTATTCAGAACGGGGTTACAGAGCATCACCGAACCTATCGGACAATTTACATAAAATACCTATGTTCAACCAATCTAAACACATTTAAATATGCTCAAAACTTGCTAAATTTACACATTTTATATATTATCCAATACTCAATTCTAATTACTTATCAAATATTATCAAACAAATCAAATTCATACTAAATTAGCCAAGTCCTATTATATACCATTACTAAAATCTAAATCTACTTATTTCACTTTTACATTCACCATTCAAAATGACACACATAAGTACATGCCATTATCAACAATTAACACGCTTTAGCTCGTTGAATTCGGGATTTGCCTGGGATGTTGATTCGACATTCTCACTTTAACTTAATCTGCGCACGAAAATAAACCGTACTCTGAGTATTGGTATACTCAGTAGTATTTCTATAATCCAAACGCTTAATAAAATAAAAAAATAACAAACACTTAAAATCATATAACAATCATAACTATTCAATTATTTAATTCATAGATAAATTTACTGTAACTTATTTCATTCTTTTCACTTACTAACCTATATAGCTTTCCACAATTTATTCACGAGTCATTAAACAATTATAATATTCACTTTTATCCAATCCAGAGCTACATAATTCATTTGTCTCAATCATACTTTAGTTCGCTGTTTAATATTAATAAACTATATTCAACTATTCACTTTTCAATCAGTGTTCTGTACACATCCATTTCAAAAACAGTCATTACCATTCATATCAAATCAACTTGCTATCCCAGATAGCTTTCATTGTATAATACGATTCGTGTGTTTTAGTCCACATTTCAATTCTTCATTCAGTATCAATCTGATCACTGTTATATTTAATAACCCCTATTAACATGACTCGGAGTCAGACGGATACACGGATCCAACCAAACACACCAGAATGGCACCCAGTGCCTCATCGGATAGTTTGAAGCAATATAGCGACACCTAGTGTCTCATCGGCCTAGCCGAAGTAAAGTGGTACCCAGTACCTCATCAAATCTATCCGAAGAAATATAGTGACACCCAGTGTCTCATCGACTTGAGGAAGTATCTCTGAACTCTTCCAATCCTATGGCATGCCAACTATATCCGACCTAGCCCGATACTGTTAATAGGGTTTCCAATTCACTTTCCAGTTTCCAATCATTATACACTTCAACAATCACATTTATTCCTAATTCAATAAAACTCAATTCACTTTTCAATAACAAATATTCAATTTCACAATAGTCACTTATTCATATTAATTTCATCACATACTAAATCAATTCATTTCAATTATATATAATAAAAAAAAACACAATACAAATAATTCACATCTTAATTATTTATCATAACATTCACCCAAAATTCAATTATTATAATTGCACAATATGACATTCACACACACACACACACACACACACACATATATATATATAATTCAATTCAAAATTAATTCAATAAATTCATAACATACCAAATCAACCCTCTTCCATTATCAAATATAATAATTCTCACTTCAACAATCACTAAAGGCATTGAATAAAATATAACAATTAATAACTATGTTCGGATTATAGAAATACAAACCGTAATTTTCGAGCTAGCTCCCGTCGACTTTGCATTTTTCCTTACTTAGCTGAGATTTCCGAAACAACTATTAAACTTTCAAACCTTGAAATCTCAATTTTCCCTTTCCTCCCTTTCTTTCTTTTCTTTCCCTCCTTTCTCTGTTTCGTTTCATGCTATTCTGTTTTTTTATTCTTTTTCTTCCTTTTATTTGCTTTGTAAATATATATATAATAACTTACTAAATATCTATTTAATAATCAATATATTTATTACAATTGTAATATTACTTATATTTACACATGTAACATATCATCATCATACATTTGTCATGTTTTAATTTATTTAGTACATAAAAAGCTTATAATATAATCATTTGATTAATAAATATCTTTTATAATTAATAAATATATATTAATAATTAAATACATATATTACAAATGTATATATTTTTATTTATATACTTGCATCAAATCATATCCACACATTTGTCTTTATTTAAATTATTCATCATACAATATCAATTTAATAATAATAAATACATTAATATTTACTTAAATAATAAGCAAATACATACATGTAGTACAAATATATGTATAATATTTATTACACTTATACCAAATCATTTTTATACACTTGTCTTTCTTTTATTTATTTTATTTATTTCATATAAAAATCTATTTAAATAGAAAGCAATTAAATAAAATATACTACAATTGTACAAATATATGTATTACACTTGTATATTTTATTTACCATATATTTGTCTTTATTTAATTTATTTCATAATATAATATCAATTTAATAATAACAATAACATTAATATTTACTTAAATAATAAGTAAATACATACATATATTACAAATGTATGCATAATATTTATTACACATGTATTTTATTTTTGTCACACACTTCTCACAATTTAATTTATTTATCATATAATTATCTTATAATATAATTATAATAAATTAATTTAATAATTACTAATAAATATATATTTTATAATTAAAATCTGAAAGTAAAAATTTTTGTTTTTTACTTTATATGTCTCCTCATTTATGCTAAATGGCATAATTTCTATTTTGGTCCTTTTTATTTTCTTTTAATCTATAATTAAACTTTCACACTTTATTCAATTTAATCTTTTTATCCAATTATCCTTAATTAAGCTAAATTAACTTAATTAAATTTTAATTAACCACTCAATTAACTTTGTAAATATTTTTGATAAATATTTACGGATCTATTTTTCAGCAACGGAGACCCAAAAATACACTTTTTCGATAACCGTAAAATTCGGGTCATTACATTCACATGTCTTCATAATAATTTTTTTAAACTTTTACCAAGTTTTTATAATTTTTTTGAAATTTTTTATTTTTGAATATTTTATAAATTTTAAATTATTTGTTGAAATGAAATATAAGATAAAGAGTGAAATATCAATATGAAGTATATATGGACGGTTAAAAAATTTAATGTTTTAGTTAATGTTTCTATTAAAAAAGGAAATTTAACTCTTTTTAAAAGGTTAAAAGTTAAAAGTTAAATTTAACTAAAAACAAGAACCAAATTAACAAAAAATATAAACATTAAGGATTAAATTTGGCATTATATCCTTTTATTACTTGTCTAGTTTTGCGACTCTTGGACTTTTAAAACTTTGTATTTTTACTTTTAATTCTAGAAATTTATTATCTAATTTGTAAATATTATTAACTAAAAATTAAAATATGTGGGTTAAATTTTAAATGAGACTGAAAATTCATTAAATAGAGTAATTGAAGCTTTATTTTCAAATGGACTAAACTCATGTCATAATTAACAATTTTATTCATTTGAATTCAACCATCTAATAATATTATAAAATAGAGTAGAATAAAATGATGAATCTTCAATTTCAAGATTGTTGAGAGGCTAAAGACAAAAACAAAATTGATTTCATAAATGAAAAGATAAATAATAGTAGATATAAGGTCAAATCCTCCTATTAATTCTTATATTATGTATAAATTATTAATTTCATAAATTTAATATTTTAGTACCGTATTTTTCAAATTTTATAATTTTAGTGATGACGAAAACAATAATCATTATATTTGTTAAATTAAATTTTACTATTTTCAAAACTTATGCGGTAAATATGTTATTAAATGTATAATGCTATGTAAACTTGTTATTTCCACATGATATTCACACACGAAAAAGTCATGTTATTTTAATTAATAGATTTGAGTGCTATCATTCATTTGAGTTGGGATTGAAATTTCAAGATTTTAAAACTATAATGGCTAAGAATTGTCAAATTGGTGAATAATTATTGAATCCATAAATTATGCATACTACGGGAATAATAGCAAAATTTGACTTAAAGAATTTTATTACTACAATTTGGATGAAAACTGAAATTTCAAAATTCAAAAAGGGTAAAGATTAAATCTATAACTTTAACATAACACAGAGACTAAAAGGAAAATTTGACCTATATATAGTAGTCGTGTTATAAATTCAGTACACGTGCGTAATCAGAATATTTCTCAGTTGTAAGCAACTTTTAATAAATGAAATTTCACATAAAATATTACTAAAAGAAACCTCGGAATTTCTTTTCTTCAATCACAAATTAATCAAATTTTCTTTCTTTCTTTCTTTTTTTAATTTTAAAATTAAATACCTTAAAATCCATGGCAGTATTCAGATTGGCGCCGGAAGAGTCACCGGATGCAACCCAACAACATCCACCGCCGCAACAACAGCTGCAGGCCGGTCGAGAAGTGGCGTCCGACGACGAGCGGTCGGTGGCTGCAGATTCCTGGTCTATAAAGAGCGATTACGGGAGCACACTTGACGATGAGCAGCGCCACGCTGATGCTGCCGAAGCCCTCTCCTCCGTTGCCAATTTCCGTGCTGCCCTTAATTACAGGTTTTTCTTTTTCTAGTTCTATTTGTCTTTCATTTTTTTCGCAATTTTCAATTGAATGTTTGACTAAAATTTGAGTTTTTAGCTAATGAATCAGTATATTGGATTTTAAGCTTGAGATTTGATCTATTGAGAATTCAATTAAAATATCGAACTTTGTGATAAGGTCAAATGTACATTTAGCTGTCTATCAATGCTATTGGAACGAAAAGAAAATTTATTGAAATGATCAATCTATACAATTTGAGTTTTTTTAGCCAAATAATACATTTTTGGATTTCAATATGTAATTAGTTATCTTCTATGTTATCTTAGCTCATGGTGAGTAATAGTATCAGATACAGTAATCTGTTTAAGATGTGTATGCTTAATTTCTTTTAAGTTTTTCCCTATGTGCACATGCCTTGTTGGACACAGCTGAAGGGCATAGCTACTTGAAAGAAAAATGAATTGTCCAGGTAACATGGCTTATTGGTATAATTGTATAAATGAATGCAATCACAAAGCAAGTTCTTGCTTCTTATATTCTATTTTGGTTCTTTTGTTAATTGCGTTTTTCTCGCTATAAAGCAATTGCAAATAGTATAAAAACAAAATCATATATGATTGAAGGTTGTGCTTAGCATGATGGTCAATTGTTATCTACTGGTACATGTGTTCAAACTCTTAAAACAGCCTCTCTTGTGAACAAAGGGGAGGCTATGTATATTGAGACTTCCCAAAATATCTCATGCACTGCATACTTCCTTCTAAAAAGGTGTAGATGGTTGAAACGAACTACCTATTGAAATGTGTTTGTTCCATGCAAATGTCAAAAACCATGTTGTTGTTTTTTTGTTCTCTATGTGATTTTTGTTTACCGTTCTCAAGATCATTATTTGTTTTTATACAATATATTTTTCTTTTGCAAGTAGGAAAGGTAACAACCTAATGGAGGCTTATTAGTTGACTTTTAATGCATTGAATAATGTAATTTATCATGCTGATATGCTTAACATGGATTTGTTTGGTTTCTGTTATATACACTATACACAGTTCTGACAAGGATGAAGCCGATGCTGATGCTATGACAACAGTGCTTGGTCTTCAGAATTATAGGAACGGTGCATATGCAGATGAGCTGACAAGTTTTTGTGATCATAGTCATGCTGGTGAAATTTGGTCAGTATAACCTTAACTATGTAATTTCACTTCAATCTAGGCAATATCTTCATACTACTAGGAATTTTTTTTTTATTAATCACATAATTACGTAAGTTGTGTATAAACATATGAAATGTAATTTAACATAATATGCATTTCAATGGTTCTTCCCCCAATAACTGACTGGCTTGACAGCTCTGCATTGTTATCTGGGCCATGTTTAAGAACTTTCTTATTAATACAGATTCCTAGAGCTTCCAACTGTGGGAATTTCACTTTAGGTCTTTTAATTTATTTGTCTCTTCACTGTTTACCTTTCTCAATAGGATTGGAGCTGAAATCATGGATACTGTTACTTCTTGGACCAAAAACTTGTGTATTGATATTTCTCAAGGTCACATGCCAAATCATGTTGACGAGGCCAAGCGTGAGCCTGTTGCACAGGATGAGAAATATTTGTCTTGCTGGAGTGTACTTGACATTGGCACTGGCAATGGTCTACTCCTTCAAGAACTAGCTAAGCAGGGGTACACTGAGATTTAGTTGTGGTTTTGGTGTTATATATATGCTGCTAAAATTAATTCAAGAAAAAAAAATTCATAGGTTTTTTCAATTTCAACAATAAACTGGTTTGCATATTGTTCAGTCTATCCCATATACCTAGGTGCTCTTTTTGTAAGGCAATGACCAAAACAAAAGGGCTGCCTGACTTTAGTTCTCGTTTAATGTGTTTTATGTTTAACTTTGTTTCCATAAGCTTTACCCTTACTATTAACAAGGGGAATGATGTCAAATTCTTTACTTCTCAGTATCGAGTATTCAACAACATAGGACAATGATTCATGCATATGGCCCAACAAAAGAAAATAATAATTGCTGTTCTGTGGATAAAACTGGACCAATCTGTGGAGTTCATTATTGTAATTACATATCTTAAACTTATTATATACCCACAAACACATGTACATATTGTGCTTTGCTCCTTAGGTAATATGAGGATTCTAGAGCTTAAAGTGCACCTTGTCACAACAGTGATTTTTGTTAAATTAATGGTGCTGTGAGACGTGTAGTCCTTGGGTCAACTTTCTGATAAATGTGTTTTGGGATTAACTAAAATTTCTTACTATCATTGTAGTTATGGTAATGGTCAAGTGAATACTTTGCCTTTTTCAATTCAGGTTCACGGATTTGACTGGTATTGATTATAGCGAGGTTGCAATTGACTTCGCTCGAAGTCATGCTGACAGAGATGGATTTTCAAGCATCAAGTTTCTGGTATGGATGGAATTTCTGACTTAATTTGTAAACTACATATTGGTATTTTCTTCTACTGGCTTAATTATCCCCAGAGCACATTGACCATTTTCCATTTCCATTTGGTCCTTAGGTTGATGATATTCTTGAGACAAAGTTGGAAAGACAATTTCAACTTGTCATGGATAAGGGGACTCTTGATGCCATTGGCTTGCATCCTGATGGACCTATCAAAAGGTAATAATAGCACCATCTTTACTGCAAATTCACCCTTTGCCCTCTCTGTTTCCCTTGTACACCAACATATATTAACAAATAACTGATTTATTAGGAAGTTCTTCTCAATGCCTGTGGAATCTCATAATTTGAATTTTATAATTTGCAGTTATGTTACTGAGATAAAATAGTCTCTTTCTAATCTTTGTAGTTTTTCAGTAGCTCTAACTTGTGCATTTGCTATGATTTCCTATTTGATCACCTTCTAAAAATTCCTAAACTTTTCCTTTCAGGATGATGTACTGGGACTCGGTCTCGAAGTTGGTTGCCCCAGGTGGTGTGTTAGTAAGTATTTTACAGGCTTATTTATTGTTTTACTTTTCTATTTGTAGATTTTTATGCTTGTCTGGAACAAGAACCATTGAAATCAAAGCTCGAGTTCGAGTGCTAGATTTGTGAATATATATACATATAATTTATGAAAGTATTATTTATGAAAAATGAGTTTAAAGTTAGCTTTGAGAAGGCTAGACATCCGGGCATGGTTATAGGTTGTTTGAGAATTTTATTTAAATGAAATACATTATACTTTGTAGATTTAACAATTTCCACACAATCATTTCCTCTTTAAAATGATGCTTGTAGGTGATTACATCTTGCAACCATACAAAAGATGAATTGGTACAAGAGGTGGAAAATTTCAATCATAGAAATGCTGGAATGCTGCCCCAAGACCCAAATACAATCAAGGACCGAGAAACACACAGAGATTGCCCCCCGTACCAATATCTGAACCATGTTCGAACTTATCCGACATTCATGTTCGGCGGATCTCTGGGAGCACATGTTGCTACTGTCGCATTCGTACGGAACTAAAGGTAACTGAAGGCTAGGTCTTTGGGATTGGTGGTTGACCCACATAACACCATAGATAGATAATATGTATGTATATATTTAATTGCACAATCATGGTCTGTCTCCCAAGTGGCTCTGCACCTTTGGTTTATTGTTGTTGAAATGCTTTAATGAAATTGATCTCCTTTTGCTGGAACAAAATTGAAGCCCCGCTAATCTTTAAGCATCCTTAAATCTCAAAATGCAATGGCTTTTAAATGTCAAAAAAAAAAAATCTTAGCTTTTAAACATTCTTAAGATTGTACTAATCTTCAGCACACACATGAAAAAGATAAGCTGCCACCAGAATTTCACTTTTTACATGTGAAAAATATAAGCATTGTGCATATATAGAGATGGGGATTTCCTATAAAAACCAAAAAGAGACTAGGAAAGCTCCCACCAAAGCAAGACTGATTGAACAGCCATTTTTAGGCTGGCCAGTTTCAGGCTTTTACCAGTGTGCATTTTTAACTTGAAAATATATAATACAACCAAAAGAAACAAAACTTAAACATAAAGCTGTAACCTATTTTTGGTTCATGGTTCAGCAAAAAGCTGTTCCAAGATGATATTCCAACAGCAGCTCATGGCTCCCAAGCTCAATGCCCTGGTTATGCCATCATGCAAAGCCGGTAACGGTAAAAGCTCTACAAAAACAGATACACAATAAGGCTTCAAAACCAACCTTACCTTGTCATGCTTCAAACACCTTTATATGACCTCCTTGGACAATCTGTAGCCAAATGTCCAATTCGATGGCATTTATAGCACAGGTCTAAAGTACGTCCAACACTTGCCTCTAATAGTTCTTGCCCTTAGACTGTAAAGGACAAAAATCATTTGCTTTACTCTTGTAGATCAAATCCCAAAGATATTTCGATTCTGATGCAAAATTTACCTCTACAGTCACCACTGTCGATTTGCTGTTAAAATTTTCCTCCTTTACTTTCAATTTGAAAGTGTTTTTGTTAAACAAAACTTGATGTATGATTTCTTTGAATTTTTCCACATTTTGGTCTTCATACTTCAAGCAATACAGATCTTTTGCAGACACCCCCAGACTCTCACCAGATTCCTCAAAAGCAATCACCCATGTTGTGCTGGTATGATCTTGTATCTGTAACTGAATTACACATCTATAGTCACATTTATCGCACCACCATTTCCCATCTACGTTTTCTGTAACCTTTTTGTTGCATTGAAGACACCCATCCATGAAAGGACAAGCTGGATAATAGAAGTTGTCCAACTCAATGTAAGCAATTACAGCTACAACTGTAATCCAATCCGGCTTCTCAGAACTTCCTAGTCTTTCATCTTTTATTTGTGAAATAGTTTTTCGATTATCTGTCTTATTCCGACTTGATTTTTCCCTAGCAATGGAGACAGAAAGAGTGTTCCTCCCCCTCTCTGATAAACGAGCCTTGGGAAAATCGGGATTTATAAACAGCTGGGTTGAAGGAATAGTTCCCACTTCCTTCCCGCTAAAATCACTCGCTGTACTGGATTTCACAGCTAGAACCGGAAACTCCCCAGAATCAAACAAATCTTATTTTTGTCCTTCATCATTGCAAAAAGCTGCCCATAAAGTTAATTCAACGCTCTTGCCGGACATGTCCTTCAAATGAAGGGATCTCTTTAAAATTTCTCATTAACAAAGCAGTAGGACCAACAAAAAATACCACACCAGTTATATCCACAACATCATTGTTCTTCATGCCCTCGACATCACTTATGGTACGAAAATGAAAATGCTGTCGAGGAATCAAGTCGTCATCTTCAGAACACTGCTGTACTATCTTTGTGCTCGCAAGAAGGAGTTGATGATCATTGTTATGGTCATTATATTCCTTCTGAGCAAGTTTTAGACTTCCCTCGGAAATCAAATAAACCTTACCAGCTTCAATTATAGAATCAAGGAGTTTGAAAGAGAAATCTTTGCCTTCACCACGAACATTTTTAAAGTGCCTGAGTTTTTGCTTTTCGTTACTCTGGCCTTTATTGTTCAACTCCGCTGATCCGATTTTAGAGCAGAAATCAGGACTACCCTCCGTGTTATCTCATTCTTAACTAGTATAGGCTTCCCAATGATATCGTACTTTTTCAATTATCACCTCCAACTCAATGATAATAAGCATCCCGCATGCATTGAATGAACATAATCCCATAACCAATGAGCACAAGAACACACGCATGGATAATGCTTGAATATAAAAGCGTAGGAAAAAACAGACATTGATCCCAAAATAACACTTGAATGATGAAAAACAATATCAAGTGATCAGAATATGTTAATTTCAAGTACAAGACAATGATGAATTATAAAGTACAGAATGATAGTATAAAAATTAAACCAGCAAACATAGAACAATTACACGTTAAGCCAAATTAGAACCAGCAAACACTAGCATACAATTTCTAACCGTATCAAATGAATGAAATCTTTTTAATAGAAATAATCAATTTACTCTTTCACAACTAATTTCTAATACAGAAGCCTATTATTTGATTCATCATAAAACATAAACTTATATATTTTCATAATTAAATTTTTAAAAAAATTAAAATTGTATCAGTTAGACTCCAAACTGGCCTAGGTTAAGTCTAATTTCCTTCCTACGTAATAATTTTGCATTTATTCATTTATTTATTTTGGAGTAGATAATATATAAGCATCATAATTCATATATAATTAATTAAGAAAATCATCTTCTAGATGCAATTTAACAGATAAGATTTGGTAAAATAATAATCCCATAATAAAGTCTTTTTCAAATGTTGATAATAATCAAAATAAACACAGTTATTGTATGTTTTGCATGATTGATTGCAATACACATTTAAATATTTTATAATTCTTTTTGTATTAACTAAATATACTTGTTTTCTATGAACAATAAATAAATATTTTTTTTTGAAATTTAAATTTTTATTTATTCAAAATTTATTTCATTTTTTTAAGGCAATCATGGAAGAAAAAAGAAATCTGACGTAGGTCAATGAACTAAGGAAAAAGATTCATTTAATCAGTCATTCGTTTCTCAATGCTTACACATAACACGACATTCACAAAAAAGTTTCCACTTCTAAAATACTTACACATAACATAACCTTGAATTAATTAAAACATTGTAGCCAATATATGTTTTACACACAATTATAACCATTTTAAGTTAACTACAAGTGTTACATCAACTCAATCTTATTATACCACCTCACTTCTCAATACTCAGGTTAGATTTGGATCCAAATCAGGCATTGATTTAAATTTTTTTCAACTTCATTCGTATTTGTAAATAATTTATCTAAATTTATTTTAAATATGTTCATATTATTTTTCTAAAAAATAAGAAATATATTTACATTATTTTTAATTTAATATTTAATAAATTTATACTTTTTTATTTATTAAACTTCTATATATAGCCATCTTAAATTTTTTTAATATTTATATTATAGTAGTATGGTATACTATTACAGGTTTAACTTTTTTTTATGTTATAAATTATATAATATATGAAAATAATATAATATAAAACAACTTAAACTTAAAAAAATGGGTTGGGCCAAGTTTGACTTGGGCCTCGAATGTTCAAGTTTAAGATTGACCTATATTTTAAATGAGTCTAATTTTTTTGCCTAATTAAACGAGTTTTCAAACGTAGACAGATTACAAGGGTGAAGCAATCAAATTTTTATCATTTTGAAATGAGTCAAAATGTAATTTTACTATTACTAAATTAAAATTTTATTAAGTACAAAGAAACTTAGATAAAATATTTTTCATTTTACAAAAATCAAAACCTTTATTAATCTTCATATCTTCACCACTTACGAATAACTCTTTAACTCATAAATAAATTGAACCATCCATCAAATCACATCCCAATGATGTATAAAAATTGTTCAATACGTAGAGAGAGAGTAGGCGGAGTTATTTATTAAACTATAGATAACTTTTTACAGTGTACGTGTTGAAGAGGCCGGAAGGTTTTATTATTATTATTATTTAATGTGAATCATTAGCTCGTCTTTCATAGTTTTTGAATATACCAACGCAACTGATGAATGGAATAACGAATAAAAAAAAGTTGATCTTAATCAAACTTTTTTCAATTAAAAGAACCCCAAACTTTACATAACATACCAACTACACTTTTCAAGATCAATCAAAATGCTTATAACTATTTTACATGATGAACATATAGCAATAAAAGAATTTGAATCCTACTTTTGTGCATGGATTTCATGAATGTAAATGAACAAATATAGAAAAAAGGCAAAGGAAAAGAGTTCCAGTAAAGCAAGTTGAGCCAATAGTTGCCCCAACCAAACCCAGAAGTTCAAACAATTCTGAAATCTCCCCATTTCTTTTCACTTTATTATAATTAAACCCTTTTGCATAATTCCATCCATATTCATATCTGCAACATCTCTCAAGCTTCTCTTTCATCTTCACCACCTCTATTCTCTCCTTTAAAACCCTCAAATTCGCATCCACCCCATTACTAGATCTTCCACCTGCAACAACAAACAAAAACTATGTTGTTGTTGCACAAATTTTAAGATAAAAAAGAAGAAAAGAAAAACAGCAAGTTATTGTTATTACCTCCATCTCTGCAGCTTTGAGCTCTAACTTGAAAGGGTTGATGACGATTATTGTGATGCTTGAAAGATGGAGAAACTATGGTAACAGAAGAAGGTAATAAAGAAGAAGCCATGGGATTTTGAGGAGGTTATTCTGTAGTTTCTTTATATGCAATGATTTTTGTTTTCGTTGCTTTGAAGTTAGGTTTTGAAAGAAAATAATATATTTTCTGAACTGATGGTTTTTGCTGCAAATTTGATTAGGTTTTGACCAAGTTTATCACCTTAATATATATAGAAAAAAATTGATTATTTTTTAGGCCAAATTGAAGGAATAAAACAAGATTAAGATCGGCTAAATTAATAACAATAATTTGGATTATTTTATTATTTAATTGAATTTTATTTAGTCACTGTATCCAGCCCTTTATTTATTAATTTGTATATAATAAAAAATGTGTTTATAACAACAGTTTGTTTCAGAACAATTTGAAAATTAATATATTTATATTAACTATTTTAATTATTTATTTGCCCCTCCAATTTATTTATAAGAAAAAAGTCATTTAATTTTTTATCTTTTTGAACTCTTAAACTTTATATTTTTTTATCAAATCGTCTCAAAATTAATGAAAAAATTAAATATTTTTTAAGTTTGCTAACATGGCATACGCGTAGATTATCACATCAATATTTAATTAATTTTTAAATTTTAAAAAATTCAAAACAATTATAAAAACTATTCTTAAAAATTAAAATTATTTTTTAATATTTAAAAAAATCCTAAGTTAATATACGGTAAGATTAACCGTTGTCCCTCCAAAAATACTAAAATTTGATTTAATCCTTTTGAACCATAAAAATATAAATTAATATAATAATAAAATTACATTTTAATCTTCATAAAAATATATAAATCTCTCCTAAAAAATTCCTAGCTTCACCGGTGGATAGAATCCTCGCACAATAAAAGGTAAACCAGAATAAAATATAAACTCAAGATGTGGAAATATATGTTGATTTAAATACAAATTTAAAGTTAAAAGCGAATTTAATCATGAAAAATATGTAAGTTAAAAGATAATAAAATATATTATTGTAGGTTATTAAAATATGAAGACGGCCAGAAAGATGTGTTAGACCAACATTTGGACTGATGGTAATTTAAAAAAAAAGTGTAAAAAGTAAAAATATATTTGGAACGACACATTTGGATGAATTGAAGTCATGCTCCAGTTGATACGGCGTCGGATACTTGCATGAAAATTGAATTATGAGTTCATATTCAGATTAAAATAAAATTGGTCAAATATCCTTAGCAGCCTTTCTTTAGAAGAGGCCCACCATAAAACCACCTTTTCCAACCTTATCATTCAACATTTTTACAACTTACCATAGAATTTAATATTTTACTCAAAAATGAACATAATTATTGTTTTGATTCTTGCAAAAAGAGAAGTTGTCCAAAGTATTAATGTGTTTTGGTTAGGAAAAATGTTCCGCCTCATGTATATGATATAATTATTTTTCGGTATAATTATCTTAAATTTAATTTTATTGAGGTTGAGAGTTTTATTAGTTTATAACAAAAGCATAAGAACCGTAGAGGCTTGAAGTCTCACTTCAACTTTTGTTAAAACAAATAAATAAATAAATCTCATGACATCTTAATAGAGTTTTAATGTATATTTTGATTGCATCTTGATTGGATAGTGCACGCTAGGATTGAGATAACTAGGTTACAACTAGTTTGCTTTTGGGCTTCCTAAGGTTAACTATACACTACTAGGCAAAGCTGATTCCCTTGAGGAATGCTTCCAATCTTATATTCTATTACCAGGTCAAAAAAGGAATATATATAATGGGAAATTTGTATTTGGGACCTTCAAATTGCATGGTAATTTTTTTGAAAAAGGGCACAACAATAATAACAAAGAAAGACATATTTAATTAAATACCAAATTTCCCATTCTTCAATAAATCAATTTGCAACCTTGTTCCCTTTAACAACAAAATTGCAATTTTTATAAAAAAATATATTTCATTTTAACCCTTCATTATTTTTCCGCTTCTTTTAGTTTTGACTTTTTTAAATTTTTTTATCAAATTACGCCAAAATAGATAGAAAAACCAACGGTTATTAAGTTTGTTGTTATAGCATACACATGGATTGTCATGTGTATGATATGAAAATTTTAATTAAATTTTTTTAATTTAAAAAATATTGATTTTTTAAAAATAATTTTAATGATTTTTAATTTTAAAAAATATTTTTTAAAAATTAAATGTTGATGTGTCATTCATGTAGCAATCCACATGTATGCCACATCAGCAAAGTTAAGAACGTTAACTTTTCCGTCCATTTTTGGATGACTTGATAAAAAAATATAAGTTTAAGGGCTAAAAAATAATTTAAAGATTAAAATAATTATTTTTTAAAAAATTAAAAAACCAAAAAAGTTATTACAGTTAAAAAGATATTTTATTTTTAGGTTGGATGAACTTAAAAATATGCAGAAATAAACTGTCTAAATTAGTCAAAATACACTAACATATTTTTTAATATGTAAGACATGAGCACCAGGAAAAATAACTTTGTATTTTTCATATTTTTAATAAAATTTTATCATTACGTGCAAGGCCAATGCCTGTAATTTCGTAGAGGTGTAAGATAAAATTAAAATAATTTAAATTGTATTATTAACTTGCTAAAACAGACTAAAACGAATTATTAAATTTTTAAAATGAGTGAACAATGTAATTATACCATTTAATAAAAATAACAACCTACCCCTAACTTCGCTCCCATGTGCCCATTCTAATTAATTAAAGTATAAATCTAATTAAACTTAATATCAACCAATTGATTAATCTCAATTAGAGATGGGCTTGCCTCTTCAATAGAATAGCCAACCATATCTACCTTTCTTCGTTCAAAATCAAAATGGTAAAAATTGAAGTAACAAATGTTGCATATAGTGATAAAAGTAAATTATATTTCAAAAAAATAATATAAATTTAAATCTGTACTATTTTATGTTGCAATTTCATTTCGATTGTTTATGTTGATTTTATATAAAACTATATATCAAAAAGGCAAAATATTTCCGTGCTATATATTTTATAGAAACTTTGGGTTAAATATATTTGATTTTAAAAATATTAAAGATAAATATAAAAATTAAATTAAATTAAAATAGAGTAAGATAGTGATATATGGATGCATCCAATATTTATAAATAAAAAAAAATTAAAATTATACTTGCGTAATAGAGCAAAAACGAGTAATGAAACAAACAAATTAAGTAGTAAATTTAGCAACATTAAAGTCGGAATTATTATCACTACTCATAAGGTACTTCAGTCAATATATATTTTCATCAAACTCATGGATAAATATCATAACCAAATCAGCCTAATCGAGAATGAAAAGCAAGGGGGCTGAATTTAGGGTGGTTAAGCCATTTTTTGTAACATTTTTTTGCCTCGATTATGGGTGTCGGAGTGACCATCTAAAAATTAGGCCGGTTTCCATCAAAGTGAAAAAAGATAAAGAAGAAGAAAGGCCGGTGTTTTGCCATCCCTATATATTTATAAATACTAAATCCAAGTTGATATTATTTTTAAAAATAATTACTTTTTATTATTTAGTAATAATATATATGTCATTCTATTTTTATTTTGTTAAAATTTATATTATTTTATAATATATTTAATTTCATATAATATATTAATTAATAATATATATAAGAAATAAATAATATATTATAGCATCAAACCATATATCATATATATTATAAGGTTCTAAACAAATAGGTTTATTCACATTATAGTTCTTTGATATGCGATACTTCTCATTTTAAACATTTATTTTCACTTTAGATAAGATACTCTTTTGCTTCTTACTTTTTTAAATTATATTAGACAATTTAGTTTAAACATAACTTAATTATTATATGTATATTACAAATTATAAGATTTTTTAAAATTAATCTTGTTGTTATTAGTTTTTTATAATAAAATTATTTTTGTTATGGTTAATTATTATTATTTTTTATAAATTAATTTATTTGGCTGTACAAAATTTTATAATAAAATTCTATTTACTATAATTGTTAAGAAATGGCTTAAAATTGGTAGTGGATTGTTGTTGTTGGTAGTGGGTTGTTGGTGGTAGTGGATTAGTGGATGGTTGTTGGTGTCCATTTTCAACCACAAATCTTTGCCAAAGTTTTGGACAATTATGTCCTTGAACTCTCTTATAAATAGAGAGGTTCATTAGCCATATTCATCATCCCAAACCAAGAGAGAGCAAAGCTTGTTCTTTGAAAGCTAGGATTTTAGCTTTCGGGTTTTCTATAGGGGTTGAGAGTTGTGAGGTTCTCGGGTTGTGTCTTGAGTGTAAAACACTTGTAATCTTCATCTTGTTATAGTGAAATTTCTTTTCGCCTCTGCCCGTGGACGTAGGCATTAAAGCCGAACCACGTAAATCCTTGTGTTCACTTTATTTTTCGTTCCGGTCAATTTACTTGTAGTCATATCGGAGTTCTCGAATCGATCCTTTCCGCAACAAATTGGTACCAGAGCGTAGTTGAAGGAGTGATAATATTTTCTGAATTGCCCTGTGACTGCAGCTTTGTCTGATCTTTCACATCAGGAAGAAAATATTATCATTCATTCAAAGGTTCCAAATTATGGCTACAAGTGTTTCATCGACTAAGTATGATGTCGAGAAATTTACCGGGAAAAATAGTTTCAGTTTATGGCGCATCAAGATGCGGGCAGTGCTGGTTCAACAAGGATTGCTAAAAGCATTGTCTGGTAAAGATAAATTACCAAGCACGCTTTCGGAAGAGCAAAAGGATGACATGCTAGAAAGAGCACATAGTGCTATTCTGCTATGTCTAGGAGATGAAGTGCTACGAGAAGTAGCGGATGAGAAAACCGCGTCCGGTTTGTGGCTCCGGTTAGAGAGCAAGTACATGACGAAGTCATTGACGAACCGGCTCTACCTCAAGCAAAGACTCTATGCCCTGAAGATGGAGGAAGGTACACCTGTTTCCCAGCACCTGGATAAATTCAATTCCATTATCATGGATTTGAATAATATCGATAACAAAATCGATGATGAGGACCAAGCAATAATTGTTTTGTGTTCTTTGCCTCCCTCGTATGAGAATTTTGTTGATACAATGATGTACGGTCGTGATGACCTGACTCTAGAGGAGGTGAAAAATGCCTTAAGTTCCAGTGAGTTGAGGAAGAAAATCACTGGTAAGGTGGTCGAAAACAATGAAGGCGAAGGCTTGGTTGCTCGAGGAAGATCCAAGGCAAAGGGTGGAAGTTCAAGTAAAAGCCATCCTAGATCGCAGTCCAAGAAGAGAATACAGTGCTACTACTGTAAGAAGTACGGGCACATGAAGGTAGATTGTCCGAAAAGGAAGGAGAAATCAGAATCACAGGAGCAACAAAATGATCGTGCGAATGTAGCTGATGCAGATTCTTCAAGTGATGCCGAGATCGTTCTTGCAGTATCCGACTCTTACGCTGGTGGGAGATGGATTCTTGATACGGGAGCTACATTTCATATAAGTACTTCGAAAGATGCATTCTCAACATACGAGAAGCATTCTGGTTCAGTACTAATGGGAAATGACCACGCATGTCAAGTCATGGGGATTGGCACAGTTCGTATAAAGATGTTTGACGGTATTGTTAGAACTCTAACTGATGTTCGGCACATTCCAGAAATGAAGAAAAATTTGATCTCTTTGAGTACGTTGGACAAGAAAGGCTTTCGGTACTCTGCTGAAGGTGGAGTTCTCAAGGTATTCTCGGGTGCTTTGACTGTGATACGTGGTAATTTGGAGCGGGGCCTTTACTTCCTCGATGGTTCCTCGGTTACAGGTGTTGCGGGAGTGTCATCATCAGATGATCTAGATTCTGACACCACGAAGTTATGGCATATGCGGCTCGGGCATATGAGCGAGAGAGGCTTATCGGTGCTAAGCAAACGAGGATTATTGTCTGGGCAGTGTACAGGAAAGTTGAATTTCTGTGAGCACTGCGTCTTCGGTAAGCAGACTCGGGTAAAGTTCAGCACTGGGATTCACAAGACAAAAGGCACAGTGGATTACTTCCATTCTGACCTTTGGGGGCCTTCTCCGACAATTTCTAAAGGTGGTTACAGATATCTGCTTACCTTTATCGATGATTACTCGAGAAAGGTTTGGGTGTATTTTCTGAAGAGCAAGTATGAGGTTCTCATCAACTTCAAGCAATTTAAAGCTTTGATCGAAAATCAAACAGGAAAGAAGATCAAGCGATTCCGGACGGATAATGGCTTGGAGTTTTGCTCAGGTGAATTCAATGAGTTCTGCAAAAATGAAGGAATAGTGAGACACCGCACTGTTCGTCGAACACCACAACAAAATGGAGTTGCAGAACGCATGAATAGAACTCTCTTGGAGCGAGCTCGTTGCATGCGATCAAATGCTGGGCTCGGTGAAGAATTTTGGGCTGAAGCTGTTAATACTGCTTGTTATTTGGTTAACAGATCTCCGTCAACAGCTATTGAGCTGAAGACTCCTGAGGAAGTATGGTCTGGTTCTCCTGCTGATTACTCTGGTTTAAGAGTGTTTGGCTGCCCTGCGTATGCTCATGTAAATGAGGGAAAACTCAAACCGAGGGCGAAGAAATGCATATTTCTTGGATACGGCCAAGGGGTGAAAGGATACAGGTTGTGGTGTCCTGATCCGGTTTCGTCCAAGTTCATCATCAGCAGAGATGTGACTTTTGATGAGTCATCCATGCTTCGATCCACCACAAATTCCCGGGAAAAGGAGGAGTCAGATAGAATGGGAGATCACGGTGTTGAGAAGCAGGTGGAGTGTCAGGTGGACGCTCCAATTCCTACGGAAGGTACTTCAGTCCAGGATGATCAAGTTGAGGTGCAAGATTCCGATGAAGATGAGTCACCTCAAGAAAAACCATATAGCATTGCCACTGGAAGAACGAAGAGACAAATCAAACCAAATCCGCGTTACGCTAATCTGGTGTCTTTCGCGCTCAGTGTGGCGGAGTCCATTGGTATAGAACCTTCCAGTTATAATGAGGCTGTCACGTGTGATGAGTCGGCACAGTGGGCAATTGCTATGAGTGAGGAGATAGAATCTCTTCACAAGAACCATACTTGGGAGTTGGTTAAGCCGCCAAGTAACCAGAAGATAGTTGGTTGCAAATGGGTCTTCAAGAAAAAGGAAGGCATCCTAGGGGTTGAAGCAACTAGATTCAAGGCACGATTGGTTGCTAAAGGCTTCACTCAGAAAGAGGGGATTGACTACAATGAAGTTTTCTCCCCAGTCGTAAAGCATTCTTCCATTCGTGTATTACTTGCCATGGTGGCCAAGTCTGATCTAGAACTTGAGCAGCTTGACGTAAAAACGGCGTTCTTGCATGGTGAGCTCGAGGAAACAATCTACATGCGTCAACCAGAGGGTTTTACAGTTCCTGGTAAAGAAGACCATGTCTGTCTATTAAAGAAGTCTTTATATGGATTGAAACAATCCCCAAGGCAGTGGTACAAGCGGTTTGATAGCTTCATGATTCAGCATGGTTACACAAGATGTGACTATGATGCTTGTGTCTATCATCGGAAGCTCTCAGATGGTTCGCACATTTATTTGTTGCTGTATGTTGATGACATGTTAATTGCTTCCAAAAACATGTCGGAAATCAACAAGTTAAAGTCGCAGTTGAGTGGTGAGTTCGAGATGAAGGATCTGGGTGCTGCCAAGAAAATTTTGGGCATGGATATTCACAGAGATCGCAAGGCGGGCAAGCTTCGTGTGTCGCAGAAGAACTACATTGAAAAGGTTCTTCAACGCTTCGGCATGGATAAAGCGAAAACTGTGAGTACTCCGTTGGCACCACATTTCAAACTCTCTGCAGAGTTGTCACCACAATCTGATGAAGAAAAGCAGCAAATGTCTCACATTCCATACTCGAGTGCAGTTGGAAGCGTGATGTATGCAATGGTTTGCACTCGTCCAGACATTTCACATGCAGTTAGTGTGGTCAGCAGATACATGAGTTGTCCTGGCAAGGAACACTGGCAGGCCGTGAAATGGATTCTCAGGTACTTGAGAGGTTCTGCAGATTTATGCTTGGTATATGATCAGAGTGACTGCACTAGCAGTGTCACGGGCTATGTGGACTCTGATTATGCTGGAGATCTGGACAAAAGAAGATCTCTGACGGGTTATGTTTTCACTTATTCTGGAGGAGCCATTAGTTGGAAAGCTGTGTTACAGTCTACCGTAGCCTTATCTACGACTGAGGCGGAATATATGGCGTTAGCAGAAGCAGTGAAAGAAGCATTGTGGATGAAAGGTCTAGTAAGCAGTTTGGGTTTACAACAGGATTTCACTGTTGTATTTTGCGATAGCCAGAGTGCCATACATCTGACTAAAAATCAGATGTTTCATGAACGGACCAAACACATTGATGTCAGATATCATTTTGTTCGGGAACATGTTACGCAAGGTGACATTGTTATCAGCAAGGTTGCTACCGAGAAGAATCCTGCAGATATGTTAACTAAGGTGATCCCTGCATATAAGTTCAAGCATTGCTTGGACTTGATAGGTATTCGGGATTGATTAGCGCCAGAGAGGCGTTTGGAAGAGGTGATCCAGTTCGAGGAATTCACTATGATGTTCAGCTTGGTAAATTTCAAGCCAAGGTGGAGATTTGTTAAGAAATGGCTTAAAATTGGTAGTGGATTGTTGTTGTTGGTAGTGGGTTGTTGGTGGTAGTGGATTAGTGGATGGTTGTTGGTGTCCATTTTCAACCACAAATCTTTGCCAAAGTTTTGGACAATTATGTCCTTGAACTCTCTTATAAATAGAGAGGTTCATTAGCCATATTCATCATCCCAAACCAAGAGAGAGCAAAGCTTGTTCTTTGAAAGCTAGGATTTTAGCTTTCGGGTTTTCTATAGGGGTTGAGAGTTGTGAGGTTCTCGGGTTGTGTCTTGAGTGTAAAACACTTGTAATCTTCATCTTGTTATAGTGAAATTTCTTTTCGCCTCTGCCCGTGGACGTAGGCATTAAAGCCGAACCACGTAAATCCTTGTGTTCACTTTATTTTTCGTTCCGGTCAATTTACTTGTAGTCATATCGGAGTTCTCGAATCGATCCTTTCCGCAACAATAATTTTTTAATATAATATTTTAAATTCAGATTTCTTCAAATTATTTTAACAGTTAATATCTCTATTTATTATAATAATTTTAATATATTATTTTCGAACTTCATAATAAAGCATATACTTTATATACACTATTAGCTTATGCATCGTATGGGTACACAAAGTAGTATATATATATACATGGGAAATGATCCACTTATATCAATGTAAAATTCAAATGGTTTTATACCCTTTCATATATTTTATAGGATTAATACTTTAACAATTCAACCGTTGAATATATCAAAATATGTGTACTTGTCATGTATGTAATTTTTTGAATCAATTTAATATCTATCAGATCGGTCTAAAATATTATCTATATATATTAATATATATATTTAACGGTTGAATTTTTTTTTACATTAAATGAATAGTTAGAAATTTTAAATTTATGTTAAACTTGACATGCATGACATACATAAATGTAGCATGAAATATGAGAGTTGAATTGTTAAAACATTAATTATATAAAAAAAATTAGGAAATTTAAGTTTTACAGTAGTGTAAGTGGATCCATCAATAATTTAAGTATTATTCTAAAAATATTATTAAAAGATTAATTAAATAAAAAAATTATTAAAAATGTAAAGCTAGTATATAGTGAGGTATGTAAATAATTGCAAATTGCATGGATCTGGAGGAGGCCTCATATCCGATCCCTATATAAATAAATAAATAATCTCTACGTCTAAACCAAAAAGGGAAGACACAACTTTTCTAAAACTCAAAATCTTTATAATTAATTTTCGTGTTCCTTCAGTATCAGGTAAATTATCACAAAATTTTCCATCTTTTTCTTAATAATTTTTTTGGTTTATATTTCTTTGTTTATTTCATTATTTATTCTGTATTTTGATTTTTTTCCCATATTGTTTAAATAGTTTTTGTAAAGAAAATCTATAAGAAAAAGTTGTAATCTTTAATGTTAGAAAAAAAAAGGCAAAATAAATTTAAACTGGATAATAGGTAATTAATTTGAAATTTTACGATGAGTTAGATATAAAAGTAAAACTGCAGAATATATTAGTATTTAGTAGCATTGAATTTTGTTATAAATAAGTAAATTTTTTTTAAATATCATGGAGAGTCTTATATTAGGAGTTAAATTATATTTTATCCCTTAAATTCAAAAAATGAAAAAATTAATCCATACACATTAAACCAAAGAGTAAATTGGTCCTTTATGTTAAAAATTTAATCCATTTGCACTGTTAAAAACTAGTGTAGGTAACAAAATAACCATACAATGACACATGACATGCCACGTATATCTCATGGTGATGTATAATAGAAATAGATAATTTTTAAACAAAATAGGGACAAATTTGCCAATTTTTTGAGTAAAGAGGACAAAATGCAATTTAACTACTAGTATAGGAGTCTCCATGATACTTCAATTTTTTTATAAAATTCAAACTAAAAATAAGTTAATTAAGAATTAAATTAAATATACAATCACATTTAAAAAAAAATTGAAGTATCATGGAGACTCCTATACTAGTAGTTAAATTGAAGTATCATGGCTAGCAGGGGCCTCGGTCCCTCTAAAATGGAAAAAAAATTCATTCAACCTTTTTAAAATTTTAAATTAATAAAAGTAAAATTATACTTTTAACTCAAAATTATACTTTTAACCCCTCTAAGAATGATAAAATTTTAATTTAATCTTTTAAAAATTATAAAAATACAGACTATTAAAATGGTAAAATTATATTTTTATTATAGTAAAAAATACAATTTAATTTTAACTCCTCTTAAAAAAATTTCTAGCTTCTCCCCCTAGTTCTATTGGTCACACTGATTTCTCAATGCTTTCTAATATGTATATTGAAGGCAAAAATTTATACAGTTTTCCAAAGCTCCAACAGTTGCTGGCATTTTTATTTATTTATTTAGGTTAAATAGATCGAGTCTCAATGTGGGAATTGTTCCCAAGTTTCAAATAACCTTTATTCTTTACATGATTTCGTTATAAGTTTTGTTCATGTTTAAGGTTTGCTTATATGTCTTGAACTTGAAAAGTTTGCTATTTTGAATTGTTGTTGAAGATGGCATTGCTAAACATTGGTGCTGGAAATAGTGATGATGCCTTCTACAGGTATAAGAAGCCAAAAATGATCACCAAGGTTGAAGGTCGAGGAAATGGCATTAAAACAAACATAGTCAACATGGTTGATGTTGCAAAGGCATTGGCAAGGCCAGCTTCTTATACAACCAAGTATTTTCGTTGTGGGCTTGGTGCACGGTCTAAATTTGATGAAAAAACAGGGATTTCTCTTGTTAATGGATCCCATGACACTGCTAAACTTGCAAGACTTCTTGAAAACTTTATCAACAAATATGTGCAGTGTTATGGTTGCGGAAACCCTGAAACTGAGATATTTATAACTAAGAATCAGATGATAAAATTGAACTGTGTTGCATGTGGTTTTGTTTCTGATGTTGATATGATGGATAAGTGGACAAGTTTCATATTGAGAAATCGAGCTGAACCGAAGAAGAGATCAGACAAGAAGGCGATGAAGAGAGCTGAAAAAGAGAGACCTAAGAAAGGTGAAGCTGCTGCCGCCGCTGCTGATGATGTGCAATGGCAAACTGATACATCAATGGAGGCAGCTCGGCAGCGAATAAAGGAGCAGTTGACTGTTGTAACAGCAGATATGGTCATGTTATCAACCTTAAAGAAACCGAAGGTGACGACCAAGGCAAGCAACAAGGGACAGATGATTGCTCTGTTAGAGGCCTTATTTGAAGGCATTGAGAAAGGGTTTGCAAAAGAAGTGATTAAGAAGAAAAACTACCTCGCTGTTGTTGCTAAAGACAAGGGATCTCTGTTGCTTCTACTTAAAGCCATAGAGTCATTTTGTGGAAAAGCTAACTCAAATGCATTGAAGGAAGTCGCTTTAGTTTTGAAAACACTCTATG
The DNA here is from genome assembly GCF_007990345.1 of Gossypium hirsutum. Lineage (NCBI taxonomy): Eukaryota > Viridiplantae > Streptophyta > Magnoliopsida > Malvales > Malvaceae > Gossypium > Gossypium hirsutum. The sequence goes on from NC_053430.1 coordinate 10,950,749, forward strand.
ATGTTGATGTATTAGAGGAGGAATATGTACTTCAATGGCATCAACAAGGTTTGATAGGGAAGAACAAAGGGTCTCAGATATGGAAGAATGTAAAGCCTTTTATTGATTGGCTTCAAAGTGCAGAATCAGAATCTGAAGAAGAATGACATTCTTGTGTGTTTGGCATTTTTAAGGTATTTTCTGCTACTAAGAATAAAAAGTGGATAGTTAATCTGCTTGTCTGATTTCGGGGTTTTCTTAGTTTTATTGATTGAGTGTTTATTTTATGATTTTTTGTGTCTGGTATTGAGGATTTGGTCTGGTTGTCTGCGTTGTTGATTTGCGCTAATAGAACAGTTCCTTTGTTTAAACATTCATACAGAGAAGTAATAGATGATCATCAGCTCATTTTTCTTTTCAGTTCTTTATGCTATATTTATATTTGCTATTTAATACTTTGGTAAATATACATAGTAACATCAACTATATATATATATATCCATCCTGCTTGTTTTCTGCTTTCTCTATAGCTGCAATCAAATCATCAGTTCTTCCATACGATCCAGCATTACGACTAAACTAATGTACTCGAATCAAACGTGAATGCGGCTGGTGCAATTGCGGTAAATCACTTTCTTCATCCGATGCATCAAGGGAAAACTGAGGATCCTATAACACAGTGAAAGTCATCGGCAATTAAGTGTCAACATAGCTAGTAATGATACTGATAAAAGAAGTAGTTCTTGAAGAACGCCAAACGAAATCTAAACCTGATGGTGTTGGCGGCGTTGGATAGCAGTAAAAGCTTTAACCATGATATATATAGGCAACATAATCCCAATGGCTCTCAACATTAGTAACTGCAACAAGTAACAAAAAATGTTAACAATGCTTGTTTCCAGCAGTGTGCTCGAACGGTAATGTCTTACCGTGAACAATGTCAATGAATAGTCTCCAGCGCCACTGATTACGACCGGAAGAGTGTGGCGTAGAACCAGAAGAACCATAAACTGCAAATGAATGACATTGTTGTTAAAATTCGAGCCCGATGTGCGTGTGTTTGTGTGAGAGAGAGAGATACAGTTATAGCAATGACGCGACAACATATCAGGCTTCGGGATCTAGGAGCTGAGTAATCATCGATCTCAGTTTCCAGAAAATCACGATCATCGGTGACTACTGTTATAAAATGCGGAGTCGGCAAGTCTCTCCTTGAAATTTCCCAATTCCCTCTGAAATGACAAGCACAATTCTTAATGAGTGAAGGACCCTGAATATGGCTAGAATATAGATATAAACAGAACAATATATACCTGAAGTTCATAGGAACACTTCCATAATGAAATAAAGGAGGCGGTGCCGTATAACCGGGCTTAAATTGCTAAAATTTCGCAAATGTTCCAACAAAAGTAACAATTAGTTTCTTTCGATACGAAAGAAAACGGTGCAAGCAAATTCTGAACCAGGATAAAAGAATGGTTGAACCTGGTGGCAAATCTCACAGACTATGTCACCCTTTTCATTGCACCACCTCTGCACACATTTACGGTGAGCATACTGCAATAATGAATAAAACATGTTATCTCATTTGCAACTACAAGAGGCAAAGTTCGACAATGCCAATGGATGATCGGAGAACGCTCTGAGCGCCTACCAGTATGCACTCAGTGCTTTGCACGCCAAAACACTAATCAATACATATACGAACATAGCATACACGCAAAATGCCGAAAACGGTTCTATGAAGCTACTGATTCATCTGAACAAATTGCCATTTAGCAATAGAAGCGCACACATGTTATCTCATTGCAACTACAAGTGGCAAAGTTTGACAATGCCAATGGATGAACAGAGAATGCTCCGAGCATGTGGTGGGAACGAACTCGGTGCTTTGCATGCCAAAACACAGTAACCAATTGATACAAGTGGCAATGTTCAACAATGACAATGGAAGAACAGAGAATGCTCCGAGCGCCTACCGGTATGCACTCAGTGCTTTGCATGCCAAAACACTAATCGATAGATATATCAATATAACATACACGCAAAACACAGAAAACAGTTCTATGAAGCTACTGATTCATATGAAAAAATTACCACATTCAACTTAACAGCATAGGCAGGGTCTTGATTTAGCATGTATGTTTTAGTACTGACATTAAAATCCAAGAGGAACGGTTCAATTCGCAACTGACCTTCAAGCTGCCACGACAAGAACAGGGTATCTCCATGTTCAAATCTTCATCATCATCATGACAAATCCTACATTCTACTAATTTACTTGGAGAGGAACCAACATTGTCATCCGTAGATGAAAAGTCAATTATATCATGTTTGCTTGCTGAGGGCATGCCTAGTTGTAATTGTTTTTTACTCTCAATAGCAGCTTCAAGGGTGGATTCGGTCAATAGCCGGTCCACAAGCAACACAAAATGGTCTCCCATCCTTCAATTCATACACAAAATTAAAAACATTGCAATTTTTATATATTGAAAAAATGTGTAACAATGCAATAGAAGCTACAAGAAATGAGATGAAAATGGAAAACCCAGAAAGGAAATGAGAGAAGAACAAAAGCCCAGAAACCAAAAATCATAGATTTATTGACTACAATATAGAAAAAAAGAGACCCATGTTCCAAAAAGACATCAACTTTATAAATGAAATTTGAATTATTTGAAGTAAAAACAAACATATCATGATTACCATTGGACAGAAAGCTGTTAATGTAATGGAAAAAAACCAGAGGCTTACATTACAAGTAAAGGGATGGAATTTTTCTAATTCAGGAACAATGCAACAATTTTGGTTTTTTGTTGTTGTTGTTTTTGTTGTTTCTTCAAATGAAGCGATAGCTTGAGTGCACTACCATCATCATCATCACCATTTTCATTCCAATTTTTCAAACCAAATTCTACACGACAAACATGATTGCATGGTAAAAAAAAATCTATGTCGTGGGACTAGGGATAAAATGACGTGAGATTCTGTAATGACAACCACGTGTCTTTGAATATGCAATATTGTTTGTCAGTTGAGATTGGAGCCTACTTTGGTGTTGGAAGTTGGGACCAGTTGCAGTTATCTACGCCGTGAATCAATGGCTGATGTTCTTGCTCTTAGTCTTGGTCTTGGACCATGTTTTTTTGTGGCTTATTTATTTTAAACATGAGGCTAAGCTTATTACACTCTCTTTAGGGTTTGAATTCAAGATTAAATGTCAGTTGATATGACTTAATTTAATACAAGTTTTTGTTATTATATTAATAATTTGGTTAATAAATTTAAGTAAGAGTGGAATAAGATTTGAAAAACGGTGAATCTTTCCCAAAAAAAAAATGTTGATTTGAGTTTTTTATATAATTAAGAATGTACGTGTTTCAGTAGAGATAATATAATTCAATCAAAATATAAAAAGTTTAACCTATAGTAAATAATATGCGTGCAGTTAATTGAATAAGGGTTATTAGTGCTTATAAACTTCTGAATTTAATCTCTCTAATTTAATTTAACTTTTTAAATTGGTCAATTTTAATTTTTATATTTTTTAAAATTTAAAATTTTAGTCTTGATTCAAACTGTAGTAATTAAATTTAATTACTAGTCTTGTACTGTGCGCACAGTTCTAGATTTAGTCCATATTCTTCAATCAGGTCATTTTTAGTTTATATATGTTTGAATTTTGTAATTTTAGAATTTTCAATAAGTAATATGTCAAAATAACAAACTCGCATTACACATGATAATGTGTCTGCCTCATTATATTTTGAAAATAGCAAAACTTAACTAAATGATTCAATAGTTATTGTTTGGTGGGGATTGAAATTTTCAAATTAAAAGAAAAAGAGCACAATCACTAAAAATGATTAAATTAACATACTAGGATTAAATCCAGAATTTTCGTTAAGTACAGTGACTAAAAGGTAAAATTTAACCATTAAATAATAACATATCATTAAAGTTCAGTGAATTCATTTTTAAAAATAAATTATGAATGAGCTCTATCTAAATTAATATATAGCTTAAATTATTCTATACCCTAGTCATGTCTATAATTATTCTAATTTAAGATAAGTTATGATTGAATTATACTTTAAGTTGAATTAACATAATTGTATTTATCATTTGAATATATATATAACTCAAAAAGTTTTGAAAATGACTTAAGTATAAAGCTCTAATCTTAGTTGAAATGACTAAGCAAAGAACCTCTATGTTTATAATACATGCATATATGTACATATAATTTGTATACAGAGGAAGCTAAGTGTCGGCAATGGGTAGAAAAACCGTGCAAATGGTTACATGAGCTTAGAGAGACTGTGGATCAAATATATAGATTCAATGGGGCACATGGAATCATATCCAATTGCTAAAAGCCATACAAAATCATTAGAATAGAAATCTCATGGGATGGGGTGACATGCAAATTTGTGAGCATGTCATAGTTTTGGTTGACAAAGTCATGCCCCATACCTTACCATACCATACGTACTCTTTAATTATCTGTTTCGATTATGACCAAACCCTAACTATCCAACATTTGTCATTGTTCTCAGAGACCAATTTTCTTCAACCAACCAAGACTCTAAATGCCACTTTATGTCATAATATGGACCTTGTTTTATTAGTCTCTTTCCATCTTTTCTTTCGAAAGGAAAAAAATAGACCAATATGTCATAATATGGACCTTGTTTAATAATAAATACCTCAACAATGACGTGTTATGAAGCATTAATTTAATGGTAAGTAGGAAATTGAGATTTTAAGTTTAAACTTTATTACTTATGGGTTTGTATCATATTTAGTTTGATGAATTAGTTATTTAATTTGATGATTATAATTAATGGATTCAAATAAAATTTGATGGTTGAGTCTAGGGTTGCTGCTATCGGGGGCGTCTTGAGAGACCAACATAGAGAGTGGATTCTTAGGTATAATAGATGTTTGGGAAAATGCTTAGTCTTTAACGCGAAACTATGGAGTATTTTAAATGGTTTAACTGTATTACAGAACTCACATTGCGATAGAATGTCGATTCAAACAGATAATATAGAAACCATTTGTACTATTTAAGAATTTTTTTTGAAGACATCAAGCGCTGTCCTTATCAAGCTGAATCCATCAGCTTTTGACGAATGTCGACCAATAGATGCTTGAACATGTTCCTAGAATAGAGAACAGTGAAGCCAATCGACTAGCCAAAATGGCATTTGACAAGGAAGAGGAGATAGTTGTTTGTAGAGATCCCAATGAGTTTAGTGTAATCACTTTGCTTGTTTTCTTTTTATCACCAAAAAAATAGTGCCAGAGAATAATTTTATTCATATTTAAGATGTTGATAGGTAATTCCAAGGCTTGATTTTAAAATTTGGATAAATTATTGTACAAGCCCAATTTGCGGGCCCAGATTAAACCAAATGACCCACTAAACTCAAACCTAATACCTAACTCTAGCCCAATTGGCCCAATACCCAAAACAAAAAAAAAAGAAAAGAAAAAGAAACCCTAAATCACCTATTCCCACTGCCTTAGTTGCATTGATAGTGCAAATAGCACTTGCCTCCACCATCGTTTGCCTGCCATACAAAAAGAAGAAAAGACATTAAGTATATATATATAATAAAGTTTGTAAATGGCTATAAAAAGGTCATACTAAAACCATTGTAAGGAGAGAAGATTTTTTTTTTTTGGAGCAAATACAAAAAAAAAAGCATTTGACAATTTTTAGATCTAAGCACAAAAGAAAGCAGAGATCCAAGCAACACCAAAGAAACAGGAAAATAAAAGTTGAAATATCAAGAATCAAAATCTAAAACAAAAGGTGATATTACATTATTATTATTTTCTTTCTATTTATTATTTTTTTCCTTTTTATTTTATTTTCGAATTTACTTACCTTTACATACAATATATCATAAGGACATAAAAAAATAAAAAAAAGCAAAAAACGTACCTTCAGAAATCCGGCCACCGCGCGGTGGTCCACGGTGGCGACCAGACTGAAACCTCGCTGGAGCAATGGCCCTTGCAGAGAACAAAAAAGGAAGAAAGGAAATTTTTTTAAAGAGGAGAAGAAATGAACTTTAAAAAAAATTTGGGGTTTATATAGGCCACCAAAACGATGTTGTTTTGGGATTGGCCTTAAACACCCAAAACGACACAGTTTTATTCCATACCTGTGCGACCCAACCCGCCTTAACTGAGATCCGCGCGATTTTGCTATAGTGGGTTATTTGCCAAATAAGTCCTTCCGTTTTTAATTCAGTTTGCAATAATTTTTTTGTTTATCTAAATTTATACTTAATAATTTGTTTCAGTGCTCAATTTAATCCTTTTTTTATTATTTAACTATTTTACTGTTAAATTAGTTAATTTTATTATTTTTGTTATTATTTGTGCTATTATTAGTATTTTTCATGTATATATTATATTGTCGTTATCATTACTATTATTAAATATTCTTATTATTACTATTATTTTTATTCCTTTTATTATTGTTTATTATCAATATTTATTATTATTGCTATTATTGCTATTATATCCTAATTTATATTCGTCTTATCTAATTCTGTTTATCTCTTTATATTTATGTTTATATTTTATGTATTATACCTATCTTTATATTTACGCATGAACATTACTATTCTACTATTATTTTTTTTTTATTTTCATTGGCATTTTTACTTATTATCATTTTGTATCTTTATTAACATTATTACTATTATTATTTTACTATCATATTTTTCTTATCACAATTTTTATAACTTAACATGCTATTATTACTTTTATTTTTATTTTTTATTACCATTATTGTTATTGTACTTATATCTATATGTATTTTGTTTTAATACCATTATTATTACTACTTCCATTATCTTTTATCTCTAACTGTTATGATTTTTACGTACATATTATCATTTATATTATTATTATTCTTACTTCTTTGTATTACTATTATTGTACATACATATACGTTATTATTTATATTATTACAATTATTATTGTTGACACCATTTTTTGGATGAAAACGGGGTCGACTTGGATTTTGAAAAAAAGAATGAAAACGAGAGTCGCCACCAATCCCTTTTTGACGAGGTGTGATCGGGTCACCTTAAAATGTGGTTGTTTTTAATAAATGATTTAATTTTATTAAAACAACGATTTTGGTCTACGAAATTCAGAAAAATGAGTTCGGGAGTCGGTTACGCACGAGGAAGGATTAGCACCCTCGATACGCCCAAAATTGGTACCTAGTTGATTAATTAGTGTCTTAGTGTCGAAAATTGGAAATTTGAAGAGTTTTTTTTAAAAAAATACGATCCTTGAAAGAAACTCTGATGACGTGAATTGGAATATAAGATTCTCTTGTTCCGAAGGAATATCACATCCAGCACGTTAGGACACGATACTCTAAATCATCGAAACCAAGATCACCTTATAGTTTAATGAAACCACACTTTGAAGCTTTAAGAGGATATTTGGCTATTTAGTCGAACGAGAAATCGAAACCCAGCACGTTAGGGCACGTTTTCTCGATTTTCCAAACGCGAAATATTGCCTTATTTAGAAAAATTTTCCTTTTGATGCTTGGTATTAATGCTTGACAAAAACAATAATGAATACGACAAGGTGAGCAAGGCAAAGTGAGTAACAATAATACAATAGGCAAAATGAAATGACGAGGCGATTACATAAACAAAGCATACAAATAAATAAATAGAACTAACATTTTAGAAAAAGCACAAGTGTACATGGATAAATAAACAAACACCAAGTAACAATGATGACAATAAATACAATTATGTAAAAAAAATATATATGCATGTATAATTTAAAGCCATAAAATAAGAAATATATATAAATTACAGAATATAAAAACATAGATAAGTATGTACATATATATAAAATCGGTAAGTATTATAAAAAATGTAAATGTGTATTTATATATTTACAAATCGTGATAATATAAAATATATGTATGTGAATTATAAAATATGTGAAATATACAAAAAGCATTTTTAAGAGTATAAAGAATATATAAGTATGTATATGATGTAAAATATGCATAAATATATGTAAGTATATAAGAATTATGAAATGTGAAAAATATATTTAAGTATGTATAAGTACGTATATATACATATTATAAATATATAAATATATAACAAAGCATAAACTAATAATAATAATAATAATAATAATAATAATAACATTGGAATATAAAAGAAATGAACATAAAATTAATAAAATATTAAAATAAAGTGAAATGAAAAATATTAAATATGAAAAAAATATATGTGTATACACGTACGTAATAAAAATATACACTAGTACATAATTATAATAATAGTAATACTAATAATACTAATAATATAAAATAATAAGGATATTTAATAAAGATACAAAAATAAACGGAAAAAGGATTAAAATTGAATTAAAAACAAAGTTGTAGGGCCAATTTAAAATGAAAACAAAGAAAAGGGACTTAATTGTAACACGCGTGCAACTTGGAGGGTCAAAAGCGCAATAAACCCAAGTATTAAAACGCTGCGCAGCATGGGGGACCAGAATGAATTCGGGGCGAAACCATGGAGCCAAATTAAAAATAAAAAAACCTTGATTGTAAACTCCCAGAAAAGCGGAAGGGCTAAAAGTGCAATTAGCCCTTCCAAAGAAAAACACGCGGATCCTCCCTGGTGCGGGTCGGGTCGACCCGACCCGTGTTCAAAACGGCGTCGTTTTATTTATTTAAACTGGGGGTCCAAAACGGTGCATTTTGACCCCCTATAAAAGTCAAAAAATATTCAAAAAAAATCATTTGTAAAGCTGAGGGGAAAAAAAAGAAAAGGGAGAGAGGAGAGGGGAGCCCGGAGCGATTTCCGGCCAGGGGGGGACACCGGACGGCCACCGGAGGCTCGCCGGCGCCGCCGTGTGCGGCGGTCGGAGGGTCAAAAATCCCTCTTTTCGGCCGATCCGAAAGCAGGTAATTTTTTTACCTTTTTTTTAACTCTTTTTATATAAACATATGCTATGTAAAGATATATAATAGATGAGTTTTTTGAATAATAAAAATAAAAGAAACCTTAGATCTGACTGCCTTTTCTGTTTTCGGGTGTTTTTCTTGCTTGAATCTGCTTTTACTCTCGTATTCTCAAGTAATATTACAATCGAAAATGAAAGGAAAATCCCAAAAAAATCCCCCCTTTTTGTCCTTGATTTTGGCTTTTTAAAGTCGATCTATAAACATTCATTTCCTTTTTTTGTTTCCGTTCTTTTGTTTATTCTTTGCCCCATTCCTCGCATGCTTCCTTTTGCTGTTGTTTCTGTCTCTGTTGCAGGTGTGTCAGGTGTGGGTGGTGCGCGTGATGGCCAAGCAGTGGCGGTAGTGGGCATGCGTGGAGGCTGGCGGCTGAAAAGAGTTAAGGAGGCTAGGGTTTATTTTTGCTGAATGTTAAGATAGGTGGGCTGGGGTTTCTTAATTTTTGGGCCTGGGTATTTTATTTTCTGATTTAGGCCATATTGGCCTGCTTTAATGGACTGTGGCATTGTATTTATTTTGTTTTATTTTTGGCACTAGGCCCGGCAAATTTGGGCTTCTACAGTTGCCCCTCTTTGCTCGTTTTCGTGTAACGAGAACAGGGCAAAGACTGAGAAAGACCAAATTTGCCTAGTCCCATCTAGTCTTGACTTCTTTGGGTCATTCTCTTCAAATAGCTTCATTCTATTCTGCTGTGTCTCGTTGCTTCAATCCACTTCATTGCGCTCTAGAGAAACATGACTTCAATCTATTCTGCTACAACTCCATGGGGATGAAATTTTTTTTGTTTCTTTCGTCTGCTCCACTGCCGCTTAGGGATATAAGACTGAATGTGATCTGCTCCACTACTGCTTAGGGAAGATAATATCTGTAATCTTTAATCTATTCCTCTACTGCCAGGGAGATAGAATTACCGGCTTCAATATACTCCACTGTAATCAGGGAGGTAAAATCCGCCGTCTTCAACCTGCTTTGCTGCCAAATACAGGAAGGCAAGATCTGCAATCTTCAATCTATTCCACTGCCAAATACAGGGAGATAGAGTTATCGGTTTCAATGTACTCCACTGTGGTCAGGGAGGTAAAATCTGCCATCTTTGATCTGCTTCGCTGCCAAATACAGGAAGGCAAGATCTGCAATCTTCAATCTATTCCACTGCCAAATATAGGGAGATAGAGTTATCGGCTTCAATGTACTCCACTGTGGTCAGGGAGGTAAAATCTGCCATCTTTGATCTGCTTCGCTGCCAAATACAGGAAGGCAAGATCTGCAATCTTCAATCTATTCCACTGTCAAATACAGGACAAGAGTTATCGGCTTCAATGTACTCCACTGTAGTCAGGGAGGTAAATCTGCCATCTTCGATCTGCTTCGCTGCCAAATACAGGAAGGCAAGATCTGCAATCTTCGATCTACTTCACGCTAATACATGAAGATAAGATCTGATTTCTTCGATCTACTTCGCCACGAGTATGGGAAGACAAGATCTGCATCTTGGATCCACTTCCTATCAATATAGGAAGATAGGATCTGCTACCTTCGATTTACTTCATGCCAATACATGCAGACAAGATCTGCTTTCTGCTATCTACTTCGCCACCAATATGGGAAGACAAGATCTGCATCTTCGATCCACTTCCTACCAATATAGGAAGATAGGATCTGCTACCTTTGATCTACTTCACGCCAATACATGAAGACAAGATCTGCTTTCTGCGATCTACTTCGCCACCAATATAGGAAGACAAGATCTGCATCTTTGATCCACTTCCTACCAATATAGGAAGATAGGATCTGTTCCTTTGACCTATAAAATCAATTTTATAGACCTATTTACGTCTAGTGTTTAGGATGACATGATCAGAGTGGATCAAATGCTCCTAACTAGATGTGTATGAATGATATTTGTAGAATGTCATGAGAATGATCCATTTTTAATGCTTAGGTTGTCATTCCTCATTGTTCATCAAGGTTCCATCACTGATGCCTTCTTGTTCAGCCAGTACCTTTGACAGAAAACCTAAAGAAATAGACGCTATTTAGACTATCATTTCTCAAATGTTTCCAACCCTTAGGTTTGGTTAGTTCTAAACAATAGTCCTGTTTCAGGTCCTCGTATTATTTAGAAACTTTCAGAGTAATATGCAGAACTCCTTCTGCATGTGTATTGTCAGTCCATTAATCGTTATTTCAATGAAAAATGCTTGAGAAAGATTATCAAAATGGACAAAATGAAATTTTGTTGAGAGCAAATCTCTAAACAAACAAATCAAGATAGCAAATTTTGCTGAGATATGAGATGAATAAGATGAAAAAGATTATCACAATGAATAAGATGGAACTTTATTGAGAGCAGAGCTCTAAATGAACAAATAGCAAATTTTGCTAAGATGTAAATAAGATAAAAAAAGGTGCCCCAGATATCGCAGCATGAGCTTCTCTGCATAAACTCTGTGTTTAGAAGTCCTAAAAGACTTTGTTGATGCCCCAAGATGTAGCATCTCTCCTTCTTGTTAATTCGGAGAAGACAAAACTACTCTATGCCTCATCTTTGATCGAAAATTTGAATTGCCCATTCCTGGGTTTTCAATCCAAAACCCCTTTGGTCTCAAGGTGCCCTTTGCGGGTTTTCGCCTTGGCCTCTTTTTTTTTTTTTAGGCAAAGTACCTCTTCACTGAATCCGAATTCACAGGATTGGGCAAGCTTTTGCCATCCATCCCAGTTAAAATTAATGCCCCTCCTGAAAAGGCCTTTTTTACTACATAAGGTCCCTCCCAGTTTGGCACCCACTTTCCTCTGAAGTCTTTTTGTATGGGAAGGATCTTCTTCAGTACCAAGTCCCCTTCATGGAAGTTTCTAGGACGAACTTTCTTATTGTAAGCTCGCATCATTCGTTTCTGGTACATTTGACCATGACGGATAGCTCTTAACCTCCTTTCTTCAATCAAGTTCAGCTGATCATATCGGGCTTGGACCCATTCTGCTTCGTCTAACTTTAGTTCTGAAAAAACTCGGAGAGAGGGAATTTCAACCTCAATTGGTAGCACTGCCTCCATTCCATAAACCAAAGAGAATGGTGTTGCCCCGGTAGAAGTCCTGACGGACGTTCGATAAGCATAGAGGGCGAATGACAACTTCTCGTGCCAATCTCTATAGGTCTCAGTCATTTTCCCCACAATCTTCTTGATATTTTTATTGGCTGCCTCCACCGCACCATTCATCTTCGGACGATATGGCGATGAGTTGTGGTGCTTGATCTTGAATTGATTACAAACCTCTGCTATCGTGCTATTATTCAAATTTAATACGTTGTCTGATATGATCCTTTCAGGCATTCCATACCGACATATGATTTCCTTTTTTAAAAACTTGCTGACAGCTGTCTTTGTGACGTTGGCGTAAGAAGTAGCCTCTACCCATTTAGTAAAGTAGTCAATCACTAAAAAATGAAACGATGTCCGTTTGAAGCCTTTGGCGATATCGGCCCAATGACGTCCATGCCCCACATGGAGAAAGGCCATGGGGAAGTCATGACGTGAAGAGATGATGGAGGCACATGAATTTTGTCTCCGTAAATCTGGCATTTATGACACTTCTTAGCATATTTGATGCAGTCTCCTTCCATGGTAGACCAATAATATCCAAATCTCATGATCTGTCTGGCCATTGTGAAACCGTTAGCGTGTGTTCCACAAATACCATCATGGACTTCTTCCAAGATCTGCTTGGCTTCCACAGCGTCCACACATCTTAACAGCACCTGATCTTTTCCTCTTTTGTACAGGATCTCTCCATCTAAGACATAACCACTGGCCATCCTCCTCAACATTCTCTTGTCATTCTCAGTTGCTTGGTTTGGGTATTCACAATTTTTCACGTATCGCAATATGTCCTGATACCAAGGGTTGTCGTCCTTTTCTTCTTCCTCGTCAATGTTACAACAGTGGGCTGGAGCATCATAAATACTCATTTGGATAGGCTTCACATCCTCTGGTCTATTTACTTTGATCATGGAAGCCAATGTAGCTAAAGCGTCGGCCATCTGATTCTCGTCTCGTGGGAGATAACAAAAAGTGATGTCGTCAAACTCCTCAATCAATTCTAGGACTATCCTTCGGTAACTAGTCAACTTAGGGTCTCTTGTTTCCCATTCGCCTTTGAGCTGATAAATTACCAATACCGAATCCCCATATACCTCAAGTACCTTGATTTTGCGTTCCATAGCCGCGCGGATTCCCATGATACATGCTTCATATTCCGCCATGTTATTTGTGCAATCAAAATCTAGTTTACTGGTGAAAGGATAATGATCACCGTTTGGAGATACCAAGACTGCCCCAATCCCGTTGCCCATGGCATTTGAGGCTCCGTCAAAATTTAATTTCCAAGTATTGCCTTCTTGTGTGCTCGCTTCAGTAGTTGCCACATACATCAGATCCTCATTTGGGAAATCAAAGTTCAAAGGCTCATAATCGTCCAGGGCTCTACTTGCTAGAAAATCTGCTATCGCGCTCCCTTTTACAGCCTTTTGATTCACATAGGTTATGTCAAATTCAGATAGTAGAATTTGCCATCGGGCCATCTTTCCGTTCAGAGCAGTTGACTCCATCATGTATTTCAGAGGATCTAACTTTGAGATTAACCAAGTCGTATGGTACAACATGTATTGTCTCAATCTCCGAGTAGTCCAAACCAATGCGCAACATAATTTTTCAATTGGCGAATATCTCGTTTCGCATTCAGTGAACTTCTTACTGAGATAATAGATCGCTCTTTCTTTTCATCCTGACTCATCATGTTGGCCGAGCACGCACCCCATGGAATTCTCAAATACTGCCAAGTATAGTATCAGTGGTTTGTCAGGGCAAGGTGGCATCAGTACTGGGGCGTTGGACAAGTAATGTTTAACTCTTTCGAAAGTTTTCTGGCACTCCTCATCCCATACACCTGGATTGTGTTTCCTAAGAAGACGGAATATGGGGTCACATTTCTCAGTTAATTGTGAAATAAATCGAGCGATGTAATTTAGTCTTCCTAGGAAACCCCGAACTTCTTTTTGAGTACTTGGCGGAGGTAATTCTTGTATGGCCTTAACTTTGTCTGGGTCAATTTCAATTCCCTTTTCGCTGACTAAGAATCCTAGCAATTTTCCTGATCTAGCCCCGAAAGTACACTTGGCTGGGTTAAGTTTTAGCTGGAACTTCCTTAACCTCAGAAACAGTTTTCTCAGAACTTGCACGTGTTCCCTTTCTGTTCTAGATTTTGCGATCATGTCATCAACATAAACTTCTATCTCTTTATGCATCATATCATGGAATAATGCTACCATGGCTCTCTGATACGTTGCTCCCGCATTTTTCAATCCAAAAGGCATCACTTTATAACAAAACGTCCCCCACATTGTTATGAATGTGGTCTTCTCCCTGTCTTCAGAAAGCATCTTAATTTGGTTGTACCCGGAGAAACCATCCATGAAAGAGAACAGTGAGTATCCGGCCGTGTTGTCTACCAAGGTATCGATATGAGGCAGTGGGAAATTATCTTTTGAGCTGGCTTTGTTCAAGTCTCTGTAGTCCACACACATTCGCACCTTCCCATCTTTCTTAGGAACAGGGACTATATTGGCTACCCATTCTGAGTACTTGACCACCTGTAAGAAACCAGCATCAAATTGCTTCCTAACTTCTTCCTTTATTTTTAGCAAGACATCAGGCCTCATCCTTCGGAGCTTTTGTTGGACTGGTTTGCATTCTTCCTTTATAGGCAATCGGTGCACCACGATATCAGTACTTAAACCTGGCATATCTTGGTAGGACCATGCGAAGACATCTTTAAACTCTTGAAGCAACTCAACAAGGTCTCGCCTTGTTTCCTTGGCAATGCAAGCGCCAACTTTTACCTCTCTGCCCTCTTCTAAGATCACAACTTCTACTGATTCCTTATAGGGTAGAATTTTTTTCTTCTTCTTCCATCATTCTTAACAAATCCGGAGATAAAACGCTGTCTTGGTCACCCTCAAAATCTTGAGGATCATCTATACTCATGTCTTGCTCAAATAAAGACTCTGAATTAGTAACAGCGTCGCTCATCTCGTTGATATCTGAAGACCTGTTATTGGAACAAATGGAGGCCCAAATAAAAGAATCTAAGAATACTTGTATGCATAGTATGATTATAAAGGGGATGAAAAGAATGAAAGAATATTTGCTCAAAATGAAACTGAATGATAAGTTTTCACTGAAATTAGCTTTTGGACATGTGCCTTTTACAAAAGATTCTTATCACCCCCAGGCTTAGGGCAACAAGTGTTCTGAATATTACTCTGAATTAGTTCTAAATGTTACAGGGATCTCTTCTGCAGTCCAGTTATTCAGAACACTTCCAGGTTCGTAAGGACGAATGCCCGATAAATTCCTTTCCACCCTTTCTTCCGCGGATATGGCATTGATGTCCAACATCTCAATCCTTCCTTCTGTAACCTCATCATTCTCTTCAGGGTGGACAATTCTCCCTGAAACAAAAGTCTTAGATATAAGAGGAAAGGTTATCGGTCCCCACTTGGCTTCTATCCCGCCCAAATGTGCTTTCTCCTTTCTTGCTTTTTCTCCATCTCATTCCTCCTTTCCCTCGCATTAGGCTTATATCCCAAACCATAACGGTCCTGTTTGTTAACTAGGATCGGTACTCCGACCCTTCCCTGGAGGTATTTTCCCAATCCTCTTCCAGGCAATGCTCCCTTCCCCATCGTTAGCTGTAAGCTCATTGACGTAGCTTTGGATATCTTAGGCTCTGGGATTTTGCTCATCTCGATGACAAATGTGGCATTTACGAATTCCAATGATCGAAATGAACATTCTATCGCTTCACTATCAGCCTCTATGTATGGCATATCATCGGTGACTGATGCAATGATGTCTTCTTCTGCACCTATAGTCACCAATCGACCCTCTATCACCAATTTTAACTTTTGGTGAAGTGACGATGGTACAGCTCCTGCAGAATGGATCCAAGGCCTCCCCAATAGGCAATTGTAAGATGGTTTAATATCCATTACCAAAAAGTCCACCTCGTATGTATTTGGACCAATCAATAAGGTATCTCGATTCTCCCATCACTTTCTCTCAGTGCCATCAAATGCTCTCACTATATTTTGGCATGATTTCATGTGAGAACTATCCACAGGTAGCCTGTTTAATGTGGACAGGGGTAAAACATTCAGGGCCGATCCATTGTCCACGAGTACCGCCGGTAGTATACACCCCTTGCAACGGGCAGTGATGTGCAAGGCCTTGGTAGATCCCATACCACCTGGCGGGATCTCATCATCGTTGAAGAAGATGAAGTTATCGACATTTATATTGTTAACCAGGCGATCCAATTTGTTCACTGAGATATCTTTAGCGACATAAGTCTCATTTAGCACTTTTACCAACGCATTACGATGTATCTCTGAACTTAAAAGTAACTCGAGCACTGAGATGCGAGCGGGTTGCTTATGCAATTGTTCCACCACGCTATACTCGCTATGCCTCAAGAATTTTAGGAATTCTCTAGCCTCATTTTCAGTCACCGGTGTGTTAATATGCGGTTCAATTCCGGTCGTCTTCGTTTTATCTTGTTCAACCGCCAAGGCTTTTCCTTTTATAGGCTCCCTTTTTGATTTCCCAGGTCATAACGTTTTCCACTACGCGTATAGAAGCCTGCGTCATTACCCTCTTCTGAAGCATTTATCGGGTTCTCCTCTCCCGTGATCATCACATTGCAGTCGTAATTCCAAGGAACCTTTTTGCTATCCTTGTAAGGAAAGGCTACAGGTTTTTGGATTATGACCCTTGGCGCCAGTTGTATTCCAGATCCTGTACTCGTTGGCCTTGAAATAATCACCACTGGGTGATTTGGGCCTTTCCCGTAGGCCCCTCCTCCGAGGCATAAACTTCTCCATTTTCAAGTCCTTTGATCTCTTCATAAAATTCTAGCTTTTGTTGTTCATCAGATTTTGCACCATGGCCTTGAATTCAGTGCAGTTTTGAATGTCATGGTCTTCTTCAGCATGAAACTCGCAGTACGTCTTCGTTCCTTCGGGCCTTTCTTTTGAATCTTGTTTGATGAGACCTCCTTCTATCATTTGTCTCCAGACCCAACTCAATGGGGTTTTTATCTCTGCAATGTCGGTTTTGATTCTCTTTTCTCACCTTCGATTATTGCGTTTACCCCTTTATCAGCATGGTTGGGTAACGGATTCGCTGCTACGTTGGGTCCTAATGGGTTGTCAAACTTCACAATCCCCATCTTAATGAACCTTTCCACCGCCTTTTTAAACCCAGTGCAGTTCTCAATTGAGTGTCCTGGTATCCCTGCATGGTATTCACATTGGGCATTCGTGTCATACCATTTGGGATATGGAGGTTGCATGGGCTCGAGATAAAATGGAGATACTATGTGTGCATCAAATAACTTCTGATACAGTTCCCCGTATGTTATTGGAATGGGCGTGAATTGAAGTCTCTCTGTGTTAGTCCTTGTGTTGGGCCTTGTGTTGGGTTCCTGCCTCGAGGGGGCTTGGTGACTAGTGGTTATCATTTTTGGAGGGCCAACAGTAATCGGTTTTGAATGGCTCTTGCTATATGTGCTTACGTTGTTTACTTCGCCCTCTTTTTCCTTGGGCTGGTCTTTTGAAGTTTTCCCCCGTGTCAATCTTACCGCTCCTTACCGCGTTCTCAATCATTTCACCGGACATTACCATATCCGAGAAGCTCTTGGTAGCACTCCCCAACATGTGGTTGATGAACGGGGCTTTCAAGTGTTGATAAACAACATGGTGACCTCTTTTTCCAAAAGGGGTGGCTGGACTTGTGTTGCCACTTCTCTCCATCGTTGGGCGTACTGCCTGAAATTCTCGCTAGGCTTTTTCTCCATGTTTTGTAACGTAATTCGATCGGGTTTATATCCGTTACATGACTGTATTGCTTCATAAAAGCTTGCGCCAAGTCTCTCCATGAACTAACTTTAGCACGACTCAGTTGGTTGTACCATTTGGCTGCAGATCCGATCAAACTGTCCTGGAAGCAGTGGATTAACAGCTGATCGTTGTTGACGTATCCTGTCATTCTTCGACAGAACATAGTTATATGAGCTTCAGGACAACTAGTCCCATTATATTTTTCGAATTCCGGCATTTTGAACTTAGGTGGGAGTACTAAATCAGGGACCAAACTCAGATCCTTGGCGTCAACCCGCGATGATAGTCGATGTTCTCCATGACTCTAAATTTTTCCTCTAACCATCTACATCGGTCCTCTAGTTTTTTGGCAGGTTCATTCTTGTTTTTTCTGTTTCTGCCACGTCATCGAGGTCCGGGACCACAGGATTAGTGGGATTATCCCCGGGATTAGAACCCGAGCCCATTTGAAAATGCAATGGTACCGAGGCACTAGCCAGATATTGAGGTCTAATGGTAACCGGTACCCTCTGTGGGTACACCTCTGGTTGTGCTTGGATGTTAGTTGGGGTGAAACCTGGAGGATAAACAGGGTCATCGTGATCTTCCCCAGCATCAACTACGGGGTCTTTTCCTTTGTTATTTCCTCCAGCCAATAACTGCTTTAATTGGTTCATCACAGTGTTCTGGGATTCTAACATGTCCTGCTGGATTTTTCCAGTCGTTCATGCATCTGATCTTGCATCTCTCGTTGCAACTGTTCCAATCTTTCCAACCTTTGATCCATTGCTTTTGTTTGGCGACGAGTACCGTAGTGATATTGATTAGATTTTGTTGGTTTCCAGGTAACTGTCATAATTTAATTTTATTAGGGTCATTTTATGAGATGTAATGCAAATGTATGAGATGAATGCAAAAAAGAGGCATTGATTCGAATTCAATTTCATTAGAAAACTCAACTAGAAAGCAAATTTCTTTACATAAAATAAATTACATATACGGCTTCGCCTTTATACCCAAAGCCTTAACCTTCCTAAGAAGCCAAGCTAAATCTCGACCTCGGCTTGATTCTGACTCATATTTAAACTCAATACATCGGCCTGAACTGCTAATGTTGCAGATGATCAGCCACTTCCCGCACTTGAGTCACAGCTTCGCCCATAACGTAATCTCTATCTCTAATCTGCCTTTGAGAATGATGGAATTGCTCTTGCCATTGATCATTACTCCTCTCAAGAAGCTCTATTCGTAGCTCAGAATTGTGTAATGCGTCCTCAAGCTCCTCTACCTTTCCTTTCAGTTCTTCGATCTTATTTAAGCTTGCTCTTAATTCGATCATGGAGTTGCGACTACGGTACGAGTGAAGTGACTTTCTAGCTCTGCCACCTTGGCCTTTAATCCTGCCTTCTCATTCGGCACTCTAACAAACTCCTTTCCAAAGCGTTTTCTCGAGCTCGAGCATCTTGAAATTTCTTTTCCCACTGATCGGCCCTATTCTTTTCCTCATTGATCTCTTGTCGCCACTGCTCTGACGTTTACCCAGACCGACAGTTCTCATCGACAATCGCAGCTTCTTGTAATCTGTTTTTAGACTATCCAAATCCTCTTCAGCTTTGTTCTTTCCCTTCCTTAATTCTCGGCTTCTAGCTTGTGGATATCGATGTCTAATCCCAAATGCACTCTTTCTTCTTCTAACTGTTCTATCCTCTTTCCCAACTCAGAATTTCTTTTCTCAAAGTCTCGTTGATGATCTCTAATTCTGACGGAACTACTTGTAGATGCTCCTCTATAGACTGAACGCAATCTTCCCTCGGCTTAGGGATGTTGTCATTGACTCTTTACTCCACCACCCATAATATCTGAAGTTGCCATCGCTCCTACGGTAAATCTTTTCATTCGGTGAACCTGTTTCCAAGCGTTAGATATTTCTCGAGTTTTTCTCTTGTAGTTTTCATCCTTATAAGAAAACTCACATTGAGCCAGCCCTTGTGTTGCTGGTATGAACTGTCTCGATCTATATTGTCTTAATACGAGTAAAGGGGCATAACCGACAGCTCCCCAAATTCCGAGTAAAGGGACCCAGTCGAAATCCCCACATCGGTACAGGATCTCGTCGGGTACCATCCAAGGAGCTTTCCATTCAACGTCATCCTCCTGAAGATTTGGAGCATCGTCATCCACTTTTCTTCCGTGATGTCGTCTCGTCTTGGTGTAGCAACTTGTTCCTTCAATGGAGAATAGTCTTCTGAGAAGACTCGATAGGAGACATTTTCCACCTTCCAAAAGTGACTATGGAACCACACCAATAGTAGCTGCGCGCATCCGATGAACCTTCCCTCCCCTACTCTCGACATGCGCTTAGAGATCTGAAGGTTTCTGCTAAGATTGCCGGGATGGGCGTGACTCCTTTACTAAGCCGATCGAACAAATCAGAGACGGCCTCATCTACGTGCCCTAAAGCTCTAGGGAAAATTACCAATCCATAGATACCTAGAACGAAGACATCCACTCTTTCTTCACATCAGGGTGTGCTAATACTAAATCTCGCAAGCTTTTCCAAGGAACGCATTTACTGTCCTTCTGTGGATCCGGGCAGTGACCCACTGTTCGCTCATCCCTGTAATGCTCATCAATTTTTTAATAATGTCGGACACTAGCAGCTCTAGAATAGGCTTTGTCAATTTGAATCTTGGACACCGAAGCAGGGTCGTATATTCTTCCATGGTGGGAACCAAGTCCACTTTCCAAAAGTGAAGCAACTGTAAGCAGGATTCCAAAACTGGGCTAGGGCTCGGAATAAATGCTTGTCCACTTTGATACCAAGTAGGTAAGGCAAATCCCCGTAGTCACAGTAAAACATCTGCTTGGTCCCGTCGTCCCATTGATCCCATATTTCCTTCATTTCTCGAAGATCATTTTGGATTACGCTGATACGGGTGAAGTCCCATAACTCTGATACGTACCCTTCTGCAAGACTATCGCCTTCTCTCTCCACATCGTCTCAGCCCATAATCGTACAGCTGCATTGTCTTCTACTTTATCAAGAAACCTCTTTTCCATGATAAGCTTCTATCTATACTGAACGTGAATGACACCTCTTTTGAAATGAAAATGCCATGCAATCACAAACAAAGCAAATTAGATCTAGGATTTAAAGTAAACAATAATAAATAAAGCATCTATTCGGTAAGCACTAGGGTCTGGAATAGCTCTATCTCGGTGGGTTCTTATGGCTCGCTATGTGTGGTTTGGTTCTAAAGTAAGGGTACCTGAACCAGCAGATTCCTCGATCCTCACCCATTATAGGCTCATATGGACCGAGTTCAGTTCAGGGGAATACATTTCCCTATGGCCATGCGGAGATGAAAATCTCACGAAGACATAGGTACGGATGTATCCCGGAAGCGATCACTATCCCATGCGGAGGTGAAAACCTCACGAAGGCGTAGTTTCCACTCCCACTTAAAAGGTGTGACCAACGGCATGCAATGGAATGTGCAAAATATACACCTAAACTCAAACAAAAGTAATAAAACAAATAAAAAACCAAAATAAAGGCAAAAAGAATTTCAATTTGACACAAAGACAAAAAGAATCAACTCGTGCTGACCTCTTATTAAGTCCCAGGAGTCGCCAAGCTTACACATTTTTGATAACGGGGCGACTTGGATTTTGAAAAAAAGAATGAAAACGGGAGTCGCCACCAATCCTTTTTGACGAGGTGTATCGGGTCACCTTAAAATTGGTTGTTTAATAAATGATTAATTATTAAAACAACGATTTGTCTACGAAATTCAGAAAAAAGTTCGGGAGCGGTTACGCACGAGGATAGCACCCTCGATACCCCAAAATGGTACCTAGTTGATTAATTAGTGTCTTAGTGCGAAATGGAAATTGAAGAGTTTTTTTAAAAGAAACGACCTTGAAGAAACCTGATGACGTGAATGGATATAGATTCTCTTGTCCGAAGGAATATCACATCCAGCACGTTAGACACGATACTCAAATCATAGAAACCAAGATCACCTTATATTAAGAAACCACACTTGAAGCTTAAGAATTTGGCTATTAGTCGAACGAGAAATCGAACCACACAGGCACGTTTCCG